>NC_091985.1:110777065-111130404 GCF_044704955.1 Pristiophorus japonicus | reverse complement strand
ATGAAATAAACATAGTGAGAGAGGAAGTATTAAGGGGCTTAGCAGCTTTGAAAGTGGATAGATCCTCAGGCCCAGATGCATTTTATCCCTGGCTGTTAAGAGAAGCAAAAGAAGCATTTTCCAATCCTCTCTGTCTACAGGTGTGGTGCCGGAGGACTGGAGGACTGCTAACGTTGTACCTTTGTTTAAAAAGGGAGAAAGGGATATACTGAGTAATTACTGGCCAGTCAGCCTAACCTCAGTGGTGGGAATGTTATTGGAAAAAATTCTGAGGGACAGTTTAAATCTTCATTTAGAAAGACACAGATTAATCAAGGACAGTGAGCATTGATTTGTTACGGGCAGGTCGTGTCTGACTAACTTGATTGAATTTTTTGAGGAGGTAACAAGGAGGGTCGATGAGGGTGCTGTCTTCGATGTAGTGTATATGGATTTTCGCAAGGCTTTTGATAAGGTTCCACATGGCAGACTGATCACAAAAGTAAAAGCCCATGGAATCCAGGGCAAAGTGGCAAGTTAGATTCAAAATTGGCTCAGAGGCAGGAAGCAACAGGTTAATAGGTGTTTTTTGTGACTGGAAGGCTGTTTCCAGTGGGGTTCCATGAAGCTCAGTACTGGGTCACTTGCTTTTTGTGGTCTATGTTATGTCTCAAATAAAGCACCATGACTGAGTACTGTAGACTTGTGTAAGTGTGACCTTAGTCTCTTTATTCTGACTCCAGAGTGTCTGCACAGCATGGAAGGCCTGCTTATATAGTGCTCCCAAGGGATGCTGGGATCCCTTAGGACTCCAACAGATGCACCCTCTGGTGGTGGGAGAATTCTGGTTACAAGGTGTTGCATACATAACATCGCTCCCCCCACCCCCAGCCAAAGTCAATACTACACTTATTTACATGGTTAGACAATCTGGGGCTTTCCGCTCCCTAGTTGCTCATCTTGGTACAAAGACAGGTGCAGATGAGTTGGTTGGGCCTTCGCTGGGCTGCTGCGTAGCTGGCCTTGCTGGGCTGCTGGGGATGATGAGTTCAGCTTTGTGGTCAACCGTGATGTCGGTTGCCACTTGTGTGTGTATCGGAGGGTCGAAGTTGGTGGTGTCCTCTTCAGGTTGCTCGTAGCTCTCTGTGAATCAGTTTGGTTTGGTCCAAATGCTTTCTGCAAGTTGGTCCATTTGCAAGTTTGACCTCAAACACCCTACTCCCCTTTTTAGCTATGACAGTGCCAGCTAGCCATTTGAGACCATGTCCATAGTTGAGTACAAATACAGAGTCATTGACTTCAACATTGCGTGACAAATTTGCGCGATAATGGTACATGCTTTGTTGATGCCGCCTGCCCTCGACATGATCATGGAGATCAGGATGGACTAGAGAGAGCCTTGTTTTGAGTGCACTTTTCATGAGCAGCTCGGCAGGGTTAACCCCGGTGAGCGAGTGGGGTCTGCAGGGAGCCTTCCGACACACGTTTCAAGCTTTGCTTGATAGAAACATAGAAACATAGAAAATAGGTGCAGGAGTAGGCCATTCGGCCCTTGTAGCCTGCACCGCCATTCAATGAGTTCATGGCTGAACATGCAACTTCAGTACCCCATTCCTGCTTTCTCACCATACCCCTTGATTCCCCTGGTAGTAAGGACTTCATCTAACTCCTTTTTGAATATATTTAGTGAATTGGCCTCAACAACTTTCTGTGGTAGAGAATTCCACAGGTTCACCACTCTCTGGGTGAAGAAATTCCTCCTCATCTCGGTCCTAAATGACTTCCCCCTTATCCTTAGACTGTGTCCCCTGGTTCTGGACTTCCCCAACATTGGGAACATTCTTCCTGCATCTAACCTGTCTAACCCCGTCAGAATTTTAAACGTTTCTATGAGGTCCCCTCTCATTCTTCTGAACTCCAGTGAATACAAGCCCAGTTGATCCAGTCTTTCTTGATAGGTCAGTCCCGCCATCCCGGCAATCAGTCTGGTGAACCTTCGCTGCACTCCCTCAATAGCAAGAATGTCCTTCCTCAAGTTAGGAGACCAAAACTGTACACAATACTCCAGGTGTGGCCTCACCACGGCCCTGTACAATTGTAGCAACACCTCCCTGCCCCTGTACTCAAATCCCCTCGCTATGAAGGCCAACATGCCATTTGCTTTCTTAACCGCCTGCTGTACCTGCATGCCAACCTTCAATGACTGATGTACCATGACACCCAGGTCTCGCTGCACCTCCCCTTTTCCTAATCTGTCACCATTCAGATAATAGTCTGTCTCTCTGTTTTTACCACCAAAGTGGATAACCTCACATTTATCCACATTATACTTCATCTGCCATGCATTTGCCCACTCACCTAACCTATCCAAGTCGCTCTGCAGCCTCATAGCATCCTCCTCGCAGCTCACACTGCCACCCAACTTAGTGTCATCTGCAAATTTGGAGATACTACATTTAATCCCCTCGTCTAAATCATTAATGTACAGTGTAAACAGCTGGGGCCCCAGCACAGAACCTTGCGGTACCCCACTAGTCACTGCCTGCCATTCTGAAAAGTCCCCATTTACTCCTACTCTTTGCTTCCTGTCTGACAACCAGTTCTCAATACATGTCAGCACACTACCCCCAATCCCATGTCCTTTAACTTTGCACATTAATCTCTTGTGTGGGACCTTGTCGAAAGCCTTCTGAAAGTCCAAATATACCACATCAACTGGTTCTCCCTTGTCCACTCTACTGGAAACATCCTCAAAAAATTCCAGAAGATTTGTCAAGCATGATTTCCCTTTCACAAATCCATGCTGACTTGGACCTATCATATTACCTTTTTCCAAATGCACTGCTATGACATCCTTAATAATTGATTCCATCATTTTACCCACTACCGATGTCAGGCTGACCGGTCTATAATTCCCTGTTTTCTCTCTCCCTCCTTTTTTAAAAAGTGGGGTTACATTGGCTACCCTCCACTCCATAGGAACTGATCCAGAGTCAATGGAATGTTGGAAAATGACTGTCAATGCATCCACTATTTCCAAGGCCACCTCCTTAAGTACTCTGGGATGCAGTCCATCAGGCCCTGGGGATTTATCGGCCTTCAATCCCATCAATTTCCCCAACACAATTTCCCGACTAATAAGGATTTCCCTCAGTTCCTCCTCCTTACTAGACCCTCCGAACCCTTTTATATCCGGAAGGTTGTTTGTGTCCTCCTCAGTGAATACCGAACCAAAGTACTTGTTCAATTGGTCCGCCATTTCTTTGTTCTCCGTTATGACTTCCCCTGATTCTGACTGCAGGGGACCTACGTTTGTCTTTACTAACCTTTTTCTCTTTACATATCTATAGAAACTTTTGCAATCCTTCTTAATGTTCCCTGCAAGCTTCTTCTCGTACTCCATTTTCCCTGCCCTAATCAAGCCCTTTGTCCTCCTCTGCTGAGTTCTAAATTTCTCCCAGTCCCCGGGTTCGCTGCTATTTCTGGCCAATTTGTATGCCACTTCCTTGGCTTTAATGCTATCCCTGATTTCGCTTGATAGCCACGGTTGAGCCACCTTCCCTTTTTTATTTTTATGCCAGACAGGAATGTACAATTTTTGTAGTTCATCCATGTGGTCTCTAAATGTCTGCCATTGCCCATCCACTGTCAACCCCTTAAGTATCATTCGCCAATCTATCCTAGCCAATTCACTCCTCATACCTTCAAAGTTACCCTTCTTTAAGTTCTGGACCATGGTCTCTGAATTAACTGTTTCATTCTCCATCCTAATGCAGAATTCCACCATATTATGGTCACTCTTCCCCAAGGGGCCTCGCACAACGAGATTGCTAATTAATCCTCTCTCATTACACAACACCCAGTCTAAGATGGCCTCCCCCCTAGTTGGTTCCTCGACATATTGGTCTAAAAAACCATCCCTTATGCACTCCAGGAAATCCTCCTCCACCGTATTGCTTCCAGTTTGGTTAATCCAATCTATGTGCATATTAAAGTCACCCATTATAACTGCTGCACCTTTATTGCACGCACCCCTAATTTCATGTTTGATGCCCTCCCCAACATCACTACTACTGTTTGGAGGTCTGTACACAACTCCCACTAACGTTTTTTGTCCTTTGGTATTCTGCAGCTCTACCCATATAGATTCCACATCATCCAAGCTAATGTCCTTCCGAACTATTGCCTTAATTTGCTCCTTAACCAGCAATGCTACCCCACCTCCTTTTCCTTTTATTCTATCCTTCCTGAATGTTGAATAACCCTGGATGTTGAGTTCCCAGCCCTGATCATCCTGGAGCCACGTCTCCGTAATCCCAATCACATCATATTTGTTAACATCTATTTGCACAGTTAATTCATCCACCTTATTGCGGATATTCCTTGCATTAAGACACAAAGCCTTCAGGCTTGTTTTTTTAACACCCTTTGTCCTTTTAGAATTTTGCTGTACAGTGGCCCTTTTTGTTCTTTGCCTTGGGTTTCTCTGCCCTCCACTTTTCCTCATCTCCTTTCTGTCTTTTGCTTTTGCCTCCTTTTTGTTGATAGTTGGGACTGCCTGTTCTGCCTGGCCGTTAGATGCGGGCTTGAACGGGGCAGATGTGACGTGCTTGATCCCATTGCAGGTCATGAATTCCTTGAATTCAGTGCTGGTGAAGCACGGCCCATTGTCGCTGACAAGGACATCAGGCAGCCCATGCGTGGCAAACATGGCTCGTAGGCTTTCGATGGTGGCAGTGGACGTGCTTACAGACATTATTATACACTCAATCCATTTTGAATAAGCATCCACAACAAACAAAAACATTTTGCCTTGAATCGGGCCAGCGAAGTCAACGTGGATCCTAGACCACGGTTTGGAGGGCCATGACCACAAACTTAGCGGTGCCTCCCTGGGTGCATTGCTCAGTTGAGAGCAAGTGTTGCATTAGCACACGCAAGACTCCAAATCGGAGTCGATTCCGGGCCACCACACATGGGATCTAGCTGTAGCTTTCATCATTACTATGCCTGGGTGGGTACTGTGTAGGTCGCGTATGAACGTTTCCCTGCCTTTCTTAGCGATATGAACAGCTTATGGTCAGTTTCTAATTCGAACTTGAGCCCAAACAGATACTGGTGCATTTATTTCACCCCGTAAACGCATGCCAGAGCTTCTTTTTCAATCATGCTGTAGGCCCCTTTGGCCTTGGACAAAACCCTGGATGCATAAGCGACCGGTTGCAATGTTCCCGGTTCGTTTGCTTGTTGTACACACCCGACCCCGTACGAAGACGCATCGCAAGCTAGCACTAAACATTTACATGGGTCATACAGAACAAGCAGTTTGTTGGAACATAACAGATTTCTGGCTTTCTCAAAAGCAGTCTCTTGTGATTTCCCCCATACCCAGTCATCTCCCTTGTGTAGCAACATGTGTCGGGGTTCTAGCAAGGTGCTTTACCCGGGTAGGAAATCACCAAAATAATTGAGGAGTCCCAGGCACAACCGTAGCTCCATCACGTTCTGTGGTCTCGGCGCGTTCTTGATGGCCTCCGACTTGGCGGCCATCATTGTGGGGCCATCTCCCAGTACAATCCATAGTGGGAGTTCATGCACCGCTCCATCATAGGAGACCTTTACTGCTACACTGCCAATTACAGGGATCAGCTCTTTCGTGTAAGTTCTCAGCTTGGTATGAATAGGGCTCAGCTTGGGTCTTTGTGCCTTGTTGCACCACAGCCTCTCGAAGGCCGTTTTGCTCATGATAGACTGACTCGCACCCATGTCCAATTCCATGGATACTGGAATTCCGTTCAGTTCAACTTTTAACATGATCGGTGGACATTTCATGGTGAAGGTGTGTACCCCGTACTTCTGCCTCCTTGGTTCGAGTCTCTAGTTCAGTTTGATCTGCCATGGATCGGTCTTCCTCTGCAACGTGGTGGTTTGCAGCTCGTCTGCACAATCGCTGGAGGTGTCCCATTGTTCCACAACCTTTGCACGCATAGTGTTTGAAGCGGTATTGATGGGCTCAATGATCACCTCCGCAGCGCCAACAAGTTATTAACTGCTTGATGGCAGACTCTGGGTCATCTGAGGTCGTGCAGCTGGAGGCGCGTACATTCTGCCATATGCATTCCTGCCTGAAGACGACGTTACTTTGTGTACAGTACTTGACGATGCATCTTTATGCTGCGAAATTTGTTTGGTTTTATCGCTGGTGGACATGAATGCCTGGGCTATCGTTATGGCTTTGCTCAGGTTCGGTGTTTCAACATTCAATAGTTTGCGAAGGATAACCGAGCACAAAAAAGTCTCTTTGCATTTGCTCCAGAAATCCATCGAATTCGCAATGTCCTGCAAGGCGCCTTAGTTCGGCGACGTAGCTCGCCACTTCCTGGCCTTCAGACCGTTGACATGTATAAAATCGATACCTTGCCATCAGAACGCTCTCCTTCGGATTTAGCTGCTTCCAGACCAGCGTACACAGTTGTTCATACGATTTGGTTGTTGGTTTCACCGGAGCAAGAAGATTCTTCATGAGGCCATAGATTGTTGCCCCGCAGACGTTGAGGAGGATCGCCCTTCGTTTGGCAGCGTTCACATTCCCTTCCAGCTCGTTGGCCACGAAGTATTGGTCGAGTCGCTCCACGAAGGCTTCCCAATCATCACCTTCTGAGAATTTCTCTAGGATACCAACAGTTCTCTGCATTTTCGCGTGATGCTTCGTTATCTATTACTCGGCGCCAGTTGTTACGTCTCAAATAAAGCAACGTGACTGAGTACTGTAGACATGTGTAAGTATGACCTCAGCCTCTTTATACTGACTCCAGAGTGCCCGCACAGCATGGAAGGCCTGCTTTATATACAGTGCTCCCAAGGGATGCTGGGATCCCTTGGGACTCCAAAGGATGCGCCCTCTGGTGGCGGTAGAATGTTGGTTACAAGGTGTTGCATACATAACAGTATACATCAATGATTTAGACTTGAATGTAGGCGGTATGATTAAGAAGTTTGCAGACGATACTAAAATCGGCTGTGTGGTTGTTACTGAAGAAGAAAGCTGTAGACTGCAGGAAGATATCAATGAACTGCTCAGGTGGGTAGAACAGTGGCAAATGGAACTCAATCTACAGAAGTTTGTGGTAATGCATTTGGGGAGGGCTAACACGGCAAGGGAATACACATTAAATGGTAGGACACTGATAAATGTAGAGGAACAAAGGGACCTTGGAGTGCATGTCTACAGATCCCTGAAGGCAGTGAGCTCTGTTCTGTCTGGAGTAGGCAGTCAGAATAGCTCGAATTAAACTTTGCAAAGTCACTGATTACATTGACAGGGAGGATCTAATTACACATTCCAGAGAAACTGCTGGGTGTGTCTTGTCCTCCAAGAGAACCAATCAGAACTTTGGTGCTGCACATAGACATGTCCGAGCTTTTTCCAGGCGGCGGACACAGAAGGAAGTGCGGATGAGAGGGGGAACGGGAAAGTGAGTGGAGAGGAAAACAAGGATAGCCATATTGGTAATCAAAATGAGAGTGGTAGAGAGACCTTGTGAGATGGCATGGTCAACGGAGTGGCCATGATTATGGGTAGGTGTGTTTATATAGAAGGAGAGGTTAAACCTGTGAGGAGAGAGAGTAACTTGTGGCACTAACTGGCAGGAAGGACCATTCAGTGGAGTTGAGGTAAAAGGTCAGCCATGATCTTAATTGAATGTCGGAGCTGGTTCGAAGGGTCGAATGGCCTACTCCTGCTGCTCTTTCTTATGTTCTTATCGGGGAACAAAAATGAAATTGTTTTTTGGATCTGGGAGATGGAACAGTGGCTTGCTCTGTCTACTCCACACATCGTATTGCAGTGCCTCTGGAAACATGCAGCTTCGCCTCTCTGGGGTGGGAAGTTGTAAAAGAGAAAAGAAGAAAAAGGGTTTACAGCTGCTTGACCGTGCTCTCCTTTCCTTCGTAGGTTGCTACTCGCCACAGGTCACTTCTCCTGCCGCCGGTGCGCCATGTTGCCGCCTTCTGCTCAGCAAGGTCAGCAGCTGCCTTTGTGGTTTCCTTTCCGTTTTTGAATGTGGGAACTTGTCCTATATAGAATCATAGGCTGCAATTTTGCCATTGTTTAGTGGACAGGATGGGTGGTGGGTTAGTTGTGAACTTTAAAATGATTGATAGCGGGCCGGGAGCCCGCTGTCAAACGCGCACACCTGCATTTCCCGATGTCGGGTCTGCCAGTGCTGAGCAGACCTGACCGGCAGTGGCGGGGGACCAAATTCAAATCATTAGTGGCTTGTTTACAGCCACTTCACAATGCTTTTCCTCCCGCTTTTTGAATTGGACAGGTCGCCCACCAGTATCACCGCTGTGCTTAGTGCTCGTCTGTGAAGCTGAGGCGGGAGGTCACTGGCCATTGAATCAGTTAATGAGTTGACAGCTTCAAATGTCACGTCAAAGCTCCCAGCCAATTTGGAAATGTTCCCTTCTCTAAACTGCATTTCCAGTAGGGAGATTCAGAAATGATTAAAGTCTTTACACGAGTCTCCATCCAGTCTGAGCTCATTACCTCTGCCACCATTGACAGATCGCTTCTGTCATCTTTACTTCACCTGCCATCTATTTCATCAGCATGGGTGCCTTTGACTCGAGTGTTCTCAACTCCATCCCGCCACCACTTCAGTGAAAGCTCAACACTGCACGAGGTAGGCAAAGCCACAAAACAGCTCAAGAACAACAAGGCTACGGGTGCGGATGGAATTCCTGCTGAGGCGCTAAAATATGGCGGAGAGGCGTATTGGCGCGGATACATGGCCTCATCTCTCTCATCTGGAGGGAGGAGAGCATGCCGGGAGAGCTCAGAGATGCAGTGATGGTGTCCAATTTTAAAAAGGGGAACAAATCCGACTGCGGCAACTACAGGGGAATCTTCCTGGTATCAACCACTGGGAAGGTTGTCGCGAGAGTTCTCCTCAACCGTCTTCTCACTGTGGCCGAGGAGCTCCTCCCGGAGTCACAGTGCGGATTTCGTCCCCTACGGGGAACAACGGACATGATCTTTGCAGCACGACAACTGCAGGAAAAATGCAGGGACCAACGCCAGCCCTTATACATGGCCTTCTTCGATCTTACAAAGGCCTTTGACACTGTCAACTGTGCGGCTTATGGAGCGTCCTCCTCCGTTTTGCATGCCCCCAAAAGTTTGTCAAAATCCTTCGCCTCCTCCATGACGACATGCAGACCGTGATCCTTACCAGCGGATCCACTACAGACCCATTCCACATCCGGACCAGGGTCAAACAGGGTGGTGTCATCGCTCCAACCCTCTTCTCAATCTTCCTCGCTGCATTGCTCCACCTCACTGTCAACAAGCTCACCGCTGGAGTGGAACTAAACGACAGAACCAGTGGGAAGCCATTTAAGCTACGCTGCCTCCAGGCCAGGTCCAAGATCACCCAAACCTCTGTCATTGAACTGCAGTACGCGGACAACGCCTGCGTCTGCGCACATTCTGAGGCTGAACTCCAGGATATAGTCGATGTATTCACCGAGGCATATGCAAGCATGGGCCTTACGCTTAACATCTGTAAGACAAAGGTCCTCCACCAGCCTGTCCTCGCCGCACAGCACTGCCCCCCAGTCATCAAGATTCACGGCACGGCCCTCGACAACGTGGACCCCTTCCCATACCTCGGGAGCCACTTGTCAACAAAGGCAGACAATGATGCAGAGATTCAACATTGCCTCCAGTGCGCCAGTGCAGCCTTCGGCCGCCTGAGGAAAAGAGTGTTCAAGGACCTACCACCAAGCTCGTGGTCTACAGGGCTGTAATAATACCCGCCCTCCTGTATGGGTCAGAGGCATGGACGATGTACAGAAGATACATCAAGTCGCTGGAGATATATCACCAACGATGTCTCTGCAAGATCCTGCAAATCCCCTGGGAGGACAGGCGCACCAACATCAGTGTCCTCGCCCAGGCTAACAACCCCAACATTGAAGCATTAACCACACTCGATCAGCTTCGCTGGGCAGGCCACTTAGTTTGCATGCCAGACAAGAGACTCCCCAAGCAATTGCTCTACGCGGAGCTCCTTCATGGCAAACGAGCCAAAGGTGGGCAGCGCAGACGTTACAAGGACACCCTCGAGGCCTCCCTGGCGAAGTGCAACATCACCACTGGCACCTGGGAGACCCTGACCGAAGACCGCCCTAGATGGAGAAAGTGCATCCGGGAGGGCATTGAACTCTTCCAATCTCAATGCTACGAGCGTGAAGAGGTCAGGCGCAGGCAGCGGACGGAACGTGTGGTAAATCAGAACCAACCCCCCCCTTCCTCTGACCAATATCTGTCCCACCTGTGACAGGGTCTGTGGCTCTCGTGTTGGACTGTTCAGCCACCAAAGAACTCATTCTAGGAGTGGAAGCAAGTCTTCCTCGACTCCGAGGGACTGCCTATGTTGTTGATGATGACTTTATACTCTCTCACCTTGCTCCTCAGAATCTGACCACGATCAGCCCCGACACTCACGTCACCAGGCACATCGGCAGCACCAACAACACCACCAGCAACCTTTTCCGTAATCACCTGATGCTGCACAGGACAGAGGGCATCAGCACCCGACCACATTGCTGCCAGGGATGGCCTCACCATGGCCAGATTTACTCCAGTATCCTCCTTGTTTACCGTAGCTTTGGCCAGGTCCTCTTCCTTGGTAAACATACTTCTATGAACCAGCACAATCGGCCAGAGTGATCGAGATTAAATGTTTCTTTTTCTTTTTTCTCCTTTCCATTAGAAAGTATTCCTTGATGTATTTAAGAGTGGTAATTTGGTGCACTTTTATTAATACAGCTGAAAATGGGATTTATCTGGGAAACGAAGCATTTGTAGAGGGTGTCTAGTCCTCCCTGAATTGGTGCTGCTGGTGTGCCCGATGATGCTGGTGTTGGGACTGAATGTGGAGATAGAGTGTGTTATGGTATTATGTCAGCTGCTGTGGAGTTGTTTGCTTATACCCTGCTTTGTGTTGTACATAGTGCCATATGTCCTTGTTATCCATGCCTTGCAGTTTGGCCTAGTTTTGGGCTAATTGTTGTTTTATTTCCTTCTACCTTGCCTCCCTTTGTGCTGGCTGGCTGCAGCTTAAATTGCTTGAAGTTCCTTATCCTTTCTGTCGTTTTACAGTTTCCTTGTTTGCAAGCTGGATGCTATGTTTGTAGGTGTGAGCAGTGATGGCTAATTTTGATTGTTGAGTGTTTGACCTTTGAAGCATTTGAACGGTATCTATCATCTTGTGGTTTTTCAGGTTTCTGACTAGCTGTGTAAAGTGTGTGAAGTTTAAGCCCATTGTTGTACGGGTGGTTGTAGTTTTCAGAGCAGCACACATGTATGTGGCTGGTTTAAAGTTTGCTAAGGCAAAAGCTGGAGCTAAAAGACTGGTTGCGGGCAGCGGGAGTGTGTTTTGCGAGAGAATGTGCAAAGAAATTGTTGTTGGTGTGTGGGGGAAGTGTGTGGGTATTTGTCAGATGAGAGTGTCAGCAGAGCTTTGTAATGCATGTAATAAGCATGTTGTGTTTTTTGAAATTTGAGAGTGAATGTCAAGCCTGCCCCCGGGTTTTGCATGGCAGAAGGGAAACTGTGGCCCTTCCCCACCGTGCCTTTGCGGCGACTGCATAAAAAGAAAGAAGAAAAGGAGATGTTTTTAATGAATCTGCTTTTAATTTTGAAATTCTCCCAAAAGGGAGGTGCACCGTTCCCAGAGACACTGCAATACCGGGTCGATGTGTGGAGTGGACGGAGCAAGCCCCTATTCCATCTCCCTGTTCCAAAAATCAATTTAATATATGGTCCCCAGATAGGGGACGTATCAGATATTAAACTGATAAGAACAGATTTTTTTATTAATATCCAATTTCTTTCCAGATCAACTCTAACGCCAAAGATCACTTTGCGCCAATATATTTGATCTTAGCCAAAAGGCCGAGAGGCGAAGTTGCACCGTTCCTGGAAACACTGCAATACCAGGTCGGTGCATGGAGTGGACGGGACAAGCCATTGTTCCAGCTCCCTGTCCAAAAAACAATTTAATATCAGATCCCCATAGGGGATATTAAACTGATAAGAACAGATTTTTTTTTAAATTTCAAGTTATACTTTATTCATAAAAAAATCTGTACAGTACATTCAATGGCATTTCAGTACATTTAGCTGCGGTCAGCAATCCCATACAATACATTTGGGTGCTGACGACAGTTCCGTTTGTTACATTCCTTGTTTTTCAGTTCAAGTGCGATTCGGTACAATAAACGGGATACATTGTGGTACATTCACACAGATTACATTTCATGTGTTACAATACAGTGCCCGGAATGGGTGACGGTACTTTTACATGTTTCTTTTCAAACAAGCATTTCGGAACACACCTTGCATTGTACATGGCACGACATTGGTGTTTACAGATTTGGTGCTCTATGTACACAAAGAGTAAATTACAAATACAGCCCGAGGGAGGTTTGTGCTGATTCCTGCCCCCGGGTTTTGCGTGGCAGAAGGGCTTTAAACTGTGGCCCTTCCCCACCGTGCCTTTGCGGCGACTGCATAAAAAGAAAGAAAAAAAGGAGATGTTTTTAATGAATCTGCTTTTAATTTTGAAATTCTCCCAAAAGGGAGGTGCACCGTTCCCAGAGACACTGCAATACCGGGTCGATGCGTGGAGTGGACGGAGCAAGCCCCTATTCCATCTCCCTGTTCCAAAAATCAATTTAATATATGGTCCCCAGATAGGGGACGTATCAGATATTAAACTGATAAGAACAGATACTACACTTGATCTTAGCCAAAAGGCCGAGAAGCGATGCCGCGGCGGCCCAAACTGTTCTCAGCTCCCGTTTGCCCTCCCTTTATTGAGTCAGAATGACTGTGCCCAAAGACATATAACTGTTGACTCTTTCACTGTTATTTTCTAATTGGAACAGATTAGTTTACAGAAGTTGCCTTTTTCCCTTTTTCAGTGAAACTGCTTCATAGATATGTAAAGTGACAGTATTCCAGCAATCAGATGGAGAGGGTTGTGCCTATCCACACGTACGTCACTGTCAGAGGCTGCGATGCAACCAAAACGTTTTCCAGCAGCTGCGTGAGTGACAACACTACAACCGACTGGTGAGGTGATCTGGCTTCATAACTGTACACACGGGGCTCAGTTTTGGCCAGGAGTTGCTCTGGTTTTTTTTGCAGTAACTTGGTTTTTCTGGCGTAACTTCAAAATCCCCATTTCCCCAATCAATTTGCACCAGTGTAACTCAGTTACGATTCTTTCAGTTCGTTTTTTTTTCTCGAAAGGGGACGTTACCAGCCACCTACGCCAGTTCTGCCCATTTAGGCAACTTTGGCCAGCTAATAGTTACTCCAGCGTATGTGGCCACTTCAGAAAACCCTTGGGGAGAGTTAAAGAAATCGGCGCAGGTCTGGGAATTAAACATACAGGGGTATCTGACAATTCGGAAGGATAGACAAGAAGGGAAAGGAGGTGGGGTAGCTCTGTTAATAAAGGATGATATCAGGGCAGTTGTGAGAGATGATATTGGCTCTAATGAACAAAATGTTGAATCATTGTGGGTGGAGATTAGAGATAGTAAGGGGAAAAAGTCACTGGTGGGCGTAGATTATAGGCCCCCCCAAATAATAACTTCACGGTGGGGCGGACAGTAATCGAGGGAATAATCGAGGATGTGAAAAAGGAACGGCAGTAATCATGGGGGATTTTACAGATATATAAAACGGAAAAGAGTGACTAAAGTAAATGTTGGTCCCTTAGAAGATGAGAAGGGGGATTTAATAATGGGAAATGTGAAAATGGCTGAGACCTTAAACAATTATTTTGCTTCGGTCTTCACAGTGGAAGACACAAAAACCATGCCAAAAATTGCTGGTCACGGGAATGTGGGAAGGGAGAACCTTGAGACAATCACTATCACTCGGGAGGTAGTGCTGGACAGGCTAATGGGACTCAAGGTAGACAAGTCCCCTGGTCCTGATGAAATGCATCCCAGGGTATTAAAAGAGATGGCGGAAGTTATAGCAGATGCATTCGTTATAATCTACCAAAATTCTCTGGACTCTGGGGAGGTACCAGCGGATTGGAAAGCAGCAAATGTAATGCCTCTGTTTAAAAAAGGGGGCAGACAAAAGGCAGGTAACTATAGGCCGGTTAGTTTAACATCTGTAGTGGGGAAAATGCTTGAAGCTATCATTAAGGAAGAAATAGTGGGACATCGAGATAGGAATAGTGCAATCAAGCAGACGCAACACGGATTCATGAAGGGGAAATCATGTTTAACTAATTTACTGGAATTCTTTGAGGATATAACGAGCATGGTGGATAGAGGCGTATCGATGGATGTGGTGCATTTGGATTTCCAAAAGGCATTCGATAAGGTGCCACACAAAAGGTTACTACAGAAGATAAAGGTACGCGAAGTCAGAGGAAATGTATTAGCATGGATCAAGAATTGGTTGGCTAACAGAAAGCAGAGAGTCGGGATAAATGGGTCCTTTTCGGGTTGGAAATCGGTGGTTAGTGGTGTGCCACAGGGATCAGTGCTGGAACCACAACTGTTTACAATATACATAGATGACCTGGAAGAGGGGACAGAGTGTAGTGTAAGAAAATTTGCAGATGACACAAAGATTAGTGGGAAAGCGGGTTGTGTAGAGGACACAGAGAGGCTGCAAAGAGATTTAGATAGGTTAAGCGAATGGGCTGAGGAGAGGCAGATGGAATACAATGTCGGAAAATGTGAGGTCATCCACCTTGGGAAAAAAAACAGTAAAAGGGAATATTATTTGAATGGGGAGAAATTACAACGTGCTGCGGTGCAGAGGGACCTGGGGGTCCTTGTGCATGAAACTCTCCCAAAAAGTTAGTTTGCAGGTGCAGCAGGTAATCAGGAAGGCAAATGGAATGTTGGCCTTCATTGCGAGAGGGATGGAGTACAAAAGCAGGGAGGTCCTGCTGCAACTGTATAGGGTATTGGTGAGGCCGCACCTGGAGTACTGCCTGCAGTTTTGGTCACCTTACTTAAGGAAGGATATACTAGCTTTGGAGGGGGTACAGAGACGATTCACTAGGCTGATTCCGGAGATGAGGGGGTTACCTTATGATGATAGATTGAGTAGACTGGGTCTTTACTCGTTGGAGTTCAGAAGGATGAGGGGTGATCTTATAGAAACATTTAAAATAATGAAAGGGATAGACAAGATAGAGGCAGAGAGGTTGTTTCCACTGGTCGGGGAGACTAGAACTAGGGGGCACAGCCTCAAAATACGGGAACACCAATTAAAACCGAGTTGAGAAGGAATTTCTTCTCCCAGAGGGTTGTGAATCTGTGGAATTCTCTGCCCCAGGAAGCAGTTGAGGCTAGCTCATTGAATGTATTCAAATCACAGATAGATAGATTTTTAACCAATAAGGGAATTAAGGGTTATGGGGAGTGGGCGGGTAAGTGGAGCTGAGTCCACGGCCACATCAGCCATGATCTTGTTGAATGGTGGAGCAGGCTCGAGGGGCTAGATGGCCTACTCCTGTTCCTAATTCTTATGTTCTTATGTTATGTTCTTATGGTACATCGGAGGCCATTCGGTCTGGGATAGGGGCGGGAAGGGAAGCGGAGAGGACCTTGTACCTAAACGATCAAGCCGTACAAACCACCAAAGCTTGCAAATAAAAAGTTCTAAGAATTTAATAAGAAATAAAAAATTGAAATAAGTCCTACCTTCATCTTCAATCTCTGCCCGGGAAGGCAGCGGGCCGGCTGGTGCGGGAGGCCGCTCGGCCTGAGCTGGGGGCGGGCCGGAAAACTGATAGAAATCATTGGCAGGCAAGAGCACTATCAGTTTTCCGGCCCGCCCCTAGCCCTGGCCGAGTGGCCTCCCGGTGCAATCGATCGCTTAGAAATCGTACTGGGAGGCCCCTCGGCCTGGGCTAGGGGCGGGACGACAACGCACCGGGGGGCCACTCGGCCTGGGGTAGGGGCGGGAGCGATTCAACTGGCCGGCATCGGGGCCTACAGAGCAGCTGCAGCAAGCAAATTAACGGAAAGGCTGCAGCAAGCAGACGGAGAGGCTGGGAGCGAGGAGCAATGCGCATGCGCAGACATCACCAGCGGACTCCACTGCGCATGTGCAGATCTCCCGGCACAGTTTTCTGCGCAGAACGCTGGCTCCACTCCTGACTCGACTGGCCACGCTGCGCGACTACAGGGAGGAGGCCGGACAGCGGCCAAAGTGGCAACAACATTTTTCGGCGCACCTCGGAACGGAGAAAAGCAGCGCAGCTCCGGTAAGTGCGCCGAAAAACGGGCTGGGCCAAATTTGAGGCCACGGAATGGGGAGAGAAGTAAAGCTGAAATCGGAAAGCAGAAAAGTAGAATGTTAATTTGGAAGACAGAGGAAACAAGGGCTAGAAAATAGACAACAAGGGAGTTTGGCAGTGCTAAATGGTATAGACTTCAATGCAAGGAGTATAGTGAATGAGGCAGATGAGCTGAGAGCACAGATAGACACTTGGGAGTATGACATTATAGCTATTACTGAGACATGGCTGAAAGAAGGGCAGGTATAGCAGCTCAACGTTCCTGGTTACACAGGTTTTAGATGGGATAGAGAGGGGAGGGACGGGGGGTAATAAATGAGGGGCGGGGGACGGCAGGGTCGCAGTATTGATTAAAGAAACAATTACAGCTGTGAGGGGGGGATGTTATGCTGGAAGGATTGTCAAATAAGGCCATATGCAATGAATTGAAGAACAGTTCTCCAAACAGTCAGAGGGAGATAGGGCAGTAATCGTAGGGGATTTCAACTCCTCTAATATTACCTGGGATAAAATTAGTGTGAAAGGTATAGAGGGTGCGGAATTCCTAAAATGCATTCAGGAGAACTTTTTTCATTATCATAGGCAGATCCTTGGAATCGAGGAAGACTTGCTTCCACTCTTTACATGAGTCCTTAGGTGGCTGTACAGTCCAATACAGTTTCTGTCACAGGTGGGACAGATAGGCGTTGAGGGAAGGGGTGGGTGGGACTGGTTTGCCGCACGCTCTTTCCGCTGCCTGCGCTTGATTTCTGCATGCTCTTGGCGACGAGACTTGAGGAGCTCAGCGCCCTCCCGGATGCACTTCCTCTATTTAGGGCGGTCTTTGGCCAGGGACTCCCAGGTGTCAGTGGGGATGTTGCACTTTATCAGGGAGGCTTTCAGGGTGTTCTTATAACGTTTCCGCTGCCCAACTTTGGCTCGTTTGCCGTGAAGGACTTCCGAGTAGAGCACTTGCTTTGGGAGTCTCTTGTCTGGCATGCGAACATTGTAGCTTGCCTAGCGGAGCTGATCAAGTGTGGTCAGTGCTTCAGTGCTGGGGATGTTGGCCTAGTCGAGGACGCTAACGTTGGTGCGTCTGTTCTCCCAGGGGATTTGTAGGATCTTGCGAAGACATCGTTGGTGGTATTTCTCCAGCGACTTGAGGTGTCTACTGTACACGGTCCATGTTTCTGAGTCATACAGGAGGGCAGGTACTACTACAGGCCTATAGACCATGAGCTTGGTGACAGTTTTGAGGGCCTGGTCTTCAAACACACTTTTCCTCAGACAGCCAAAGGCTGCATTGGCACACTGAAGGCGGTGTTGGATCTTGTCCTCAATGCCTGCTCTTGTTCATAGGAGGCTCCCGAGATAAGGGAAGTGGTCCACGTTGTCCAGGGCCACGCCGTGGATCTTCATGACTGGGGGGCAGTGTTGTGCGGCGAGGACAGGCTGGTGGAGGACCTTTGTCTTACTGATGTTTAGCGTAAGGCCCATGCTTTCGTACGCCTCAGTAAATACGTCGACTACGTCCTGGAGTTCAGCCTCTGTGTGTGCGCAGACGCAGGTGTCGTCTGCATACTGTCGCTCGACGACAGAGGTTGGGGTGGTCTTGGAACTGGCCTGGAGACGGCGAAGGTTGAATATGTTCCCACTGGTTCTGTAGTTTAGTTCCACTCCAGCCGGGAGCTTGTCGACTGTGAGGTGGAGCACGGCAGCGAGGAAGATTGAGAAGAGGGTTGGGGCAATGACGCAGCCCTGCTTGACCCCGGTCCGGGTGTGGATTGGGTCTGTGATGGATCCGTTGGTAAGGATCACGGCCTGCATGTCGTCATGGAGCAGGCAGAGGATGGTGATGTACTTTTTGGGGCATCGAAAGCGGAGGAGGACGCTCCATAGACCCTCGCGGTTGACAGTGTCAAAGGCCGTTGTAAGGTCGAAGAAGGCCATGTATAAGGGCTGGCGCTGTTCCCTGCATCTTTTGTGCAGCTGTCGCGCTGCAAACATCTTGTCCGTTGTGCCCCATAGGGGACGAAATCCGGTTTTTTTCGCCCCTATGTAACAAGCCCAAACAAGGGAAGGGGTGGTTCTGGACTTAGTTTTAGGGAATGAAGCTGGGCAGGAGGAAGGGTTTTCAGTGGGAGAGCATTTTGGTGCCAGTAATCATAATTCAGTTAGATTTAGGTTAGTTATGAAAAAGGAGAAAGATAGACCAGGAATAACATTTCTGATAAGAACATAAGAAATAGGAGCAGGAGTAGGCCATACGGCTCCTCGAGCCTGCGCCGCCATTTAATACGATCATGGCTGATCCACTCATGGACTCAGGACCACTTCCCTGCCCGCTCCCCATAACCCCTTATCGGTTAAGAAGCTGTCTATCTCTGTCTCTGTCTTAAATTTATTCAATGTCCCGGCTTCCACAGTTCTCTGAGGCAGTGAATTCCACAGATTTACAACCCTCTGAAAGAAGAAATTTCTCCTCATTTCAGTTTTAAATGGGCAGCCCTTTATTCTAAGATTATGTCCTCTAGTTCTGGTCTCTTCTATCAGTGGAAACATCTTCTCTGCATCCACCCTGTCAAGCTCCCTCATAATCTTATACGTTTCGATAAGATCACCTGTGATTCTTCTGAATTCCAATGAGTAGAGGCCCAACCTCCTCAACCTTTCCTCATAAGTCAACCCCCTCATCTCCAGAATCAACCTAGTGAATCTTCTCTGAACTGCCTCCAATGCAAGTATATCATTTCGTAAATATGCAAACCAAAACTGTATGCAGTATTCCAGGTGTGGCCTCACCAATACCCTGTATAACTGTAGCAAGACTTTCACGCACAAGTACCCCCAGGTCCCGCTGTACTGCAGCACTTTGCAATTTTTCTCTGTTTAAATAATAACTTGCTCTTTTTTTTTCTGCCAAAGTGCATGACCTCACACTTTCCAACATTATACTCCATCTGCCAAATTTTTGCCTACTCACTGAGCCTGTCTATGTCCTTTTGCAGAGTTTCTGTGTCCACCTCACACATTGCTTTTCCTCTCATCTTTGTATCGTCAGCAAACTTGGCTACGTTACACTCGGTCCCTTCTTCCAAGTCGTTAATATAGATTGTAAATAGTTGAGTTCCCAGCACTGAGCCCTGCGGTACCCCACTAGTTACTGATTGCCAACCCGAGAATTAACCATTTATCCCGACTCTCTGTTTTCTGTTCGTTAGCCAATCCTCTATCCATGCTAATATATTACTCCCAACCCCATGAACTTTTATTTTGTGCAGTAACCTTTTATGTGGCACCTTGTCAAATGCCTCCTGGAAGTTCAAATACACCACATCCACTGGTTCCCCTTTATCCACCCTGTTCGTTATATCTTCAAAGAATTCCAGCAAATTTTTCAAACATGACTTCCCCTTTCTAAATCCATGCTGACTCTGCCTGACCGAATTATGCTTTTCCAAATGTTCTGCTTCTTTAATAATGGACTCCAACATTTTCCCAACCACAGATGTTAGGCTAACTGGTCTATAGTATCCTGCTTTTTGTCTGCCTCCTTTTTAAAATAGGGGTGTTACATTTGCAGTTTTCCAATCTGCTGGCACCTCCACAGAATCGAGGGAATGTTGGTAAATTACAAACAATGCATCCATTATCCCTGCCACAACTTCTCTTAAGACCCTAGGGTGCAAGCCATCAGGTCCAGGGGATTTATCCGCCTTTAGTCCCATTATCTTACTGAGTACCACCTCCTTAGTTATTGTGATTGTGTTCCTCGCCCCCTCCCGATAGTCCCTTGACTATCAACTGTTGGGATATTGTTTGTGTCATCTCCGTAAATACTGATACAAAATATTTGTTCAGAGTTTCTGCTATCTCCATGTTCCCCATTACTAATTCCCCGGTCTCGCCCTCTAAGGGACCGACATTTATTGAGCCACTCTTTTCCTTTTTATATACCTATAGAAACTCTTGCTATCTGTTTTTATATTTCGTGCTAGTTTACTTTCATAGTCTTATCTTCCCTTTCTTAATCATTTTTTTAGTCATTCTTTGCTGGCTTTTAAAAGCTTTCTAATCTTCTGTCCTCCCACTAGTTTTGGCCACTTTGCATGTCCTTGTTTTTAATTGGATAACGTCCTTTATTTCTTTAGTTAGCCACGGATGGCTACCTTTTCTTTTACACCCTTTTCTCCTCACTGGAATATATTTTTCTTGAGAGTTGTGCAATATCTCCTTAAATGTACACCACTGTTCATCAACCATCCTACATTTTAATCTATTTTCCCAGTCCACTTTAGCCAACTCTGCCCTCATACCTTCATAGTCCGCTGGTTTGAGATCCAACTTTCTCACCCTCCATCTGAATTTGAAATTCAACTATGCTATGATCACTCATTCCAAGGGGATCCTTTACGAGGAGATTGTTTATTAATCCTGCCTCATTACTCCGGACCACATCCAAGATAGCCTGCCCCCTGGTTGGTTCCGTAACAACTCAGTTGCTTGGAGTATAAACCAGGAAATAGTGGGGACTTGTAAAAAGGGAACAACAATAATCATGGGTGATTTTAACCTCCATATTGATTGGACAAATCAAATTGGTCAGGGTAGCGTTGAGGAAGAGTTCATAGAGTGCATAGAGAACGGGTTCCTTGAGCAGTATGTAATGGGTATGGTTCTTAATGAATACTTTGCATCTGTTTTCACAAAAGAGAGGGGTAATGCAGGCATTGCAATCAGGGAGGAGGAGTGTGAAATAGTAGATGAAATAAACATAGTGAGAGAGGAAGTATTAAGGGGCTTAGCAGCTTTGAAAGTGGATAGATCCTCAGGCCCAGATGCATTTTATCCCTGGCTGTTAAGAGAAGCAAAAGAAGCATTTTCCAATCCTCTCTGTCTACAGGTGTGGTGCCGGAGGACTGGAGGACTGCTAACGTTGTACCTTTGTTTAAAAAGGGAGAAAGGGATATACTGAGTAATTACTGGCCAGTCAGCCTAACCTCAGTGGTGGGAATGTTATTGGAAAAAATTCTGAGGGACAGTTTAAATCTTCATTTAGAAAGACACAGATTAATCAAGGACAGTGAGCATTGATTTGTTACGGGCAGGTCGTGTCTGACTAACTTGATTGAATTTTTTGAGGAGGTAACAAGGAGGGTCGATGAGGGTGCTGTCTTCGATGTAGTGTATATGGATTTTCGCAAGGCTTTTGATAAGGTTCCACATGGCAGACTGATCACAAAAGTAAAAGCCCATGGAATCCAGGGCAAAGTGGCAAGTTAGATTCAAAATTGGCTCAGAGGCAGGAAGCAACAGGTTAATAGGTGTTTTTTGTGACTGGAAGGCTGTTTCCAGTGGGGTTCCATGAAGCTCAGTACTGGGTCACTTGCTTTTTGTGGTCTATGTTATGTCTCAAATAAAGCACCATGACTGAGTACTGTAGACTTGTGTAAGTGTGACCTTAGTCTCTTTATTCTGACTCCAGAGTGTCTGCACAGCATGGAAGGCCTGCTTATATAGTGCTCCCAAGGGATGCTGGGATCCCTTAGGACTCCAACAGATGCACCCTCTGGTGGTGGGAGAATTCTGGTTACAAGGTGTTGCATACATAACATCGCTCCCCCCACCCCCAGCCAAAGTCAATACTACACTTATTTACATGGTTAGACAATCTGGGGCTTTCCGCTCCCTAGTTGCTCATCTTGGTACAAAGACAGGTGCAGATGAGTTGGTTGGGCCTTCGCTGGGCTGCTGCGTAGCTGGCCTTGCTGGGCTGCTGGGGATGATGAGTTCAGCTTTGTGGTCAACCGTGATGTCGGTTGCCACTTGTGTGTGTATCGGAGGGTCGAAGTTGGTGGTGTCCTCTTCAGGTTGCTCGTAGCTCTCTGTGAATCAGTTTGGTTTGGTCCAAATGCTTTCTGCAAGTTGGTCCATTTGCAAGTTTGACCTCAAACACCCTACTCCCCTTTTTAGCTATGACAGTGCCAGCTAGCCATTTGAGACCATGTCCATAGTTGAGTACAAATACAGAGTCATTGACTTCAACATTGCGTGACAAATTTGCGCGATAATGGTACATGCTTTGTTGATGCCGCCTGCCCTCGACATGATCATGGAGATCAGGATGGACTAGAGAGAGCCTTGTTTTGAGTGCACTTTTCATGAGCAGCTCGGCAGGGTTAACCCCGGTGAGCGAGTGGGGTCTGCAGGGAGCCTTCCGACACACGTTTCAAGCTTTGCTTGATAGAAACATAGAAACATAGAAAATAGGTGCAGGAGTAGGCCATTCGGCCCTTGTAGCCTGCACCGCCATTCAATGAGTTCATGGCTGAACATGCAACTTCAGTACCCCATTCCTGCTTTCTCACCATACCCCTTGATTCCCCTAGTAGTAAGGACTTCATCTAACTCCTTTTTGAATATATTTAGTGAATTGGCCTCAACAACTTTCTGTGGTAGAGAATTCCACAGGTTCACCACTCTCTGGGTGAAGAAATTCCTCCTCATCTCGGTCCTAAATGACTTCCCCCTTATCCTTAGACTGTGTCCCCTGGTTCTGGACTTCCCCAACATTGGGAACATTCTTCCTGCATCTAACCTGTCTAACCCCGTCAGAATTTTAAACGTTTCTATGAGGTCCCCTCTCATTCTTCTGAACTCCAGTGAATACAAGCCCAGTTGATCCAGTCTTTCTTGATAGGTCAGTCCCGCCATCCCGGCAATCAGTCTGGTGAACCTTCGCTGCACTCCCTCAATAGCAAGAATGTCCTTCCTCAAGTTAGGAGACCAAAACTGTACACAATACTCCAGGTGTGGCCTCACCACGGCCCTGTACAATTGTAGCAACACCTCCCTGCCCCTGTACTCAAATCCCCTCGCTATGAAGGCCAACATGCCATTTGCTTTCTTAACCGCCTGCTGTACCTGCATGCCAACCTTCAATGACTGATGTACCATGACACCCAGGTCTCGCTGCACCTCCCCTTTTCCTAATCTGTCACCATTCAGATAATAGTCTGTCTCTCTGTTTTTACCACCAAAGTGGATAACCTCACATTTATCCACATTATACTTCATCTGCCATGCATTTGCCCACTCACCTAACCTATCCAAGTCGCTCTGCAGCCTCATAGCATCCTCCTCGCAGCTCACACTGCCACCCAACTTAGTGTCATCTGCAAATTTGGAGATACTACATTTAATCCCCTCGTCTAAATCATTAATGTACAGTGTAAACAGCTGGGGCCCCAGCACAGAACCTTGCGGTACCCCACTAGTCACTGCCTGCCATTCTGAAAAGTCCCCATTTACTCCTACTCTTTGCTTCCTGTCTGACAACCAGTTCTCAATACATGTCAGCACACTACCCCCAATCCCATGTCCTTTAACTTTGCACATTAATCTCTTGTGTGGGACCTTGTCGAAAGCCTTCTGAAAGTCCAAATATACCATATCAACTGGTTCTCCCTTGTCCACTCTACTGGAAACATCCTCAAAAATTTCCAGAAGATTTGTCAAGCATGATTTCCCTTTCACAAATCCATGCTGACTTGGACCTATCATATTACCTTTTTCCAAATGCACTGCTATGACATCCTTAATAATTGATTCCATCATTTTACCCACTACCGATGTCAGGCTGACCGGTCTATAATTCCCTGTTTTCTCTCTCCCTCCTTTTTTAAAAAGTGGGGTTACATTGGCTACCCTCCACTCCATAGGAACTGATCCAGAGTCAATGGAATGTTGGAAAATGACTGTCAATGCATCCACTATTTCCAAGGCCACCTCCTTAAGTACTCTGGGATGCAGTCCATCAGGCCCTGGGGATTTATCGGCCTTCAATCCCATCAATTTCCCCAACACAATTTCCCGACTAATAAGGATTTCCCTCAGTTCCTCCTCCTTACTAGACCCTCCGAACCCTTTTATATCCGGAAGGTTGTTTGTGTCCTCCTCAGTGAATACCGAACCAAAGTACTTGTTCAATTGGTCCGCCATTTCTTTGTTCTCCGTTATGACTTCCCCTGATTCTGACTGCAGGGGACCTACGTTTGTCTTTACTAACCTTTTTCTCTTTACATATCTATAGAAACTTTTGCAATCCTTCTTAATGTTCCCTGCAAGCTTCTTCTCGTACTCCATTTTCCCTGCCCTAATCAAGCCCTTTGTCCTCCTCTGCTGAGTTCTAAATTTCTCCCAGTCCCCGGGTTCGCTGCTATTTCTGGCCAATTTGTATGCCACTTCCTTGGCTTTAATGCTATCCCTGATTTCGCTTGATAGCCACGGTTGAGCCACCTTCCCTTTTTTATTTTTATGCCAGACAGGAATGTACAATTTTTGTAGTTCATCCATGTGGTCTCTAAATGTCTGCCATTGCCCATCCACTGTCAACCCCTTAAGTATCATTCGCCAATCTATCCTAGCCAATTCACTCCTCATACCTTCAAAGTTACCCTTCTTTAAGTTCTGGACCATGGTCTCTGAATTAACTGTTTCATTCTCCATCCTAATGCAGAATTCCACCATATTATGGTCACTCTTCCCCAAGGGGCCTCGCACAACGAGATTGCTAATTAATCCTCTCTCATTACACAACACCCAGTCTAAGATGGCCTCCCCCCTAGTTGGTTCCTCGACATATTGGTCTAAAAAACCATCCCTTATGCACTCCAGGAAATCCTCCTCCACCGTATTGCTTCCAGTTTGGTTAATCCAATCTATGTGCATATTAAAGTCACCCATTATAACTGCTGCACCTTTATTGCACGCACCCCTAATTTCATGTTTGATGCCCTCCCCAACATCACTACTACTGTTTGGAGGTCTGTACACAACTCCCACTAACGTTTTTTGTCCTTTGGTATTCTGCAGCTCTACCCATATAGATTCCACATCATCCAAGCTAATGTCCTTCCGAACTATTGCCTTAATTTGCTCCTTAACCAGCAATGCTACCCCACCTCCTTTTCCTTTTATTCTATCTTTCCTGAATGTTGAATAACCCTGGATGTTGAGTTCCCAGCCCTGATCATCCTGGAGCCACGTCTCCGTAATCCCAATCACATCATATTTGTTAACATCTATTTGCACAGTTAATTCATCCACCTTATTGCGGATATTCCTTGCATTAAGACACAAAGCCTTCAGGCTTGTTTTTTTAACACCCTTTGTCCTTTTAGAATTTTGCTGTACAGTGGCCCTTTTTGTTCTTTGCCTTGGGTTTCTCTGCCCTCCACGTTTCCTCATCTCCTTTCTGTCTTTTGCTTTTGCCTCCTTTTTGTTGATAGTTGGGACTGCCTGTTCTGCCTGGCCGTTAGATGCGGGCTTGAACGGGGCAGTTGTGACGTGCTTGATCCCATTGCAGGTCATGAATTCCTTGAATTCAGTGCTGGTGAAGCACGGCCCATTGTCGCTGACAAGGACATCAGGCAGCCCATGCGTGGCAAACATGGCTCGTAGGCTTTCGATGGTGGCAGTGGACGTGCTTACAGACATTATTATACACTCAATCCATTTTGAATAAGCATCCACAACAACCAAAAACATTTTGCCTTGAATCGGGCCAGCGAAGTCAACGTGGATCCTAGACCACGGTTTGGAGGGCCATGACCACAAACTTAGCGGTGCCTCCCTGGGTGCATTGCTCAGTTGAGAGCAAGTGTTGCATTAGCACACGCAAGACTCCAAATCGGAGTCGATTCCGGGCCACCACACATGGGATCTAGCTGTAGCTTTCATCATTACTATGCCTGGGTGGGTACTGTGTAGGTCGCGTATGAACGTTTCCCTGCCTTTCTTAGCGATATGAACAGCTTATGGTCAGTTTCTAATTCGAACTTGAGCCCAAACAGATACTGGTGCATTTATTTCACCCCGTAAACGCATGCCAGAGCTTCTTTTTCAATCATGCTGTAGGCCCCTTTGGCCTTGGACAAAACCCTGGATGCATAAGCGACCGGTTGCAATGTTCCCGGTTCGTTTGCTTGTTGTACACACCCGACCCCGTACGAAGACGCATCGCAAGCTAGCACTAAACCTTTACATGGGTCATACAGAACAAGCAGTTTGTTGGAACATAACAGATTTCTGGCTTTCTCAAAAGCAGTCTCTTGTGATTTCCCCCATACCCAGTCATCTCCCTTGTGTAGCAACATGTGTCGGGGTTCTAGCAAGGTGCTTTACCCGGGTAGGAAATCACCAAAATAATTGAGGAGTCCCAGGCACAACCGTAGCTCCATCACGTTCTGTGGTCTCGGCGCGTTCTTGATGGCCTCCGACTTGGCGGCCATCATTGTGGGGCCATCTCCCAGTACAATCCATAGTGGGAGTTCATGCACCGCTCCATCATAGGAGACCTTTACTGCTACACTGCCAATTACAGGGATCAGCTCTTTCGTGTAAGTTCTCAGCTTGGTATGAATAGGGCTCAGCTTGGGTCTTTGTGCCTTGTTGCACCACAGCCTCTCGAAGGCCGTTTTGCTCATGATAGACTGACTCGCACCCATGTCCAATTCCATGGATACTGGAATTCCGTTCAGTTCAACTTTTAACATGATCGGTGGACATTTCATGGTGAAGGTGTGTACCCCGTACTTCTGCCTCCTTGGTTCGAGTCTCTAGTTCAGTTTGATCTGCCATGGATCGGTCTTCCTCTGCAACGTGGTGGTTTGCAGCTCGTCTGCACAATCGCTGGAGGTGTCCCATTGTTCCACAACCTTTGCACGCATAGTGTTTGAAGCGGTATTGATGGGCTCAATGATCACCTCCGCAGCGCCAACAAGTTATTAACTGCTTGATGGCAGACTCTGGGTCATCTGAGGTCGTGCAGCTGGAGGCGCGTACATTCTGCCATATGCATTCCTGCCTGAAGACGACGTTACTTTGTGTACAGTACTTGACGATGCATCTTTATGCTGCGAAATTTGTTTGGTTTTATCGCTGGTGGACATGAATGCCTGGGCTATCGTTATGGCTTTGCTCAGGTTCGGTGTTTCAACATTCAATAGTTTGCGAAGGATAACCGAGCACAAAAAAGTCTCTTTGCATTTGCTCCAGAAATCCATCGAATTCGCAATGTCCTGCAAGGCGCCTTAGTTCGGCGACGTAGCTCGCCACTTCCTGGCCTTCAGACCGTTGACATGTATAAAATCGATACCTTGCCATCAGAACGCTCTCCTTCGGATTTAGCTGCTTCCAGACCAGCGTACACAGTTGTTCATACGATTTGGTTGTTGGTTTCACCGGAGCAAGAAGATTCTTCATGAGGCCATAGATTGTTGCCCCGCAGACGTTGAGGAGGATCGCCCTTCGTTTGGCAGCGTTCACATTCCCTTCCAGCTCGTTGGCCACGAAGTATTGGTCGAGTCGCTCCACGAAGGCTTCCCAATCATCACCTTCTGAGAATTTCTCTAGGATACCAACAGTTCTCTGCATTTTCGCGTGATGCTTCGTTATCTATTACTCGGCGCCAGTTGTTACGTCTCAAATAAAGCAACGTGACTGAGTACTGTAGACATGTGTAAGTATGACCTCAGCCTCTTTATACTGACTCCAGAGTGCCCGCACAGCATGGAAGGCCTGCTTTATATACAGTGCTCCCAAGGGATGCTGGGATCCCTTGGGACTCCAAAGGATGCGCCCTCTGGTGGCGGTAGAATGTTGGTTACAAGGTGTTGCATACATAACAGTATACATCAATGATTTAGACTTGAATGTAGGCGGTATGATTAAGAAGTTTGCAGACGATACTAAAATCGGCTGTGTGGTTGTTACTGAAGAAGAAAGCTGTAGACTGCAGGAAGATATCAATGAACTGCTCAGGTGGGTAGAACAGTGGCAAATGGAACTCAATCTACAGAAGTTTGTGGTAATGCATTTGGGGAGGGCTAACACGGCAAGGGAATACACATTAAATGGTAGGACACTGATAAATGTAGAGGAACAAAGGGACCTTGGAGTGCATGTCTACAGATCCCTGAAGGCAGTGAGCTCTGTTCTGTCTGGAGTAGGCAGTCAGAATAGCTCGAATTAAACTTTGCAAAGTCACTGATTACATTGACAGGGAGGATCTAATTACACATTCCAGGGAAACTGCTGGGTGTGTCTTGTCCTCCCAAGAGAACCAATCAGAACTTTGGTGCTGCACATAGACATGTCCGAGCTTTTTCCAGGCGGCGGACACAGAAGGAAGTGCGGATGAGAGGGGGAACGGGAAAGTGAGTGGAGAGGAAAACAAGGATAGCCATATTGGTAATCAAAATGAGAGTGGTAGAGAGACCTTGTGAGATGGCATGGTCAACGGAGTGGCCATGATTATGGGTAGGTGTGTTTATATAGAAGGAGAGGTTAAACCTGTGAGGAGAGAGAGTAACTTGTGGCACTAACTGGCAGGAAGGACCATTCAGTGGAGTTGAGGTAAAAGGTCAGCCATGATCTTAATTGAATGTCGGAGCTGGCTCGAGGGGTCGAATGGCCTACTCCTGCTGCTCTTTCTTATGTTCTTATCGGGGAACAAAAATGAAATTGTTTTTTGGATCTGGGAGATGGAACAGTGGCTTGCTCTGTCTATTCCACACATCGACCTGGTATTGCAGTGCCTCTGGGAACATGCAGCTTCGCCTCTCTGGGGTGGGAAGTTGTAAAAGAGAAAAGAAGAAAAAGGGTTTACAGCTGCTTGACCGTGCTCTCCTTTCCTTCGTAGGTTGCTACTCGCCACAGGTCACTTCTCCTGCCGCCGGTGCGCCATGTTGCCGCCTTCTGCTCAGCAAGGTCAGCAGCTGCCTTTGTGGTTTCCTTTCCGTTTTTGAATGTGGGAACTTGTTCTATATAGAATCATAGGCTGCAATTTTGCCATTGTTTAGTGGACAGGATGGGTGGTGGGTTAGTTGTGAACTTTAAAATGATTGATAGCGGGCCGGGAGCCCGCTGTCAAACGCGCACACCTGCATTTCTCGATGTCGGGTCTGCCAGCGCTGAGCAGACCTGACCGGCAGTGGCGGGGGACCAAATTCAAATCATTAGTGGCTTGTTTACAGCCACTTCACAATGCTTTTCCTCCCGCTTTTTGAATTGGACAGGTCGCCCACCAGTATCACCGCTGTGCTTAGTGCTCGTCTGTGAAGCTGAGGCGGGAGGTCACTGGCCATTGAATCAGTTAATGAGTTGACAGCTTCAAATGTCACGTCAAAGCTCCCAGCCAATTTGGAAATGTTCCCTTCTCTAAACTGCATTTCCAGTAGGGAGATTCAGAAATGCTGAAAGTCTTTACACGAGTCTCCATCCAGTCTGAGCTCATTACCTCTGCCACCATTGACAGATCGCTTCTGTCATCTTTACTTCACCTGCCATCTATTTCATCAGCATGGGTGCCTTTGACTCGAGTGTTCTCAACTCCATCCCGCCACCACTTCAGTGAAACCCCAACACTGCACGAGGTTGGCAAAGCCACAAAACAGCTCAAGAACAACAAGGCTACGGGTGCGGATGGAATTCCTGCTGAGGCGCTAAAATATGGCGGAGAGGCGTATTGGCGCGGATACATGGCCTCATCTCTCTCATCTGGAGGGAGGAGAGCATGCCGGGAGAGCTCAGAGATGCAGTGATGGTGTCCAATTTTAAAAAGGGGAACAAATCCGACTGCGGCAACTACAGGGGAATCTTCCTGGTATCAACCACTGGGAAGGTTGTCGCGAGAGTTCTCCTCTACCGTCTTCTCACTGTGGCCGAGGAGCTCCTCCCGGAGTCACAGTGCGGATTTCGTCCCCTACGGGGAACAACGGACATGATCTTTGCAGCACGACAACTGCAGGAAAAATGCAGGGAGCAACGCCAGCCCTTATACATGGCCTTCTTCGATCTTACAAAGGCCTTTGACACTGTCAACTGTGCGGCTTATGGAGCGTCCTCCTCCGTTTTGCATGCCCCCAAAAGTTTGTCAAAATCCTTCGCCTCCTCCATGACGACATGCAGACCGTGATCCTTACCAGCGGATCCACTACAGACCCATTCCACATCCGGACCAGGGTCAAACAGGGTGGTGTCATCGCTCCAACCCTCTTCTCAATCTTCCTCGCTGCCATGCTCCACCTCACTGTCAACAAGCTCACCGCTGGAGTGGAACTAAACGACAGAACCAGTGGGAAGCCATTTAAGCTACGCTGCCTCCAGGCCAGGTCCAAGATCACCCAAACCTCTGTCATTGAACTGCAGTACGCGGACAACGCCTGCGTCTGCGCACATTCTGAGGCTGAACTCCAGGATATAGTCGATGTATTCACCGAGGCATATGCAAGCATGGGCCTTACGCTTAACATCTGTAAGACAAAGGTCCTCCACCAGCCTGTCCTCGCCGCACAGCACTGCCCCCCAGTCATCAAGATTCACGGCACGGCCCTCGACAACGTGGACCCCTTCCCATACCTCGGGAGCCGCTTGTCAACAAAGGCAGACAATGATGCAGAGATTCAACATTGCCTCCAGTGCGCCAGTGCAGCCTTCGGCCGCCTGAGGAAAAGAGTGTTCAAGGACCTACCACCAAGCTCGTGGTCTACAGGGCTGTAATAATACCCGCCCTCCTGTATGGGTCAGAGGCATGGACGATGTACAGAAGATACATCAAGTCGCTGGAGATATATCACCAACGATGTCTCTGCAAGATCCTGCAAATCCCCTGGGAGGACAGGCGCACCAACATCAGTGTCCTCGCCCAGGCTAACATCCCCAACATTGAAGCATTAACCACACTCGATCAGCTTCGCTGGGCAGGCCACTTAGTTTGCATGCCAGACAAGAGACTCCCCAAGCAATTGCTCTACGCGGAGCTCCTTCATGGCAAACGAGCCAAAGGTGGGCAGCGCAGACGTTACAAGGACACCCTCGAGGCCTCCCTGGCGAAGTGCAACATCACCACTGGCACCTGGGAGACCCTGACCGAAGACCGCCCTAGATGGAGAAAGTGCATCCGGGAGGGCATTGAACTCTTCCAATCTCAATGCTACGAGCGTGAAGAGGTCAGGCGCAGGCAGCGGACGGAACGTGTGGTAAATCAGAACCAACCCCCCCCTTCCTCTGACCAATATCTGTCCCACCTGTGACAGGGTCTGTGGCTCTCGTGTTGGACTGTTCAGCCACCAAAGAACTCATTCTAGGAGTGGAAGCAAGTCTTCCTCGACTCCGAGGGACTGCCTATGTTGTTGATGATGACTTTATACTCTCTCACCTTGCTCCTCAGAATCTGACCACGATCAGCCCCGACACTCACGTCACCAGGCACATCGGCAGCACCAACAACACCACCAGCAACCTTCTCCGTAATCACCTGATGCTGCACAGGACAGAGGGCATCAGCACCCGACCACATTGCTGCCAGGGATGGCCTCACCATGGCCAGATTTACTCCAGTATCCTCCTTGTTTACCGTAGCTTTGGCCAGGTCCTCTTCCTTGGTAAACATACTTCTATGAACCAGCACAATCGGCCAGAGTGATCGAGATTAAATGTTTCTTTTTCTTTTTTCTCCTTTCCATTAGAAAGTATTCCTTGATGTATTTAAGAGTGGTAATTTGGTGCACTTTTATTAATACAGCTGAAAATGGGATTTATCTGGGAAACGAAGCATTTGTAGAGGATGTCTAGTCCTCCCTGAATTGGTGCTGCTGGTGTGCCCGATGATGCTGGTGTTGGGACTGAATGTGGAGATAGAGTGTGTTATGGTATTATGTCAGCTGCTGTGGAGTTGTTTGCTTATACCCTGCTTTGTGTTGTACATAGTGCCATATGTCCTTGTTATCCATGCCTTGCAGTTTGGCCTAGTTTTGGGCTAATTGTTGTTTTATTTCCTTCTACCTTGCCTCCCTTTGTGCTGGCTGGCTGCAGCTTAAATTGCTTGAAGTTCCTTATCCTTTCTGTCGTTTTACAGTTTCCTTGTTTGCAAGCTGGATGCTATGTTTGTAGGTGTGAGCAGTGATGGCTAATTTTGATTGTTGAGTGTTTGACCTTTGAAGCATTTGAACGGTATCTATCATCTTGTGGTTTTTCAGGTTTCTGACTAGCTGTGTAAAGTGTGTGAAGTTTAAGCCCATTGTTGTACGGGTGGTTGTAGTTTTCAGAGCAGCACACATGTATGTGGCTGGTTTAAAGTTTGCTAAGGCAAAAGCTGGAGCTAAAAGACTGGTTGCGGGCAGCGGGAGTGTGTTTTGCGAGAGAATGTGCAAAGAAATTGTTGTTGGTGTGTGGGGGAAGTGTGTGGGTATTTGTCAGATGAGAGTGTCAGCAGAGCTTTGTAATGCATGTAATAAGCATGTTGTGTTTTTTGAAATTTGAGAGTGAATGTCAAGCCTGCCCCCGGGTTTTGCATGGCAGAAGGGAAACTGTGGCCCTTCCCCACCGTGCCTTTGCGGCGACTGCATAAAAAGAAAGAAGAAAAGGAGATGTTTTTAATGAATCTGCTTTTAATTTTGAAATTCTCCCAAAAGGGAGGTGCACCGTTCCCAGAGACACTGCAATACCGGGTCGATGTGTGGAGTGGACGGAGCAAGCCCCTATTCCATCTCCCTGTTCCAAAAATCAATTTAATATATGGTCCCCAGATAGGGGACGTATCAGATATTAAACTGATAAGAACAGATTTTTTTATTAATATCCAATTTCTTTCCAGATCAACTCTAACGCCAAAGATCACTTTGCGCCAATATATTTGATCTTAGCCAAAAGGCCGAGAGGCGAAGTTGCACCGTTCCTGGAAACACTGCAATACCAGGTCGGTGCATGGAGTGGACGGGACAAGCCATTGTTCCAGCTCCCTGTCCAAAAAACAATTTAATATCAGATCCCCATAGGGGATATTAAACTGATAAGAACAGATTTTTTTTTAAATTTCAAGTTATACTTTATTCATAAAAAAATCTGTACAGTACATTCAATGGCATTTCAGTACATTTAGCTGCGGTCAGCAATCCCATACAATACATTTGGGTGCTGACGACAGTTCCGTTTGTTACATTCCTTGTTTTTCAGTTCAAGTGCGATTCGGTACAATAAACGGGATACATTGTGGTACATTCACACAGATTACATTTCATGTGTTACAATACAGTGCCCGGAATGGGTGACGGTACTTTTACATGTTTCTTTTCAAACAAGCATTTCGGAACACACCTTGCATTGTACATGGCACGACATTGGTGTTTACAGATTTGGTGCTCTATGTACACAAAGAGTAAATTACAAATACAGCCCGAGGGAGGTTTGTGCTGATTCCTGCCCCCGGGTTTTGCGTGGCAGAAGGGCTTTAAACTGTGGCCCTTCCCCACCGTGCCTTTGCGGCGACTGCATAAAAAGAAAGAAAAAAAGGAGATGTTTTTAATGAATCTGCTTTTAATTTTGAAATTCTCCCAAAAGGGAGGTGCACCGTTCCCAGAGACACTGCAATACCGGGTCGATGCGTGGAGTGGACGGAGCAAGCCCCTATTCCATCTCCCTGTTCCAAAAATCAATTTAATATATGGTCCCCAGATAGGGGACGTATCAGATATTAAACTGATAAGAACAGATACTACACTTGATCTTAGCCAAAAGGCCGAGAAGCGATGCCGCGGCGGCCCAAACTGTTCTCAGCTCCCGTTTGCCCTCCCTTTATTGAGTCAGAATGACTGTGCCCAAAGACATATAACTGTTGACTCTTTCACTGTTATTTTCTAATTGGAACAGATTAGTTTACAGAAGTTGCCTTTTTCCCTTTTTCAGTGAAACTGCTTCATAGATATGTAAAGTGACAGTATTCCAGCAATCAGATGGAGAGGGTTGTGCCTATCCACACGTACGTCACTGTCAGAGGCTGCGATGCAACCAAAACGTTTTCCAGCAGCTGCGTGAGTGACAACACTACAACCGACTGGTGAGGTGATCTGGCTTCATAACTGTACACACGGGGCTCAGTTTTGGCCAGGAGTTGCTCTGGTTTTTTTTGCAGTAACTTGGTTTTTCTGGCGTAACTTCAAAATCCCCATTTCCCCAATCAATTTGCACCAGTGTAACTCAGTTACGATTCTTTCAGTTCGTTTTTTTTTCTCGAAAGGGGACGTTACCAGCCACCTACGCCAGTTCTGCCCATTTAGGCAACTTTGGCCAGCTAATAGTTACTCCAGCGTATGTGGCCACTTCAGAAAACCCTTGGGGAGAGTTAAAGAAATCGGCGCAGGTCTGGGAATTAAACATACAGGGGTATCTGACAATTCGGAAGGATAGACAAGAAGGGAAAGGAGGTGGGGTAGCTCTGTTAATAAAGGATGATATCAGGGCAGTTGTGAGAGATGATATTGGCTCTAATGAACAAAATGTTGAATCATTGTGGGTGGAGATTAGAGATAGTAAGGGGAAAAAGTCACTGGTGGGCGTAGATTATAGGCCCCCCCAAATAATAACTTCACGGTGGGGCGGACAGTAATCGAGGGAATAATCGAGGATGTGAAAAAGGAACGGCAGTAATCATGGGGGATTTTACAGATATATAAAACGGAAAAGAGTGACTAAAGTAAATGTTGGTCCCTTAGAAGATGAGAAGGGGGATTTAATAATGGGAAATGTGAAAATGGCTGAGACCTTAAACAATTATTTTGCTTCGGTCTTCACAGTGGAAGACACAAAAACCATGCCAAAAATTGCTGGTCACGGGAATGTGGGAAGGGAGAACCTTGAGACAATCACTATCACTCGGGAGGTAGTGCTGGACAGGCTAATGGGACTCAAGGTAGACAAGTCCCCTGGTCCTGATGAAATGCATCCCAGGGTATTAAAAGAGATGGCGGAAGTTATAGCAGATGCATTCGTTATAATCTACCAAAATTCTCTGGACTCTGGGGAGGTACCAGCGGATTGGAAAGCAGCAAATGTAATGCCTCTGTTTAAAAAAGGGGGCAGACAAAAGGCAGGTAACTATAGGCCGGTTAGTTTAACATCTGTAGTGGGGAAAATGCTTGAAGCTATCATTAAGGAAGAAATAGTGGGACATCGAGATAGGAATAGTGCAATCAAGCAGACGCAACACGGATTCATGAAGGGGAAATCATGTTTAACTAATTTACTGGAATTCTTTGAGGATATAACGAGCATGGTGGATAGAGGCGTATCGATGGATGTGGTGCATTTGGATTTCCAAAAGGCATTCGATAAGGTGCCACACAAAAGGTTACTACAGAAGATAAAGGTACGCGAAGTCAGAGGAAATGTATTAGCATGGATCAAGAATTGATTGGCTAACAGAAAGCAGAGAGTCGGGATAAATGGGTCCTTTTCGGGTTGGAAATCGGTGGTTAGTGGTGTGCCACAGGGATCAGTGCTGGAACCACAACTGTTTACAATATACATAGATGACCTGGAAGAGGGGACAGAGTGTAGTGTAAGAAAATTTGCAGATGACACAAAGATTAGTGGGAAAGCGGGTTGTGTAGAGGACACAGAGAGGCTGCAAAGAGATTTAGATAGGTTAAGCGAATGGGCTGAGGAGAGGCAGATGGAATACAATGTCGGAAAATGTGAGGTCATCCACCTTGGGAAAAAAAACAGTAAAAGGGAATATTATTTGAATGGGGAGAAATTACAACGTGCTGCGGTGCAGAGGGACCTGGGGGTCCTTGTGCATGAAACTCTCCCAAAAAGTTAGTTTGCAGGTGCAGCAGGTAATCAGGAAGGCAAATGGAATGTTGGCCTTCATTGCGAGAGGGATGGAGTACAAAAGCAGGGAGGTCCTGCTGCAACTGTATAGGGTATTGGTGAGGCCGCACCTGGAGTACTGCCTGCAGTTTTGGTCACCTTACTTAAGGAAGGATATACTAGCTTTGGAGGGGGTACAGAGACGATTCACTAGGCTGATTCCGGAGATGAGGGGGTTACCTTATGATGATAGATTGAGTAGACTGGGTCTTTACTCGTTGGAGTTCAGAAGGATGAGGGGTGATCTTATAGAAACATTTAAAATAATGAAAGGGATAGACAAGATAGAGGCAGAGAGGTTGTTTCCACTGGTCGGGGAGACTAGAACTAGGGGGCACAGCCTCAAAATACGGGAACACCAATTAAAACCGAGTTGAGAAGGAATTTCTTCTCCCAGAGGGTTGTGAATCTGTGGAATTCTCTGCCCCAGGAAGCAGTTGAGGCTAGCTCATTGAATGTATTCAAATCACAGATAGATAGATTTTTAACCAATAAGGGAATTAAGGGTTATGGGGAGTGGGCGGGTAAGTGGAGCTGAGTCCACGGCCACATCAGCCATGATCTTGTTGAATGGTGGAGCAGGCTCGAGGGGCTAGATGGCCTACTCCTGTTCCTAATTCTTATGTTCTTATGTTATGTTCTTATGGTACATCGGAGGCCATTCGGTCTGGGATAGGGGCGGGAAGGGAAGCGGAGAGGACCTTGTACCTAAACGATCAAGCCGTACAAACCACCAAAGCTTGCAAATAAAAAGTTCTAAGAATTTAATAAGAAATAAAAAATTGAAATAAGTCCTACCTTCATCTTCAATCTCTGCCCGGGAAGGCAGCGGGCCGGCTGGTGCGGGAGGCCGCTCGGCCTGAGCTGGGGGCGGGCCGGAAAACTGATAGTGCTCTTGCCTGCCAATGATTTCTATCAGTTTTCCGGCCCGCCCCTAGCCCTGGCCGAGTGGCCTCCCGGTGCAATCGATCGCTTAGAAATCGTACTGGGAGGCCCCTCGGCCTGGGCTAGGGGCGGGACGACAACGCACCGGGGGGCCACTCGGCCTGGGGTAGGGGCGGGAGCGATTCAACTGGCCGGCATCGGGGCCTACAGAGCAGCTGCAGCAAGCAAATTAACGGAAAGGCTGCAGCAAGCAGACGGAGAGGCTGGGAGCGAGGAGCAATGCGCATGCGCAGACATCACCAGCGGACTCCACTGCGCATGTGCAGATCTCCCGGCACAGTTTTCTGCGCAGAACGCTGGCTCCACTCCTGACTCGACTGGCCACGCTGCGCGACTACAGGGAGGAGGCCGGACAGCGGCCAAAGTGGCAACAACATTTTTCGGCGCACCTCGGAACGGAGAAAAGCAGCGCAGCTCCGGTAAGTGCGCCGAAAAACGGGCTGGGCCAAATTTGAGGCCACGGAATGGGGAGAGAAGTAAAGCTGAAATCGGAAAGCAGAAAAGTAGAATGTTAATTTGGAAGACAGAGGAAACAAGGGCTAGAAAATAGACAACAAGGGAGTTTGGCAGTGCTAAATGGTATAGACTTCAATGCAAGGAGTATAGTGAATGAGGCAGATGAGCTGAGAGCACAGATAGACACTTGGGAGTATGACATTATAGCTATTACTGAGACATGGCTGAAAGAAGGGCAGGTATAGCAGCTCAACGTTCCTGGTTACACAGGTTTTAGATGGGATAGAGAGGGGAGGGACGGGGGGTAATAAATGAGGGGCGGGGGACGGCAGGGTCGCAGTATTGATTAAAGAAACAATTACAGCTGTGAGGGGGGGATGTTATGCTGGAAGGATTGTCAAATAAGGCCATATGCAATGAATTGAAGAACAGTTCTCCAAACAGTCAGAGGGAGATAGGGCAGTAATCGTAGGGGATTTCAACTCCTCTAATATTACCTGGGATAAAATTAGTGTGAAAGGTATAGAGGGTGCGGAATTCCTAAAATGCATTCAGGAGAACTTTTTTCATTATCATAGGCAGATCCTTGGAATCGAGGAAGACTTGCTTCCACTCTTTACATGAGTCCTTAGGTGGCTGTACAGTCCAATACAGTTTCTGTCACAGGTGGGACAGATAGGCGTTGAGGGAAGGGGTGGGTGGGACTGGTTTGCCGCACGCTCTTTCCGCTGCCTGCGCTTGATTTCTGCATGCTCTTGGCGACGAGACTTGAGGAGCTCAGCGCCCTCCCGGATGCACTTCCTCTATTTAGGGCGGTCTTTGGCCAGGGACTCCCAGGTGTCAGTGGGGATGTTGCACTTTATCAGGGAGGCTTTCAGGGTGTTCTTATAACGTTTCCGCTGCCCAACTTTGGCTCGTTTGCCGTGAAGGACTTCCGAGTAGAGCACTTGCTTTGGGAGTCTCTTGTCTGGCATGCGAACATTGTAGCTTGCCTAGCGGAGCTGATCAAGTGTGGTCAGTGCTTCAGTGCTGGGGATGTTGGCCTAGTCGAGGACGCTAACGTCGGTGCGTCTGTTCTCCCAGGGGATTTGTAGGATCTTGCGAAGACATCGTTGGTGGTATTTCTCCAGCGACTTGAGGTGTCTACTGTACACGGTCCATGTTTCTGAGTCATACAGGAGGGCAGGTACTACTACAGGCCTATAGACCATGAGCTTGGTGACAGTTTTGAGGGCCTGGTCTTCAAACACACTTTTCCTCAGACAGCCAAAGGCTGCATTGGCACACTGAAGGCGGTGTTGGATCTTGTCCTCAATGCCTGCTCTTGTTCATAGGAGGCTCCCGAGATAAGGGAAGTGGTCCACGTTGTCCAGGGCCGCGCCGTGGATCTTCATGACTGGGGGGCAGTGTTGTGCGGCGAGGACAGGCTGGTGGAGGACCTTTGTCTTACTGATGTTTAGCGTAAGGCCCATGCTTTCGTACGCCTCAGTAAATACGTCGACTACGTCCTGGAGTTCAGCCTCTGTGTGTGCGCAGACGCAGGTGTCGTCTGCATACTGTCGCTCGACGACAGAGGTTGGGGTGGTCTTGGAACTGGCCTGGAGACGGCGAAGGTTGAATATGTTCCCACTGGTTCTGTAGTTTAGTTCCACTCCAGCCGGGAGCTTGTCGACTGTGAGGTGGAGCACGGCAGCGAGGAAGATTGAGAAGAGGGTTGGGGCAATGACGCAGCCCTGCTTGACCCCGGTCCGGGTGTGGATTGGGTCTGTGATGGATCCGTTGGTAAGGATCACGGCCTGCATGTCGTCATGGAGCAGGCAGAGGATGGTGATGTACTTTTTGGGGCATCGAAAGCGGAGGAGGACGCTCCATAGACCCTCGCGGTTGACAGTGTCAAAGGCCGTTGTAAGGTCGAAGAAGGCCATGTATAAGGGCTGGCGCTGTTCCCTGCATCTTTTGTGCAGCTGTCGCGCTGCAAACATCTTGTCCGTTGTGCCCCATAGGGGACGAAATCCGGTTTTTTTCGCCCCTATGTAACAAGCCCAAACAAGGGAAGGGGTGGTTCTGGACTTAGTTTTAGGGAATGAAGCTGGGCAGGAGGAAGGGTTTTCAGTGGGAGAGCATTTTGGTGCCAGTAATCATAATTCAGTTAGATTTAGGTTAGTTATGAAAAAGGAGAAAGATAGACCAGGAATAACATTTCTGATAAGAACATAAGAAATAGGAGCAGGAGTAGGCCATACGGCTCCTCGAGCCTGCGCCGCCATTTAATACGATCATGGCTGATCCACTCATGGACTCAGGACCACTTCCCTGCCCGCTCCCCATAACCCCTTATCGGTTAAGAAGCTGTCTATCTCTGTCTCTGTCTTAAATTTATTCAATGTCCCGGCTTCCACAGTTCTCTGAGGCAGTGAATTCCACAGATTTACAACCCTCTGAAAGAAGAAATTTCTCCTCATTTCAGTTTTAAATGGGCAGCCCTTTATTCTAAGATTATGTCCTCTAGTTCTGGTCTCTTCTATCAGTGGAAACATCTTCTCTGCATCCACCCTGTCAAGCTCCCTCATAATCTTATACGTTTCGATAAGATCACCTGTGATTCTTCTGAATTCCAATGAGTAGAGGCCCAACCTCCTCAACCTTTCCTCATAAGTCAACCCCCTCATCTCCAGAATCAACCTAGTGAATCTTCTCTGAACTGCCTCCAATGCAAGTATATCATTTCGTAAATATGCAAACCAAAACTGTATGCAGTATTCCAGGTGTGGCCTCACCAATACCCTGTATAACTGTAGCAAGACTTTCACGCACAAGTACCCCCAGGTCCCGCTGTACTGCAGCACTTTGCAATTTTTCTCTGTTTAAATAATAACTTGCTCTTTTTTTTTCTGCCAAAGTGCATGACCTCACACTTTCCAACATTATACTCCATCTGCCAAATTTTTGCCTACTCACTGAGCCTGTCTATGTCCTTTTGCAGAGTTTCTGTGTCCACCTCACACATTGCTTTTCCTCTCATCTTTGTATCGTCAGCAAACTTGGCTACGTTACACTCGGTCCCTTCTTCCAAGTCGTTAATATAGATTGTAAATAGTTGAGTTCCCAGCACTGAGCCCTGCGGTACCCCACTAGTTACTGATTGCCAACCCGAGAATTAACCATTTATCCCGACTCTCTGTTTTCTGTTCGTTAGCCAATCCTCTATCCATGCTAATATATTACTCCCAACCCCATGAACTTTTATTTTGTGCAGTAACCTTTTATGTGGCACCTTGTCAAATGCCTCCTGGAAGTTCAAATACACCACATCCACTGGTTCCCCTTTATCCACCCTGTTCGTTATATCTTCAAAGAATTCCAGCAAATTTTTCAAACATGACTTCCCCTTTCTAAATCCATGCTGACTCTGCCTGACCGAATTATGCTTTTCCAAATGTTCTGCTTCTTTAATAATGGACTCCAACATTTTCCCAACCACAGATGTTAGGCTAACTGGTCTATAGTTTCCTGCTTTTTGTCTGCCTCCTTTTTAAAATAGGGGTGTTACATTTGCAGTTTTCCAATCTGCTGGCACCTCCGCAGAATCCAGGGAATGTTGGTAAATTACAAACAATGCATCCATTATCCCTGCCACAACTTCTCTTAAGACCCTAGGGTGCAAGCCATCAGGTCCAGGGGATTTATCCGCCTTTAGTCCCATTATCTTACTGAGTACCACCTCCTTAGTTATTGTGATTGTGTTCCTCGCCCCCTCCCGATAGTCCCTTGACTATCAACTGTTGGGATATTGTTTGTGTCATCTCCGTAAATACTGATACAAAATATTTGTTCAGAGTTTCTGCTATCTCCATGTTCCCCATTACTAATTCCCCGGTCTCGCCCTCTAAGGGACCGACATTTATTGAGCCACTCTTTTCCTTTTTATATACCTATAGAAACTCTTGCTATCTGTTTTTATATTTCGTGCTAGTTTACTTTCATAGTCTTATCTTCCCTTTCTTAATCATTTTTTTAGTCATTCTTTGCTGGCTTTTAAAAGCTTTCTAATCTTCTGTCCTCCCACTAGTTTTGGCCACTTTGCATGTCCTTGTTTTTAATTGGATAACGTCCTTTATTTCTTTAGTTAGCCACGGATGGCTACCTTTTCTTTTACACCCTTTTCTCCTCACTGGAATATATTTTTCTTGAGAGTTGTGCAATATCTCCTTAAATGTACACCACTGTTCATCAACCATCCTACATTTTAATCTATTTTCCCAGTCCACTTTAGCCAACTCTGCCCTCATACCTTCATAGTCCGCTGGTTTGAGATCCAACTTTCTCACCCTCCATCTGAATTTGAAATTCAACTATGCTATGATCACTCATTCCAAGGGGATCCTTTACGAGGAGATTGTTTATTAATCCTGCCTCATTACTCCGGACCACATCCAAGATAGCCTGCCCCCTGGTTGGTTCCGTAACAACTCTGTTGCTTGGAGTATAAACCAGGAAATAGTGGGGACTTGTAAAAAGGGAACAACAATAATCATGGGTGATTTTAACCTCCATATTGATTGGACAAATCAAATTGGTCAGGGTAGCGTTGAGGAAGAGTTCATAGAGTGCATAGAGAACGGGTTCCTTGAGCAGTATGTAATGGGTATGGTTCTTAATGAATACTTTGCATCTGTTTTCACAAAAGAGAGGGGTAATGCAGGCATTGCAATCAGGGAGGAGGAGTGTGAAATAGTAGATGAAATAAACATAGTGAGAGAGGAAGTATTAAGGGGCTTAGCAGCTTTGAAAGTGGATAGATCCTCAGGCCCAGATGCATTTTATCCCTGGCTGTTAAGAGAAGTAAAAGAAGCATTTTCCAATCCTCTCTGTCTACAGGTGTGGTGCCGGAGGACTGGAGGACTGCTAACGTTGTACCTTTGTTTAAAAAGGGAGAAAGGGATATACTGAGTAATTACTGGCCAGTCAGCCTAACCTCAGTGGTGGGAATGTTATTGGAAAAAATTCTGAGGGACAGTTTAAATCTTCATTTAGAAAGACACAGATTAATCAAGGACAGTGAGCATTGATTTGTTACGGGCAGGTCGTGTCTGACTAACTTGATTGAATTTTTTGAGGAGGTAACAAGGAGGGTCGATGAGGGTGCTGTCTTCGATGTAGTGTATATGGATTTTCGCAAGGCTTTTGATAAGGTTCCACATGGCAGACTGATCACAAAAGTAAAAGCCCATGGAATCCAGGGCAAAGTGGCAAGTTGGATTCAAAATTGGCTCAGAGGCAGGAAGCAACAGGTTAATAGGTGTTTTTTGTGACTGGAAGGCTGTTTCCAGTGGGGTTCCATGAGGCTCAGTACTGGGTCACTTGCTTTTTGTGGTCTATGTTATGTCTCAAATAAAGCACCATGACTGAGTACTGTAGACTTGTGTAAGTGTGACCTTAGTCTCTTTATTCTGACTCCAGAGTGTCTGCACAGCATGGAAGGCCTGCTTATATAGTGCTCCCAAGGGATGCTGGGATCCCTTAGGACTCCAACAGATGCACCCTCTGGTGGTGGGAGAATTCTGGTTACAAGGTGTTGCATACATAACATCGCTCCCCCCACCCCCAGCCAAAGTCAATACTACACTTATTTACATGGTTAGACAATCTGGGGCTTTCCGCTCCCTAGTTGCTCATCTTGGTACAAAGACAGGTGCAGATGAGTTGGTTGGGCCTTCGCTGGGCTGCTGCGTAGCTGGCCTTGCTGGGCTGCTGGGGATGATGAGTTCAGCTTTGTGGTCAACCGTGATGTCGGTTGCCACTTGTGTGTGTATCGGAGGGTCGAAGTTGGTGGTGTCCTCTTCAGGTTGCTCGTAGCTCTCTGTGAATCAGTTTGGTTTGGTCCAAATGCTTTCTGCAAGTTGGTCCATTTGCAAGTTTGACCTCAAACACCCTACTCCCCTTTTTAGCTATGACAGTGCCAGCTAGCCATTTGAGACCATGTCCATAGTTGAGTACAAATACAGAGTCATTGACTTCAACATTGTGTGACAAATTTGCGCGATAATGGTACATGCTTTGTTGATGCCGCCTGCCCTCGACATGATCATGGAGATCAGGATGGACTAGAGAGAGCCTTGTTTTGAGTGCACTTTTCATGAGCAGCTCGGCAGGGTTAACCCCGGTGAGCGAGTGGGGTCTGCAGGGAGCCTTCCGACACGCGTTTCAAGCTTTGCTTGATAGAAACATAGAAACATAGAAAATAGGTGCAGGAGTAGGCCATTCGGCCCTTGTAGCCTGCACCGCCATTCAATGAGTTCATGGCTGAACATGCAACTTCAGTACCCCATTCCTGCTTTCTCACCATACCCCTTGATTCCCCTGGTAGTAAGGACTTCATCTAACTCCTTTTTGAATATATTTAGTGAATTGGCCTCAACAACTTTCTGTGGTAGAGAATTCCACAGGTTCACCACTCTCTGGGTGAAGAAATTCCTCCTCATCTCGGTCCTAAATGACTTCCCCCTTATCCTTAGACTGTGTCCCCTGGTTCTGGACTTCCCCAACATTGGGAACATTCTTCCTGCATCTAACCTGTTTAACCCCGTCAGAATTTTAAACGTTTCTATGAGGTCCCCTCTCATTCTTCTGAACTCCAGTGAATACAAGCCCAGTTGATCCAGTCTTTCTTGATAGGTCAGTCCCGCCATCCCGGCAATCAGTCTGGTGAACCTTCGCTGCACTCCCTCAATAGCAAGAATGTCCTTCCTCAAGTTAGGAGACCAAAACTGTACACAATACTCCAGGTGTGGCCTCACCACGGCCCTGTACAATTGTAGCAACACCTCCCTGCCCCTGTACTCAAATCCCCTCGCTATGAAGGCCAACATGCCATTTGCTTTCTTAACCGCCTGCTGTACCTGCATGCCAACCTTCAATGACTGATGTACCATGACACCCAGGTCTCGCTGCACCTCCCCTTTTCCTAATCTGTCACCATTCAGATAATAGTCTGTCTCTCTGTTTTTACCACCAAAGTGGATAACCTCACATTTATCCACATTATACTTCATCTGCCATGCATTTGCCCACTCACCTAACCTATCCAAGTCGCTCTGCAGCCTCATAGCATCCTCCTCGCAGCTCACACTGCCACCCAACTTAGTGTCATCTGCAAATTTGGAGATACTACATTTAATCCCCTCGTCTAAATCATTAATGTACAGTGTAAACAGCTGGGGCCCCAGCACAGAACCTTGCGGTACCCCACTAGTCACTGCCTGCCATTCTGAAAAGTCCCCATTTACTCCTACTCTTTGCTTCCTGTCTGACAACCAGTTCTCAATCCATGTCAGCACACTACCCCCAATCCCATGTGCTTTAACTTTGCACATTAATCTCTTGTGTGGGACCTTGTCGAAAGCCTTCTGAAAGTCCAAATATACCATATCAACTGGTTCTCCCTTGTCCACTCTACTGGAAACATCCTCAAAAAATTCCAGAAGATTTGTCAAGCATGATTTCCCTTTCACAAATCCATGCTGACTTGGACCTATCATATTACCTTTTTCCAAATGCACTGCTATGACATCCTTAATAATTGATTCCATCATTTTACCCACTACCGATGTCAGGCTGACCGGTCTATAATTCCCTGTTTTCTCTCTCCCTCCTTTTTTAAAAAGTGGGGTTACATTGGCTACCCTCCACTCCATAGGAACTGATCCAGAGTCAATGGAATGTTGGAAAATGACTGTCAATGCATCCACTATTTCCAAGGCCACCTCCTTAAGTACTCTGGGATGCAGTCCATCAGGCCCTGGGGATTTATCGGCCTTCAATCCCATCAATTTCCCCAACACAATTTCCCGACTAATAAGGATTTCCCTCAGTTCCTCCTCCTTACTAGACCCTCCGAACCCTTTTATATCCGGAAGGTTGTTTGTGTCCTCCTCAGTGAATACCGAACCAAAGTACTTGTTCAATTGGTCCGCCATTTCTTTGTTCTCCGTTATGACTTCCCCTGATTCTGACTGCAGGGGACCTACGTTTGTCTTTACTAACCTTTTTCTCTTTACATATCTATAGAAACTTTTGCAATCCTTCTTAATGTTCCCTGCAAGCTTCTTCTCGTACTCCATTTTCCCTGCCCTAATCAAGCCCTTTGTCCTCCTCTGCTGAGTTCTAAATTTCTCCCAGTCCCCGGGTTCGCTGCTATTTCTGGCCAATTTGTATGCCACTTCCTTGGCTTTAATGCTATCCCTGATTTCGCTTGATAGCCACGGTTGAGCCACCTTCCCTTTTTTATTTTTATGCCAGACAGGAATGTACAATTTTTGTAGTTCATCCATGTGGTCTCTAAATGTCTGCCATTGCCCATCCACTGTCAACCCCTTAAGTATCATTCGCCAATCTATCCTAGCCAATTCACTCCTCATACCTTCAAAGTTACCCTTCTTTAAGTTCTGGACCATGGTCTCTGAATTAACTGTTTCATTCTCCATCCTAATGCAGAATTCCACCATATTATGGTCACTCTTCCCCAAGGGGCCTCGCACAACGAGATTGCTAATTAATCCTCTCTCATTACACAACACCCAGTCTAAGATGGCCTCCCCCCTAGTTGGTTCCTCGACATATTGGTCTAAAAAACCATCCCTTATGCACTCCAGGAAATCCTCCTCCACCGTATTGCTTCCAGTTTGGTTAATCCAATCTATGTGCATATTAAAGTCACCCATTATAACTGCTGCACCTTTATTGCACGCACCCCTAATTTCATGTTTGATGCCCTCCCCAACATCACTACTACTGTTTGGAGGTCTGTACACAACTCCCACTAACGTTTTTTGTCCTTTGGTATTCTGCAGCTCTACCCATATAGATTCCACATCATCCAAGCTAATGTCCTTCCGAACTATTGCCTTAATTTGCTCCTTAACCAGCAATGCTACCCCACCTCCTTTTCCTTTTATTCTATCTTTCCTGAATGTTGAATACCCCTGGATGTTGAGTTCCCAGCCCTGATCATCCTGGAGCCATGTCTCCGTAATCCCAATCACATCATATTTGTTAACATCTATTTGCACAGTTAATTCATCCACCTTATTGCGGATATTCCTTGCATTAAGACACAAAGCCTTCAGGCTTGTTTTTTTAACACCCTTTGTCCTTTTAGAATTTTGCTGTACAGTGGCCCTTTTTGTTCTTTGCCTTGGGTTTCTCTGCCCTCCACTTTTCCTCATCTCCTTTCTGTCTTTTGCTTTTGCCTCCTTTTTGTTGATAGTTGGGACTGCCTGTTCTGCCTGGCCGTTAGATGCGGGCTTGAACGGGGCAGATGTGACGTGCTTGATCCCATTGCAGGTCATGAATTCCTTGAATTCAGTGCTGGTGAAGCACGGCCCATTGTCGCTGACAAGGACATCAGGCAGCCCATGCGTGGCAAACATGGCTCGTAGGCTTTCGATGGTGGCAGTGGACGTGCTTACAGACATTATTATACACTCAATCCATTTTGAATAAGCATCCACAACAACCAAAAACATTTTGCCTTGAATCGGGCCAGCGAAGTCAACGTGGATCCTAGACCACGGTTTGGAGGGCCATGACCACAAACTTAGCGGTGCCTCCCTGGGTGCATTGCTCAGTTGAGAGCAAGTGTTGCATTAGCACACGCAAGACTCCAAATCGGAGTCGATTCCGGGCCACCACACATGGGATCTAGCTGTAGCTTTCATCATTACTATGCCTGGGTGGGTACTGTGTAGGTCGCGTATGAACGTTTCCCTGCCTTTCTTAGCGATATGAACAGCTTATGGTCAGTTTCTAATTCGAACTTGAGCCCAAACAGATACTGGTGCATTTATTTCACCCCGTAAACGCATGCCAGAGCTTCTTTTTCAATCATGCTGTAGGCCCCTTTGGCCTTGGACAAAACCCTGGATGCATAAGCGACCGGTTGCAATGTTCCCGGTTCGTTTGCTTGTTGTACACACCCGACCCCGTACGAAGACGCATCGCAAGCTAGCACTAAACATTTACATGGGTCATACAGAACAAGCAGTTTGTTGGAACATAACAGATTTCTGGCTTTCTCAAAAGCAGTCTCTTGTGATTTCCCCCATACCCAGTCATCTCCCTTGTGTAGCAACATGTGTCGGGGTTCTAGCAAGGTGCTTTACCCGGGTAGGAAATCACCAAAATAATTGAGGAGTCCCAGGCACAACCGTAGCTCCATCACGTTCTGTGGTCTCGGCGCGTTCTTGATGGCCTCCGACTTGGCGGCCATCATTGTGGGGCCATCTCCCAGTACAATCCATAGTGGGAGTTCATGCACCGCTCCATCATAGGAGACCTTTACTGCTACACTGCCAATTACAGGGATCAGCTCTTTCGTGTAAGTTCTCAGCTTGGTATGAATAGGGCTCAGCTTGGGTCTTTGTGCCTTGTTGCACCACAGCCTCTCGAAGGCCGTTTTGCTCATGATAGACTGACTCGCACCCATGTCCAATTCCATGGATACTGGAATTCCGTTCAGTTCAACTTTTAACATGATCGGTGGACATTTCATGGTGAAGGTGTGTACCCCGTACTTCTGCCTCCTTGGTTCGAGTCTCTAGTTCAGTTTGATCTGCCATGGATCGGTCTTCCTCTGCAACGTGGTGGTTTGCAGCTCGTCTGCACAATCGCTGGAGGTGTCCCATTGTTCCACAACCTTTGCACGCATAGTGTTTGAAGCGGTATTGATGGGCTCAATGATCACCTCCGCAGCGCCAACAAGTTATTAACTGCTTGATGGCAGACTCTGGGTCATCTGAGGTCGTGCAGCTGGAGGCGCGTACATTCTGCCATATGCATTCCTGCCTGAAGACGACGTTACTTTGTGTACAGTACTTGCCGATGCATCTTTATGCGGCGAAATTTGTTTGGTGTTATCGCTGGTGGACATGAATGCCTGGGCTATCGTTATGGCTTTGCTCAGGTTCGGTGTTTCAACATTCAATAGTTTGCGAAGGATAACCTCATGGTCAATGCCGAGCACAAAAAAGTCTCTTAGCATTTGCTCCAGAAATCCATCGAATTCGCAATGTCCTGCAAGGCGCCCGAGTTCTGCGACGTAGCTCGCCACTTCCTGGCCTTCAGACCGTTGACATGTATAAAATCGATACCTTGCCATCAGAACGCTCTCCTTCGGATTTTGCTGCTTCCAGACCAGTGTACACAGTTGTTCATACGATTTGGTTGTTGGTTTCACCGGAGCAAGAAGATTCTTCATGAGGCCATAGGTTGTTGCCCCGCAGGCGGTGAGGAGGATCGCCCTTCATTTGGCAGCGTTCACATTCCCTTCCAGCTCGTTGGCCACGAAGTATTGGTCGAGTCGCTCCACGAAGGCTTCCCAATCATCACCTTCTGAGAATTTCTCTAGGATACCAACAGTTCTCTGGATTTTCGCGCGATGCTTCGTTATCTATTACTCGGCGCCAGTTGTTACGTCTCAAATAAAGCAACGTGACTGAGTACTGTAGACATGTGTAAGTATGACCTCAGCCTCTTTATACTGACTCCAGAGTGCCGGTACAGCATGGAAGGCCTGCTTATACGCAGTGCTCCCAAGGGATGCTGGGATCCCTCGGGACTCCAAAGGATGCGCCCTCTGGTGGCGGTAGAATGTTGTTACAAGGTGTTGTATACATCAGTGATTTAGACTTGAATGTAGGCGGTATGATTAAGAAGTTTGCAGACGATACTAAAATCGGCTGTGTGGTTGTTACTGAAGAAGAAAGCTGTAGACTGCAGGAAGATATCAATGAACTGGTCAGGTGGGCAGAACAGTGGCAAATGGAAGTCACAATCTACAGAAGTTTGTGGTAATGCATTTGGGGAGGGCTAACACGGCAAGGGAATACACATTAAATGGTAGGACACTGATAAATGTAGAGGAACAAAGGGACCTTGGAGTGCATGTCCACAGATCCCTGAAGGCAGTGAGCTCTGTTCTGTCTGGAGTAGGCAGTCAGAATAGCTCGAATTAAACTTTGCAAAGTCACTGATTACATTGGCAGGGAGGATCTAATTACACATTTCAGAGAAACTGCTGGGTGTGTCATGTCCTCCAATCAGAACTTTGGTGCTGCACATAGACATGTCCGAGCTTTTTCCAGGCGGCGGACACAGAAGGAAGTACGGATGAGAGGGGGAACGGGAAAGTGAGTGGAGAGGGAAACAAGGATAGCCGTATTGGTAATCAAAACGAGAGTGGTAGAGAGACCTTGTGAGATGGCATGGTCAACGGAGTGGCCATGATTATGGGTAGGTGTGTTTATATGGAAGGAGAGGTTAAGGGAGGGCAGTAAACTTGTGAGGAGAGAGAGTAACTTGTGGCACTAACTGGCAGGAAGGACCATTCAGTGGAGTTGAGGTAAAAGGTCAGCCATGATCTTAATTGAATGTCGGAGCTGGCTCGAGGGGTCGAATGGCCTACTCCTGCTGCTCTTTCTTATGTTCTTATCGGGGAACAAAAATGAAACTGTTTTTTGGATCTGGGAGATGGAACAGTAGCTTGCTCTGTCTACTCCACACATCGACCTGGTATTGCAGTGCCTCTGGGAACATGCAGCTTCGCCTCTCTGGGGTGGGAAGTTGTAAAAGAGAAAAGAAGAAAAAGGGTTTACAGCTGCTTGACCGTGCTCTCCTTTCCTTCGTAGGTTGCTACTCGCCACAGGTCACTTCTCCTGCCACCGGTGCGCCATGTTGCCGCCTTCTGCTCAGCAAGGTCAGCAGCTGCCTTTGTGGTTTCCTTTCCGTTTTTGAATGTGGGAACTTGTCCTATATAGAATCATAGGCTGCAATTTTGCCGTTGTTTAGTGGACAGGATGGGTGGTGGGTTAGTTGTGAACTTTAAAATGATTGACAGCGGGCCCATTTCCCGATGTCGGGTCTGCCAGCGCTGAGCAGACCTGACTGGCAGTGGCGGGGGACCAAATTCAAATCATTAGTGGCTTGTTTACAGCCACTTCACAATGCTTTTCCTCCCGCTTTTTGAATTGGACAGGTCGCCCACCAGTATCACCGCTGTGCTTAGTGCTCGTCTGTGAAGTTGAGGCAGGAGGTCACTGGCCATTGAATCAGTTAATGAGTTGACAGCTTCAAATGTCACGTCAAAGCTCCCAGCCAATTGAGAAATGTTCCCTTCTCTAAACCGCATTTCCAGTAGGGAGATTCAGAAATGCTGAAAGTCTTTACACGAGTCTCCGTCCAGTCTGACCTCATTACCTCTGCCACCATTGACAGATCGCTTCTGTCATCTCTACTTCACCTGCCATCTATTCCATCAGCATCTATGTTTCTATGGGTGCCTTTGACTCGAGTGTTCTCAACTCCATCCCGCCACCACTTCAGTGAAACCCCAACACTGCACGAGGTAGGCAAAGCCACAAAACAGCTCAAGAACAACAAGGCTACGGGTGCGGATGGAATTCCTGCTGAGGCACTAAAATATGGCGGAGAGGCGTATTGGCGCGGATACATGGCCTCATCTCTCTCATCTGGAGGGAGGAGAGCATGCCGGGAGAGCTCAGAGATGCGGTGATCATGTCCAATTTTAAAAAGGGGAACAAATCCGACTGCGGCAACTACAGGGGAATCTTCCTGGTATCAACCACTGGGAATGTTGTCGCGAGAGTTCTCCTCAACCGTCTTCTCACTGTGGCCAAGGAGCTCCTCCCGGAGTCACAGTGCGGATTTCGTCCCCTGCGGGGAACAACGGACATGATCTTTGCAGCACGACAACTGCAGGAAAAATGCAGGGAGCAACGCCAGCCCTTATACATGGCCTTCTTCGATCTTACAAAGGCCTTTGCCACTGTCGACTGTGCGGCTTATGGAGCGTCCTCCTCCGTTTTCCATGCCCCCAAAAGTTTGTCAAAATCCTTCGCCTCCTCCACGACAACATGCAGACCGTGATCCTTACCAGCGGATCCACTACAGACCCATTTCACATCCGGACCAGGGTCAAACAGGGCTGTGTCATCGCTCCAACCCTCTTCTCAATCTTCCTCGCTGCCATGCTCCACCTCACTGTCAACAAGCTCACCGCTGGAATGGAATTAAACGACAGAACCAGTGGGAAGCCATTTAAGCTACGCTGCCTCCAGGCCAGGTCCAAGATCACCCAAACCTCTGTCATTGAACTGCAGTACGCGGACGACACCTGCGTCTGCGCACATTCTGAGGCTGAACTCCAGGATATAGTCGATGTATTCACCGAGGCATATGCAAGCATGGGCCTTACGCTTAACATCTGTAAGACAAAGGTCTTCCACCAGCCTGTCCTCGCCGCACAGCACTGCCCCCCAGTCATCAAGATTCATGGCACGGCCCTCGACAACGTGGACCCCTTCCCATACCTCAGGAGCCTCTTGTCAACAAAGGCAGACATTGATGCAGAGATTCAACATTGCCTCCAGTGCGCCAGTGCAGCCTTTGGCCACCTGAGGAAAAGAGTGTTCAAGGACCTACCACCAAGCTCGTGGTCTACAGGGCTGTAATAATACCCGCCCTCCTGTATGGGTCAGAGGCATGGATGATGTACAGAAGATACATCAAGTCGCTGGAGATATATCACCAACGATGTCTCTGCAAGATTCTGCAAATCCCCTGGGAGGACAGACGCACCAACATCAGTGTCCTCGCCCAGGCGAACATCCCCAACATTGAAGCATTAACCACAGTCGATCAGCTTAGCTGGGCAGGCCACTTAGTTTGCATGCCAGACAAGAGACTCCCCAAGCAATTGCTCTACGCGGAGCTCCTTCATGGCAAACGAGCCAAAGGTGGGCAGCGCCAACGTTACAAGGACACCCTCAAGGCCTCCCTGGCGAAGTGCAACATCACCACTGGCACCTGGGAGACCCTGACCGAAGACCGCCCTAGATGGAGAAAGTGCATCCGGGAGGGCATTGAGCTCTTCGAATCTCAATGCTACGAGCGTGAAGAGGTCAGGCGCAGGCAGCGGACGGAACGTGTGGTAAATCAGAACCAACCCCCCCTTCCTCTGACCAATATCTGTCCCACCTGTGACAGGGTCTGTGGCTCTCGTGTTGGACTGTTCAGCCACCAAAGAACTCATTTTAGGAGTGGAAGCAAGTCTTCCTCGACTCCGAGGGACTGCCTATGATCATGATGATGACTTTATACTCTCCCACCTTGCTCCTCAGAATCTGACCACGATCAGCCCCGACACTCGCGTCACCAGGCACACCGGCAGCACCAACAACACCAGCAACCTTCTCCGTAATCACCTGATGCTGCACAGGACAGAGGGCATCAGCACACGACCACATTGCTGCCAGGGATGGCCTCACCATGGCCAGATTTACTCCAGTATCCTCCTTGTTTACCGTAGCTTTGGCCAGGTCCTCTTCCTTGGTAAACATACTTCTATGAACCAGCACAATCGGCCAGAGTGATCGAGATTAAATGTTTCTTTTTCTTTTTCTCCTTTCCATTAGAAAGTATTCCTTGATGTATGTAATTTGGTGCACTTTTATTAATACAGCTGAAAATGGGATTTATCTGGGAAACTAAGCATTTGTAATGAGGGTGTCTAGTCCTCCCTGAATTGGTGCTTCTGGTATGCCTGATGGTGGTGTTGGAACTGGATATGGAGACAGAGTTATGGTACTATGTCAGCTGCTGTGGAGTTGTTTGCTTATACCCTGCTTTGTGTTGTACATAGTGCCATATGTCCTTGTTATCCATGGGTCTTGCCTTGCAGTTTGGCCTAGTTTTGGGCTAATTGTTGTTTTATTTCCTTCTACCTTGCCTCCCTTTGTGCTGGCTGGCTGCAGCTTAAATTGCTTGAAGTTCCTTATCCTTTTGTTGTTTTCCCGTTTCCTTGTTTGCAAGCTGGATGCTAAGTTTTTAGGTGTGAGCAGTGATGGCTAATTTTCATTGTTGAGTGTTTGACCTCTGAAGCATTTGAACGGTATCTATCATCTTGTGGTTTTGCAGGTTTCTGACTAGCTGTGTAAACTGTGAGAGTTCTAAGCCCATTGTTGTACTGGTCCTTGTACTTTTCAGAGCAGCATACATGTGGATGGTTTAAAGTTTGCTGAGGCAAAAGCTGGAGCTGAAAGACAGGTTGTGAGCAGCGGGAGCATGTGCAAAGAAATTGTTGTTAGTGTGTGGAGCAAGTGTGTTGCTATTTGTCAGATGAGAGTGGCAGCAGAGCTTTGTAATGCATGTAATAAGCATGTTGTTTTTTTCAAAATTTGGGAGCGAATGTGCAGCAGGCTGTGTTGGGTGTAGCTGTGAGTGCATTGTGTTTGGAAATGGTGTGTTTTTTTTGTTGCTGTAGAAATGATAAAGTGAGGTAAAAATGGAGATGTACAAACAATAATGGCAAGTAAAATGAGTGTGGCACAAGAAAGAAAAAACACAAGATGTTTTTAATGAATCTGCTTTTAATTTTCAAATTCTCCCAAAAGGGAGGTGCACTGTTCCCAGAGACACTGCAATACCGGGTCGATGCGTGGAGTGGACGGAACAAGCCCCTCTTCCATCTCCCTGTTCCAAAAATCAATTTAATATATGGTCCCAAACCGGGGACGTATCAGATATTAAACTGATAGAGATTTTTTTTAATTTCAAAATATATACTTTATTCATATAAAAATTTGCACGATACATTGGAAAACATTTGGATGCGGTCAGCAATTCCATACAATACATTTGCTTGCTTTACACTTCAAGGTTCAATTCCATACAATCCAGGATACATTGTAATACAGTCATCAAATTACGTTACATGTGGCACTATACGGTACATGAAACGGATGAGAATACTTTTCTTTACAAGATACATTACTAAACAGTGCAGAACTTGCATTATACATGGCACAACACAGGTGTTTTCAGATCATGGTGCTCTATGTATACAAACAGGTTAACAAGTCAGCTGAGGGGAGTTTTATACTGATTCCAGCCCCTGGGTTTACTGTGGCAGAAAGGCCTTAAACTGTGGCTCTTCTCCATCGTGCCTTTGCGGCGATTGCGCCAATCATTAGTGCGTCCCTCAGCACGTACTCCTGGATCTTGCATTGCGCCAATCTGCAACACGCGGCCGTGGACATCTCCTTGCTCTGGAAGACCAGCAAGGTTCGGGAAGACCAAAGTGCGTCTTTCACCGCGTTGATGGCCCTCCAGCAGCAGGTGATGTCTGTCTCGGTGTGTGTCCCTGGGAACAGTCCGTAGAGCACAGAGTCCTGCGTTACGGAGCTGCTTGGGATGAACCTCGACAGCAACCACTGCATCTCCTTCCAGACCTGCCTTGCAAAGGGGCAATCCTGAAGGAAATGGATGACAGTCTCATCCGCACCACAGCCGACTCGGGGGCAGAGTGCCGTGTCTCTGAAACTCCGGCTGTGCATGAAGGATCTGACGGGTAGGGCCCTCCTCACCACCAACCAAGCTACGTCTTGGTGCTTGTGTGAAAGCTCTGGCGACGAGACGTTCTGCCAAACAAGTTCGACAGTCAGCTCAGGGAACCACCCGACAGGATCCACCCTCTCCTTCTTCCGTAGGGCATTCAGGACCTCACGTGCCGACCACTGCTTCATGGTCTTGTGGTCAAAGGGGTTGTTTCTGAAAAACATTTCCACGGGCATGGTCCAACTGGTGGAGGCATTTCACGACAGCGGGGTCAGACCCATCCTTCGCAACACCGGGGACAGATAGAATCTCAGCACGTAGTGACACTTGGTGTTTGCGTACCGAGGGTCTGTGCACAGCTTGATGCAGCCGCACACAAAGGTGGCCATCACGATGAGGGCCACGTTTGGAAAGTCCTTTCCTTCATTGTCCAGAGATTTGAACATCGTGTCTCTGCGGACACGGTCCATTTTGGATCTCCAGACAAAGTGGAAGACGGCTCGGGTGACTGCCGTGGCACAGGAGCGTGAGATGGGCAAGACCTGCGCCACACACAACACCGAGAGCACCTCACTCCTGATGACCAGGTTCTTTCCTGCAATGGAGAGGGAGCGGTGCTCCCACAATCCCAGTTTCTGTTTGACATTGGCGATACGCTCTTCCCAGTTTTTGGCGCATGTCCAGTCCGCTGCGAACCATATTCCCAACACCTTCAGGTAATCTGGCTTAACGGTGAAAGGAATAAAGGATCGGTCGGCCCAGTTCCCAAAGAACATGGCCTCGCTTTTGCTGCGATTAACCTTCGCCCCCGAGGCCAGTTCAAACAGGTCGCAGATTGTGAGCAATCTACGGACTGACTGCGGATCCGAGCAAAAGATGGCCACGTCGTCCATGTACAGGGAGATCTTGACCAGAGTGCTTCCGCTGCCTGGGATCATCACCCCTCTAATGCCCGCATCCTTCCTGATGGACTCGGCCAAGGGCTTGATACAGCACACAAACAAGACAGAGGAGAAGGAGCAGCCTTGCCTGACTCCAGACCTGATCGGAAAGCTTTCAGTTTTCCACCCGTTGATTAGAACTGCGCTACTGTGTCGAGCAGTTGGATCTAATTGCGGATATCCTCCCCAAACCCCATTTTGGAGAGCACGTGCATAAGGTACGTGTGCAATATCCTGTCATAGAAACATAGAAACATAGAAAATAGGTGCAGGAGTAGGCCATTCGGCCCTTCGAGCCTGCACCGCCATTCAATGAGTTCATGGCTGAACATGCAACTTCAGTACCCAATTCCTGCTTTTTCACCATACCCCTTGATTCCCCTAGTAGTAAGGACTTCATCTAACTCCTTTTTGAATATATTTAGTGAATTGGCCTCAACAACTTTCTGTGGTAGAGAATTCCACAGGTTCACCACTCTCTGGGTGAAGAAATTCCTCCTCATCTCGGTCCTAAATGGCTGCCCCCTTATCCTTAGACTGTGTCCCCTGGTTCTGGACTTCCCCAACATTGGGAACATTCTTCCTGCATCTAACCTGTCTAACCCCGTCAGAATTTTAAACATTTCTATGAGGTCCCCTCTCATTCTTCTGAACTCCAGTGAATACAAGCCCACTTGATCCAGTCTTTCTTGATATGTCAGTCCCGCCATCCCGGGAATCAGTCTGGTGAACCTTCGCTGCACTCCCTCAATAGCAAGAATGTCCTTCCTCAGGTTAGGAGACCAAAACTGTACACAATACTCCAGGTGTGGCCTCACCAAGGCCCTGTACAACTGTAGCAACACCTCCCTGTCCCTGTACTCAAATCCCCTCGCTATGAAGGCCAACATGCCATTTGCTTTCTTAACCGCCTGCTGTACCTGCATGCCAACCTTCAATGACTGATGTACCATGACACCCAGGTCTCGCTGCACCTCCCCTTTTCCTAATCTGTCACCATTCAAATAATAGTCTCTCTGTTTTTACCACCAAAGTGGATAACCTCACATTTATCCACATTATACTTCATCTGCCATGCATTTGCCCACTCACCTAACCTATCCAAGTCGCTCTGCAGCCTCAGAGCATCCTCCTCGCAGCTCACACTGCCACCCAACTTAGTGTCATCCGCAAATTTGGAGATACTACATTTAATCCCCTCGTCTAAATCATTAATGTACAGTGTAAACAGCTGGGGCCCCAGCACAGAACCTTGCGGTACCCCACTAGTCACTGCCTGCCATTCTGAAAAGTCCCCATTTACTCCTACTCTTTGCTTCCTGTCTGACAACCAGTTCTCAATCCATGTCAGCACACTACCCCCAATCCCATGTGCTTTAACTTTGCACATTAATCTCTTGTGTGGGACCTTGTCGAAAGCCTTCTTGGTACGCTAATCCTCCTTAAGGAGGCAGTCAAAGGCCTTCTTCTGGTCCAAGCTGATCAAGCAGGTGTCCATCCTCCTGTCCCGTTCGTAAGCGATCGTATCCCTGAGTAGCGCGAGGCTATCAGAGATCTTCCTGCCGGGGACAGCGCAGGTCTGGTTCGGGTGAATCAACAGCTCCAGAGCAGACTTGACCCTGTTGGCGATGACCTTTGACAGGATCTTGTAGTCCACATTGAGCAGCAAAATGGGCCGCCAGTTTTTGATTTCCTCCCTCTCCCCCTTCTGCTAGTAGGCGAGGGTGATGATGCCTTTCCTCATCGATTCTGACATGCTGCCGGCCAGAAGCATACCCCCGGACACTTCCAGCATGTCTGGGCCCATCCAGTCCCACAGAGCCGAATACAACTCGACCGGTAAGCCATCACTTCCGGCAGTTTTACTCGTCTCGAAGGACCGGACGGCCTTTGTCAGCTCGTACAGAGTTAGCAGGTGGTCCAGACTCTCCCGCTCGCTGTCGTCTAAGATCTCCGAGATAGACGACAGGCGCGGTCTGTGGGCTTGACGTCATACAGCCTGGCATCGAACGATTTGCTGATCCTCAGCATGTCAGGCTGCGAAGACGTCACAGAACCGTCTTCTTCCTTTAGGCTGGTAATCACAGAGGTCCCCGTGTACCTTTTGTAAGAAGAAACGCGAACATGTCTCACCCTGCTCGACAGAGCGGACTCGGGAGCGGAAGATTTTTTTTGGAAGACTCTTGAGGCAAAGAGCGAGGCTTGCTGGTCCTTGGAGTTCCTCCGCGACATCAACCCCCATCAACTGCAGCAGGAGCACGTTTTGCATACTCTTCTGCAGTTGGGACAATTCCCTCTGTCTCCCTCTCGCCTCCTGAACACCTTTGAGGATGTAGAACCCCTTGATGTTCATCTTGATTGTTTCCCACCAGTGCATCGGGGAATCGCATAGGGGTTTTACGGTTCTCCAATCTTTGTAATCCCTCGAGTTCCTCAACGTTTTCCGGAGTCAACAGTTTCACTTTTAGCTTCCATATCCCCCTGCCAACTTTCTGGTCTTCCTATAAGTGACAGTCGGCCAGTAGGAGGCAGTGGTCAGAGAAGAACACCGACATGACGTCAGTGGATCTGACCTTGAGCGTGTGGGACACAAACCGGAAGTCTATTCTGGAACGGACGGACCCGGCTGATCTCGACCAGGTGTATCTGCGCGGTGCTCAGTCTGTAGGGTTGCTGAAAACGTCGCACAGCTTGGCACCTTTTACCGTGTCCATCAAGAGTCTGGACGTGGCGTCCAGCCTGCTGTCAGCTCTGCTGGATCGTCCAGCCTCATCGAAGTTACCGCACAGAATAAACGGCCTGGACGTTGGCAGCAGCAGTGGGAGCTGCTGGAAGCGGGCCAGCCGCTCGTTCTTGAGAGCTGGGACATAAACATTAATTAGCCTGAGAGGAGCATTTTTGTACAGTACACCTGTTACGAGTAGGCAGCCACCGACCACCTCCTTAACTTCAGTGATGGTGAAGTGGCCTCCCCGCAGCAGAATGCCCAGGCCGGAGGATCGGCAGTCGTTGCCTCCTGACCAGACGGATGGTCCATGGGACCACTGCCGGTAACTGCTGAAGTGCGCAGGCCGCACTCCTGAAAGAACAGCAGGACTGCCTTGACCTTGGCGAGGTACCCCAAGGTGGAAACACATCGTGTAGTCGATGTTACGTTACGCACATTAACGGATGCAATTTTTAGACCCATTTTTAAATTGGTGATTACAAAAAGCAGTCCTTTATATCGGAAACCTGCCCACTGGCCTGTTCCTGCACGTTAAAAAGGTCTCCTGCACCTGGGCTGGGATACAAGTTGTCCTCTGCTGTGGGGGTGCTTAGACCAGGAGATGCCAGCAATGTTGACAGAAAGTCTGATATGTCATCTGCGCTGTCCTTGCCTGGTGTTGGTAGTTCCCTCTTTTCATTACTCACAACGTTCTGGAGCTGGGGTGCATCGGTCGCTGCGTCGCTCCCGATATTCCGGAGGTGGTGTGTGCTGGGCACTTCCCTGCTCCCGATGTCCTGGAGCTGGGCTGCGCTGGTCGCTTCTTCGCTCCTGGTATTCCGGAGCTGCTGTAGGAAGTTGTAAAATAGAAAAGAAGAAAAAGGGTTTACAGCTGCTTGACCATGCTCTCCTTTGGGGGATGGGGGGCCGGGGGGCGTGTCGCAGTATTGATTAAAGAAACAATTACAGTTGTGAGGAGGGATGATACTACTGGAAGGATCATCAAATGAGGCCATATGGGTTGAACTGGAGAACAAAAAAGGAGCAATCACACAGCTGGGAGTGTACTATAGACCCCCAAACAAAGAGAGAGAGAGAGATAGGGCAGTAATAGGAGGGGATTTCAACTACCCTAATATTAACTGGGATAAAATGTGTGTGAAAGGTGAAAGGAATTCCTAAAATACATTCAGGAGAACTTTTTGAGCCAGTATGTAACAAGACCGGGAATAAAAATTCTCAATTCAGGAAAAGCCAATTTTGCTAAGCTGAGATGGGATTTAGCCAAAGTGGACCGGAAACAGCTACTTGAAGGTAAATCAGTGTCAGAGCAATGGGAGGCATTCAATAGGAGATCCTGAGGGTTCAGAACAAGTATGTTCCCTTAAAGAAAACGGGTAGGACTAACAAATCTCGAGTCCCCTGGATGTCAAGGGACATACAGAGTAGGATAAAGAAAAAAAGGGAGGCTTAAGACAAGATACCGAGGGCTCAATACTGCAGAAACTCGAGGCGTATAGAAAGTGCAGGAGTGCAATTAAAAAGGAAATTAGGAAAGCAAAGAGAGAGCATGAAAAAATGTTGGCAAGTAAAATTAAGGAAAACCCAAAGGTGTTTTATAAATACATTCAGAGCAAGAGGATAACGAAAGAATGAGTAGGGCCTATTAGAGACCATAAAAGTAATGTGTGTGTGGAGGCGGGTGGGTATGGTTCTTAATGAATACGTTGCGTCTGTTTTCACAAAAGAGAGAGCTGATGCAGGCATTGCAATCAGGGAGGAGCAGTGTGAAATAGTAGATCAAATAAACAGTGAGAGAGGAAGTATTAAAGGGCTTAGCAGCTTTGAAAGTGGATAAATCTCCAGGCCCAGATGAATTTTATCCCAAGCTGTTAAAAGAAGCAAAAGAGGAAATAGCAGAGGCTCTGACCATCATTTTCCAATCCTCTCTGTCTACAGGTGTGGTGCCGGAGCACTGGAGGACTGCTAACGTTGTACCTTTGTTTAAAAAGGGAGAAAGGGATAGATTGAGTAATTACAGGCCAGTCAGCCTAACCTCAGTGGTGGGAAAATTATTGGAAAAACTTCTGGAGAGACAGGATAAATCTTCATTTAGAAAGACATGGATTAATCAAGGACAGTCAGCATGGATTTGTTAAGGGCAGGTCATGTCTAACGATTGAATTTTTTGAGGAGGTAATGAGGAGGGTCGATGAGGGTAGTGCGGTCGATGTAGTGTAGATGGATTTTCGCAAGGCTTTTGTTAAGGTTCCACATGGCAGACTGGCCACGAAAGTAAAAGCCCATTGGATCCAGGCAAAGTAGCAAGTTGGATCCAAAATTGGCTCAGAGGCAGGAAGCAAAGGGTAATGGTCGATGGGTGTTTTTTGTGACTGGAAGGCTGTTTCCAGTGGAGTTCCGTGGGGCTAAGTACTGGGTCCCTTGCTTTTTGTGGTATATATCAATGATTTAGACTTGAATGTAGGTGGTATGATTAAGAAGTTTGCAGACGATACTAAAATCGGCTGTTTGGTTGATACTAAAGAAGAAAGCTGTAGACTGCAGGAAGGAATCAATGAACTGGTCAGGTGGGCAGAACAGTGGCAAATGGAACTTAATCTGGAGAAGTGTGAGGTAATGCATTTGGGGACGGCTAACAAGGCAAGGGAATACACATTAAATGGTAGGACACTGAGAAATGTCGAGGAATAAAGGGACCTTGGAGTGCATGTCCACAGATTCCTGAAGGTAGCAGGCCAGATAAATAAGGTGGTTCAGGCGGCATAGGGAATACTTGCTTTTATTAGCCGAGGCATGGAATACAAGACTGGGGGGCAGTGCTGCATGGCGGGGTCAGGTTGGTGGAGGACCTTTGTCTCACAGATGTTTAGTGTAAGGCCGATGGTTTCGTACGCCTCGGTGAAAATATTGACTATGACTTGGAGTTTGGCCTCTGACAAAGTGGACCACTTTCCTATTATCAGCAAGGGCAGACATCAACGACGAGGTTCAACACCACCTCCTGTGCTCCAGCGCAGCCTTCGGCCGCCTGAGGAAGAGAGTGTTCGAAGATCAGGCCCTCAAATCTGGCACCAAGCTTATTGTCTACAGGGCTGTAGTGATACCCCGCCCTCCTGTATGGCTCAGAGACGTGGACCATAAAAGGTTACTGCACAAGATAAAAGTTCACGGGGTTGGGGGGTAATACATTAGCATGGGTAGAGGAATGGCTAACAGAAAACAAAGGGTCGGGATAAATTAGCAATCTTGTTGTTCGAGGCCCCTTGGGGGAAGAGTGACCATAATATGGTAGAATTCTTGATTAAGGTGGAAAGTGACACAGGTAATTCAGGGACTAGGGTCCTGAACTTAAGGAAAGGTAACTTTGATGGTATGAGACGTGAATTGGCTAGAATAGACTGGCAAATGATACTTAAAGGGTTGACGGTGGGATAGGCAATAGCAAACATTTAAAGATCACATGGATGAACTTCAACAATTGTACAACCCTGTCTGGAGTAAAAATAAAAAACGGGGAAGGTGGCTCAACCATGGCCAACAAGGGAAATTAAGGATAGTGTTAAATCCAAGGAAGAGGCATATAAATTGGCCAGAAAAAGCAGCAAACCTGAGGACGGGGAGAAATTTAGAATTCAGCTGAGGAGGACAAAGGGTTTAATTAGGAGAGGGAAAATAGAGTACGAGAGGAAGCTTGCTGGGAACATAAAAACTGACTGCACAAGCTTCTGGAGATATGTGAAGAGAAAAAGATTAGTGAAGACAAACGTAGGTCCTCTGCAGTCAGATTCAGGTGAATTTATAATGGGGAACAAAGAAATGGCAGACCAGTTGAACAATTGCTTTGGTTCTGTCTTCACGAAGGAAGACACAAATAACCTTCCGGAAATACTAGGGGACTGAGGGTCTAGTGAGAAGGAGGAACTGAAGGAAATCCTTATTAGGCGGGAAATTGTGTGAGTGGAAATTTACGGGATTGAAGGCCGATAAATCCTCGGGGCTTGACAGTCTTCATCCCAGAGTAATTAAGGAAGTGATCCTAGAAATAGTGGATGCATTGGTGATCGTCTTCCAACAGTCTATCGACTCTGGATCAGTTCCTATGGACTGGAGGGTGGCTAAAGTACCACTTTTTAAAAAAGGAGGGAGAGAGAAAACGGGTAATTATAGACTGGTTAGCCTGACACCAGTAGTGGGGAAAATGTTGGAATCAATTATTAAAGATGAAATAGCAGCGCATTTGGAAAGCAGTAACAGGTTCGGTCCAAGTCAGCATGGATCTATGAAAGGGAAATCATGCTTGACAAATCTTCTAGAATTTTTTGAGGATGTAACTAGTAGAGTGGACAATAAAGAACCAGTGGATGTGGTGTATTTGGACTTTCAAAAGGCTGTTGACAAAGTCCCACACAGGAGATTAGTGTGCAAAATTAAAGCACATGGTATTGGGGATAATGTAGTGACATGGATAGAGAACTGGTTGGCAGACAGGAAACAGAGACTCGGGATAAACGGATCCTTTTCAGAATGGCAGAATAGTGGGGTGCCGCAGGGCTCAGTGCTGGGACCCCAGTTATTTACAATATACATTCATGATTTAAATGAAGGAATTGAGTGTAATATCTCCAAGTTTGCAGATGACACTAAGCTGGGTGGCGGTGTGAGCTGTGAGGAGGATGCGAAGAGGCTGCAGGGTGACTTGGACAGGTTAGGTGAATGGGCAAATGCATGGCAGATGCTGTATAATGTGGATAAATGTGAGGTTATCCACTTTGGGGGCAAAAACACAAAGACAGATTATCTAGTCACTGCCTGCCATTCTGAAAAGGACCAGTTTATCCCGAGTCTCTGTTTCCTGTCTGCCAACCAGTTCTCTATCCACGTCAGTACATTACCCCCAATACCATGCGCTTTAATTTTGCACACCAATCTCTTGTGTGGGACTTTGTCAAAAGTCTTTTGAAAGTCCAAATACACCACATCCACTGGTTCTCCCTTGTCCACTCTGCTAGATACATTCTCGAAAAATTCTAGAAGATTAGGAAAAGGGGAGGTGCAACGAGACCTGGGTGTCATGGTACATCAGTCACTGAAAGTTGGCATGCAGATACAGCAGTCGGTGAAGGCGGCAAATGGTATGTTGGCCTTCATAGCTAGGGGATTTGAGTATAGGAGCAGGGAGGTCTTACTGCAGTTGTACAGGGCCTTGGTGAGGCCTCACCTGGAATATTGTGTTCAGTTTTGGTCTCCTAATCTGAGGAAGGACATTCTTGCTATTGAGAGAGTGCTCAATTCCCAGGATGGCAGGACTAACATATATGAGGAGAGACTGGATCGACTGGGCCTATATTCACTGGAGTTTATAAGGATGAGAGGGGATCTCATAGAAACATATCAAATTCTGACGGGATTGGACAGGTTAGATGCAGGAAGAATATTCCCGATGTTGGGGAAGTCCAGAACCAGAGGACACAGTCTTAACGATAAAGGGGTAAGCCATTTAGGACTGAGATGAGGAGAAACTTCTTCTCTCAGAGTTGTTAACCTGTGGAATTCCCTACCGCAGAGAGTTGTTGGTGCCAGTTCATTGGATATATTCAAGAGGGAGTTAGATATGGCCCTTACGGCTGAAGGGGTATGGAGAGAAAGCAAGAAAGGGGTGCTGAGGTGAATGATCAGCCATGATCTTATTGAATGGTGGTGCAGGCTCGAAGGGCCGAATGGCCTACTCCTGAACCGATTTTCGATGTTTCTATGAAAGTGGACCCGAGTCCATGATCGGATCAGCCATGATCGTATTAAATGGCGGCGCAGGCTCGAGGGGACGTATGGCCCATTCCTGCTCCTATTTCTTATGTTTATACAGGGAACCAAACCTGGAATAAAACAAAAAACTGGATTGAACAAAAACAGTCATAACAAAACATAAATCTATAACAGAATAGCAAATGAAAAAAAACAAATATTTTTGAAATAATTTTTTTTTAAATTTAGTAGAACCAAAAAACAAAAATTTACAGGAAGTCAGGAAAAGAGGGGATACAAGACTTAAAAGAAACAAACGGGCAGGAAATCAAAGCATTAGATCCAACACAAAAAAATCCTATCGCCAAACAACAGACATTCAACCTTGTGAGGCATCACACAAACACTAACAAAAAGAAGGCAGATCTCCACATTTTAACCTAACAAACAGGGAAGACAACTGACCACACAGAGACAACACACCAGAAGAAGAAATAAGAACCATAACACAAGACAAAGCAAACCGTTAACACCTCATTAATGAGCTAAGCAACAGCTTTAAATCATTTCTCCTCTTTCCAATCCTTCTCTGTCTCGATTGTCATTGTGGAAGGTAAGCAGCTCAAAATCCTCCTTAAACCCACTAGAAAATTATTACCGCCAAACCAATACTGGCACACAAAAGTTAAGATAATGTAAAAAACAAGTTACTAATAAAGTGTTTCCTTCAATTTCCCCCACCCACCCCCAACGCGATCGCCCGACACAACATTTTTCCGTTTAAATAATTCAAGAACAAAAAATATCAAAATTCAAATGTGAAAAATAAAAGTCAGGACATCAGTGTGCACAAATTAACCCTCCCGAAATAATATAACAACGATTGAAATTAAACCAGCTCCAAAAAACCGAGGATGAATTCTTTCACGGGAACAAGATCTCCGTTCAAACCAATCTCCTCGGCCACAACTCAAATCCAGCCCGAGGCTTTGAATCGGCACTAGGCCCCCCCAAACACTAACAACGGATCGGACGGCTCAGCAAAAGCCACAAAAATGAAGGAGACTCCCCACACAACCTAACCAGTACCCCGCAACAAGGTACAGCCACGGAAAATTAAAATACATTCATGTTTTAAATCGGCAATCTCGGCAGTACAGACGGCCACAACAAACAGCGGCAAGCCACCGCTCGCCACGCTCCCGACAAATAAACAACATTCCCTTTCTCCAGCAGCAAATAACCGTAACAAACCCACCCAATACAACCAAAACATAACCAGTAAATTCACAAATTGTTCATTTCATCAAATCGGAAGCCACGGCCACGCCACGCTGTGACGAATCTGCATTCTGCCTGAAAACAGTTTCCGGGTCCAAAAGACGGATGCCACGTATATTTTTAAAAAGGCTTTAACAATAACAATAACTCCCCAACAGATATCCCCAACGTTGAACACCTATAATATTATTAATAAATACAAAAAATCAGAACAGCAATAATAACATCATTAATAAATCTGAAAAATACAATTGACTTACAGTGGCTATGTTCCCGAACTCCATGAGAAATTAATTGAATACATAACGGAAGCAACAACCCACATAACCATTTTTAAACAAAACCACCCAGCCGCCCCCCCCCAAAAAAAAACAGTAACTCTTCTGAACCCAATGCCACCCCAAACCTAACTCTAACTAACCCACAACCCTATGGCATGTTGGCCTTCATAGCGAGGGGATTTGAGTACAGGGGCAGGGAGGTGTTGCTGCAGTTGTACAGGGCCGTGGTGAGGCCACACCTGGAGTATTGTGTACAGTTTTGGTCTCCTAACTTGAGGAAGGACATTCTTGCTATTGAGGGAGTGCAGCGAAGGTTCACCAGACTGATTCCCGGGATGGCGGGACTGACCTATCAAGAAAGATTGGATCAACTGGGCTTGTATTCACTGGAGTTCAGAAGAATGAGAGGGGACCTCATAGAAACGTTTAAAATTCTGACGGGTTTAGACAGGTTAGATGCAGAAAGAATGTTCCCAATGTTGGGGAAGTCCAGAACCAGGGGTCACAGTCTGAGGATAAGGGGTAAGCCATTTAGGACCGAGATGAGGAGAAACTTCTTCACCCAGAGAGTGGTGAACCTGTGGAATTCTCTACCACAGAAAGTAGTTGAGGCCAATTCACTAAATATATTCAAAAGGGAGTTAGATGAAGTCCTTACTACGCGGGGGATCAAGGGTTATGGCGAGAAAGCAGGAAGGGGGTACTGAAGTTTCATGTTCAGCCATGAACTCATTGAATGGCGGTGCAGGCTAGAAGGGCTGAATGGCCTGCTCCTGCACCTATTTTCTATGTTTCTAACCCCAACCGGACCCCTAAAAGCTAAAATAAAACTAAATAAACAACCCACAACATCCTAACCCCAACGCCAACCCTAACCACAATCTCCAAAACTAAAATCATAACTCCCTAACCCTAACCAACGACCCCAAACCACAAAGACTCCAACCCTAAAAGGAGAACGTCAAACCAATAACCAAACCGGAATAAAATTGGAGCAAGGCACCAGTGTCCAGGACGACACACAAAGCCACAGCAGCCGAGGTATAACAAATAGTAGACGGAGGAAAACCCAAACAACCAAAAAGAGTAAGCAAGAGCCCAACAGTGGATAGTTATGGGGGTGTGGCAGGAGGAGAGACTTATCACAATCACTAAGGAGGTGGTACTCAGTAAGATAATGGGACTAAAGGCAGATAAATCCCTTAGACCTGATGGCTTGCATCCTCGAGTCTTAAGAAAAGTAGCGGCAGGGATAGTGGATGCACTGGTTGTAATTTACCAAAATTCCCTGGATTCTGGGGAGGTCCCAGCAGACTGGAAAACTGCAAATGTAACGCCTCTACTTAAAAAAGGAGGCAGTCAGAAAGCAGCAAACTACAAACCAGTTAGCCTAATATCTGTGGTTGGGAAAATGTTGGAGTCCATTATTAAAGAAATACTAGTTGGACATTTGGAAAAGCATAATTCGGTCAGGCAGAGTCAGCATGGATTTAAGAAGGGGAAGTCATGTTTGACAAATTTGCTGGAATTCTTTGAGGATGTAACGAACAGGGTGGATAAAGGGGAACCAGTGGATGTGTTGTGTTTGGATTTGCAGAAGGCATTTGACAAGGTGCCATATGATAGGTTACTGCACAAGATAAAAGTTCACGGGGTTGGGAGTAATATATTAGCATGGATAGAGGATTGGCTAACTAACAGAAAACGGAGAGTGGGGATAAATGGTTCATTCTCGGTTTGGCATTCAGTAATAGTGGGGTTCCACAAGGATCAGTGCTGGGACCCCAACTCTCTATATTAACGACTTAGAAGAAGGAACCGAGTGTAACGTAGCCAAGTTTGCTGACGATACAAAGATGCAAGGAAAAGCAATGTGTGAGGATGACACAGAAACTCTGCAAAAGGACATAGACTTGCTCAGTGAGTGGGCAAACATTTGGCAAAAAGTGGGCAAAAAAGTGATCCAGGTTTAAAATGCGGGCGGGGGCGGAAATGAGAGCGGGAACGTGATCTAGATGGTGCGTGTGTGGCAAGTGACATTATTGGACTGGACGAAATCTAGAAGTCATGAAACTGTCACTATTGACTTCATACCCAATAATCCTGTTCACAATCCGTGACCCACGCACACAATACACCGTTTATGGGCAAGTGTAAGGTCCAAAAATTGTTGGGGGGCAGATCATGAACCCGGTGGGAACTTGGGCAGGGGGCGAGTTAGTCAAGACCTTATTTGGGTGGTGGGAGAAAGTCTTAACCCGTGAGGGTGAGCCCTGTCTGTTCCAAGTGAGCTCTGTTCTGTCTGGAGTAGGCACTCAGAATAGCTCTAATTAAACTTTGCAAAGTCACTGATTACATTGGCAGGGAGGATCTAATTACACATTCCAGAGAAACAGCTGGGTGTGTCTTGTCCTCCAAGAGGACCAATCAGCAATCAGGTCTTGTCATCCAAGGGGACCAATCAGATCTTTGGTGTTGCAAATAAACATGTCCGAGCTATTTTTAGGTGGCGGACGCAGAAAGAAGTGCGGATGAGAGAGGGAACGGGAATGTGAGTGGAGAGAGAAACAAGGATAGCCGTATCGGTAATTAAAACGATAGTGGTAGAGAGACCTCGTGAGATGGCATGGTCAACGGAGTGGCAATGATTATGGGTAGGTGTGTTCTATATGGAAGGAGAAGTTAAGGGAGGGCAGTAAATTCGTGAGGAGAGAGAGTAACTTGTGGCACTAACTGGCAGGAAGGACCATCCAGCAGTGCTATTTAAAACACGAATACATTTCTTGTACAGCTTTTGATAAAAGACCCCGCCATTCTTCCTTGGGTGCACCTCTCAGTGCCGTAGCTTTTCACATGTACTTCCTGTTTTGTTAAAATCTTTCATTTTTTCAATGCTTCTTTCTATTGCCGTATGTAAAAATCATCTACAGAAAATTTTACAGCACAGAAACAGGCCATTCAGCCCAACAAGTCTTTGATGGCATTTATGCTTCACACGAGCCTCCTCCCAGCTTACTTCATCTCACCCTAACATTTTTTAAGATGACTCCACTGATACTTCCGCTCTGTGTTTATTTTCCAAGCTCTCCCCTTTGTTTTGATTACATAGAATTACATAGCACAGAAACGAGCCATTTGGTCCAACTAGTCTGTGCTGGTGTTTCTACCCCACACGAGTCTCCTCCCATTCTGCCTCATCTCAGCCTTTCAGAACATCTTTCTATTCCCTACTCGTCTACTTTTCTTTTGAAAGCATCTAAGCTATTTGCCTCAACCACTTCCTGTGGTAGCACATTCCAGGGAGGGCAACGGATGTTTGCCAGACTGATTCCTCGGATGGGGGTTGGGGGTGGTGGCGGTGGTGGAAATTGTCCTATGAGGAGAGATTGAGTAGACTAGGCCTATTTCTCTAGAGTTTAGAAGAATGAGAGGTGATCTCGCTGAAACTTACAAAATTCTTATAGGGCTTGACAGGGTAGATGCAGGGAGGATGTTATTCCTGCCTCGGGAGACTAGACCCAGGGCTCACAGTCTCCGAATAAGGGGTCGACCATTTACGATTGCGTGAGGAGAAATATCTTCACTCAGAGGGTGGTGTATCTTCGGAATTGTCTACCCCAGAGGGCAGTGGAGGCTCAGTCGTTGAGTATATTCAAGGTAGAGATCAATGGATTTTTGGATATTAAGGGAATCGAGGGATATGGGGATAGTGCAGGAAAGTGGAGCTGAGGAAAAAGATCAGCCATGATCTTATTGAATGTCGGAGCTGGCTCGAGGGGTCGAATGGCCTACTCCTGCTGCTATTTCTTATGTTCTTATCTGGGGAACAAAAATGAAACTGTTTTTTGGATCTGGGAGATGGAACAGTGGCTTGCTCTGTCTACTCCACACATTGACCTGGTATTGCAGTGCCTCTGGGAACATGCAGCTTCGCCTCTCTGGGGTGGGAAGTTGTAAAAGAGAAAAGAAGAAAAAGGGTTTACAGCTGCTTGACCGTGCTCTCCTTTCCTTCGTAGGTTGCTACTCGCCACAGGTCACTTCTCCGACCGCCGGTGCGCCATGTTGCCGCCTTCTGCTCAGCAAGGTCAGCAGCTGCCTTTGTGGTTTCCTTTCCGTATTTGAACGTGGGAACTTGTTCTATATAGAATCATGGGCTGCAATTTTGCCATTGTTTAGTGGACAGGATGGGTGGTGGGTTAGTTGTGAACTTTAAAATGATTGACAGCGAGCCAGGAACCCGCTGTCAAAACGCGCACACCTGCATTTCCCGATGTCGGGTCTGCCAGCGCTGAGCAGACCTGACCGGCAGTGGCGGGGGACACAATTCAAATCATTGGTGGCTTGTTTACAGCCACTTCACAATGCTTTTCCTCCCGCTTTTTGAATTGGACAGGTCGCCTACCGGTATCACCACTGTGCTTAGTGCTCGTCTGTGAAGCTGAGGCGGGAGGTCACTGGCCATTGAATCTGTTGATGAGTTGACAGCTTCAAATGTCACGTCAAAGCTCCGAGCCAATTGAGAAATGTTCCCTTATCTAAACTGCATTTCCAGTAGGGAGATTCAGAAATGCTGAAAGTCTTTACACGAGTCTCCATCCAGTCTGACCTCATTACCTCTGCCACCATTGACAGATCGCTTCTGTCATCTCTACTTCACCTGCCATCTATTCCATCAGCAGGGGTGCACTTTATGCTCTCTCACCTTGCTCCTCCGAATCTGACCACAATCAGCCCCGACACTCACGTCACCAGGCACACCGGCAGCACCAACAACAACACCAGCAACCTTCTCCGTAATCACCTGATGCTGCACAGGACAGAGGGCATCAACACCCGACCACATTGCTGCCAGGGATGGCCTCACCATGGCCAGATTTATTCCAGTATCCCGAAAACCTCCTTGTTTACCGTAGCTTTGGCCAGGTCCTCTTCCTTGGTAAACATACTTCCATGAACCAGCCACTGACTGAGAGTAAATGTTTCTTTTTTCCCCTTTCCATTAGAAAGTATTCCTTGATGTATTCAAGAGTGGTAACTTGGTGCAGTTTTATTAATACAGCTGAAAATGGGATTTATCAGGGAAACGAAGCATTTGTAGAGGGTGTCTAGTCCTCCCTGAATTGGTGCTGCTGGTGTGCCCGATGATGCTGGTGTTGGGACTGAATGTGGAGATAGAGTGTGTTATGGTACTATGTCAGCTGCTGTGGAGTTGTTTGCTTATACCCTGCTTTGTGTTGTACATAGTGCCATATGTCCTTGTTATCCATGGGTCTTGCCTTGCAGTTTGGCCTAGTTTTGGGCTAATTGTTGTTTTATTTCCTTCTACCTTGCCTCCCTTTGTGCTGGCTGGCTGCAGCTTAAATTGCTTGAAGTTCCTTATCCTTTCTGTCGTTTTACAGTTTCCTTGTTTGCAAGCTGGATGCCTAAGTTTGTAGGTGTGAGCAGTGATGGCTAATTTTGATTGTTGAGTGTTTGACCTTTGAAGCATTTGAACGGTATCTATCATCTTGTGGTTTTTCAGGTTTCTGACTCGCTGTGTAAAGTGTGTGAGGTTTAAGCCCATTGTTGTACGGGTGGTTGTAGTTTTCAGAGCAGCACACATGTATGTGGCTGGTTTAAAGTTTGCTAAGGCAAAAGCTGGAGCTAAAAGACTGGTTGCGGGCAGCGGGAGTGTGTTTTGCGAGAGAATGTGCAAAGAAATTGTTGTTGGTGTGTGGGGGAAGTGTGTGGGTATTTGTCAGATGAGAGTGTCAGCAGAGCTTTGTAATGCATGTAATAAGCATGTTGTGTTTTTTGAAATTTGAGAGTGAATGTCAAGCCTGCCCCCGGGTTTTGCATGGCAGAAGGGAAACTGTGGCCCTTCCCCACCGTGACTTTGCGGCGACTGCATAAAAAGAAAGAAGAAAAGGAGATGTTTTGAATGAATCTGCTTTTAATTTTGAAATTCTCCCAAAAGGGAGGTGCACCGTTCCCAGAGACACTGCAATACCGGGTCGATGCGTGGAGTGGACGGAGCAAGCCCCTATTCCATCTCCCTGTTCCAAAAATCAATTTAATATATGGTCCCCAGATAGGGGACGTATCAGATATTAAACTGATAAGAACAGATACTACACTTGATCTTAGCCAAAAGGCCGAGAAGCGATGCCGCGGCGGCCCAAACTGTTCTCAGCTCCCGTTTGCCCTCCCTTTATTGAGTCAGAATGACTGTGCCCAAAGACATATAACTGTTGACTCTTTCACTGTTATTTTCTAATTGGAACAGATTAGTTTACAGAAGTTGCCTTTTTCCCTTTTTCAGTGAAACTGCTTCATAGATATGTAAAGTGACAGTATTCCAGCAATCAGATGGAGAGGGTTGTGCCTATCCACACGTACGTCACTGTCAGAGGCTGCGATGCAACCAAAACGTTTTCCAGCAGCTGCGTGAGTGACAACACTACAACCGACTGGTGAGGTGATCTGGCTTCATAACTGTACACACGGGGCTCAGTTTTGGCCAGGAGTTGCTCTGGTTTTTTTTGCAGTAACTTGGTTTTTCTGGCGTAACTTCAAAATCCCCATTTCCCCAATCAATTTGCACCAGTGTAACTCAGTTACGATTCTTTCAGTTCGTTTTTTTTTCTCGAAAGGGGACGTTACCAGCCACCTACGCCAGTTCTGCCCATTTAGGCAACTTTGGCCAGCTAATAGTTACTCCAGCGTATGTGGCCACTTCAGAAAACCCTTGGGGAGAGTTAAAGAAATCGGCGCAGGTCTGGGACTTAAACATACAGGGGTATCTGACAATTCGGAGGGATAGACAAGAAGGGAAAGGAGGTGGGGTAGCTCTGTTAATAAAGGATGATATCAGGGCAGTTGTGAGAGATGATATTGGCTCTAATGAACAAAATGTTGAATCATTGTGGGTGGAGATTAGAGATAGTAAGGGGAAAAAGTCACTGGTGGGCGTAGATTATAGGCCCCCCCAAATAATAACTTCACGGTGGGGCGGACAGTAATCGAGGGAATAATCGAGGATGTGAAAAAGGAACGGCAGTAATCATGGGGGATTTTACAGATATATAAAACGGAAAAGAGTGACTAAAGTAAATGTTGGTCCCTTAGAAGATGAGAAGGGGGATTTAATAATGGGAAATGTGAAAATGGCTGAGACCTTAAACAATTATTTTGCTTCGGTCTTCACAGTGGAAGACACAAAAACCCTGCCAAAAATTGCTGGTCACGGGAATGTGGGAAGGGAGAACCTTGAGACAATCACTATCACTCGGGAGGTAGTGCTGGACAGGCTAATGGGACTCAAGGTAGACAAGTCCCCTGGTCCTGATGAAATGCATCCCAGGGTATTAAAAGAGATGGCGGAAGTTATAGCAGATGCATTCGTTATAATCTACCAAAATTCTCTGGACTCTGGGGAGGTACCAGCGGATTGGAAAGCAGCAAATGTAATGCCTCTGTTTAAAAAAGGGGGCAGACAAAAGGCAGGTAACTATAGGCCGGTTAGTTTAACATCTGTAGTGGGAAAAATGCTTGAAGCCATCATTAAGGAAGAAATAGTGGGACATCGAGATAGGAATAGTGCAATCAAGCAGACGCAACACAGATTCATGAAGGGGAAATCATGTTTAACTAATTTACTGGAATTCTTTGAGGATATAACGAGCATGGTGGATAGAGGTGTACCGATGGATGTGGTGTATTTAGATTTCCAAAAGGCATTCGATGAGGTGCCACACAAAAGGTTACTGCAGAAGATAAAGGTACGCGGAGTCAGAGGAAATGTATTAGCATGGATCAAGAATTGGCTGGCGAACAGAAAGCAGAGAGTCGGGATAAATGGGTCCTTTTCGGGTTGGAAATCGGTGGTTAGTGGTGTGCCACAGGGATCGGTGCTGGGACCACAACTGTTTACAATATACATAGATAACCTGGAAGAGGGGACAGAGTGTAGTGTAAGAAAATTTGCAGATGACACAAAGATTAGTGGGAAAGCGGGTTGTGTGGAGGACACAGAGAGGCTGCAAAGAGATTTAGATAGGTTAAGCGAATGGGCTGAGGAGAGGCAGATGGAATACAATGTCGGAAAATGTGAGGTCATCCACCTTGGGGAAAAAAACAGTAAAAGGGAATATTATTTGAATGGGGAGAAATTACAACATGCTGCGGTGCAGAAGGACCTGGGGGTCCTTGTGCATGAAACTCTCCCAAAAAGTTAGTTTGCAGGTGCAGCAGGTAATCAGGAAGGCGAATGGAATGTTGGCCTTCATTGCGAGAGGGATGGAGTACAAAAGCAGGGAGGTCCTGCTACAACTGTACAGGGTATTGGTGAGGCCGCACCTGGAGTACTGCCTGCAGTTTTGGTCACCTTACTTAAGGAAGGATATACTAGCCTTGGAGGGGGTACAGAGACGATTCACTCGGCTGATTCCGGAGATGAGGGGGTTACCTTATGATGGTAGATTGAGTAGACTGGGTCTTTATTCGTTGGAGTTCAGAAGGATGAGGGGTGATCTTATAGAAACATTTAAAATAATGAAAGGGATGGACAAGATAGAGGCAGAGAGGTTGTTTCCACTGGTCGGGGAGACTAGAACTAGGGGGCACAGCCTCAAAATACGGGTGAGCCAATTTAAAACCGAGTTGAGAAGGAATTTCTTCTCCCAGAGGGTTGTGAATCTGTGGAATTCTCTGCCCAAGGAAGCAGTTGAGGCTAGCTCATTGAATGTATTCAAATCACAGATAGATAGATTTTTAACCAATAAGGGAATTAAGGGTTATGGGGAGTGGGCGGGTAAGTGGAGCTGAGTCCACGGCCACATCAGCCATGATCTTGTTGAATGGCAGAGCAGGCTCGAGGGGCTAGATGGCCTACTCCTTTCCTAATTCTTATGTTCTTATGTTATGTTCTTATGGTACATCGGAGGCCATTCGGTCTGGGATAGGGGCGGGAAGGGAAGCGGAGAGGACCTTGTACCTAAACGATCAAGCCTTACAAACCACCAAACCTTGCAAATAAAAAGTTCTAAGAATTTAATAAGAAATAAAAAATTGAAATAAGTCCTACCTTCATCTTCAATCTCTGCCCGGGAAGGCAGCGGGCCGGCTGGTGCGGGAGGCCGCTCGGCCTGGGCTGGGGGCGGGCTGGAGAACTGATAGTGCTCTTGCCTGCCAATGATTTCTATCAGTTCTCCGGCCCGCCCCTAGCCCTGGCCGAGTGGCCTCCCGGTGCAATCGATCGCTTAGAAATCGTACTGGGAGGCCCCTCGGCCTGGGCTAGCGGCGGGACGACAACGCACCGGGGGGCCACTCGGCCTGGGGTAGGGGCGAGGAGCGATTCAACTGGCCGGCATCGGGGCCTACAGAGCAGCTGCAGCAAGCAAATTAACAGAGAGGCTGCAGCAAGCAGACGGAGAGGCTGGGAGCGAGGAGCAATGCGCATGCGCAGACATCACCAGCGGACTCCACTGCGCATGTGCAGATCTCCCGGCACAGTTTTCTGCGCAGAACGCTGGCTCCACCCCGACTCGACTGGCCACGCTGCGCGACTACAGGGAAGAGGCCGGACAGCGGCCAAAGTGGCAACAACATTTTTCGGCGCACCTCGAAACGGAGAAAAGCAGCGCAGCTCCGGTAAGTGCGCCGAAAAACGGGCTGGGCCAAATTTGAGGCCACGGAATGGGGAGAGAAGTAAAGCTGAAATCGGAAAGCAGAAAAGTAGAATGTTAATTTGGAAGACAGAGGAAACAAGGGCTAGAAAATAGACAACAAGGGAGTTTGGCAGTGCTAAATGGTATAGACTTCAATGCAAGGAGTATAGTGAATGAGGCAGATGAGCTGAGAGCACAGATAGACACTTGGGAGTATGACATTATAGCTATTACTGAGACATGGCTGAAAGAAGGGCAGGTATAGCAGCTCAACGTTCCTGGTTACACAGGTTTCAGATGGGATAGAGAGGGGAGGGACAGGGGGTAATAAATGAGGGGCGGGGGACGGCAGGGTCGCAGTATTGATTAAAGAAACAATTACAGCTGTGAGGGGGGGATGATATGCTGAAAGGATCGTCAAATAAGGCCATATGCAATGAATTGAAGAACAGTCAGAGGGAGATAGGGCAGTAATCGTAGGGGATTTCAACTCCCCTAATATTACCTGGGATAAAATTAGTGTGAAAGGTATAGAGGGTGCGGAATTCCTAAAATGCATTCAGGAGAACTTTTTTCATCATCATAGGCAGATCCTTGGAATCGAGGAAGACTTGCTTCCACTCTTAACATGAGTTCTTAGGTGGCTGTACAGTCCAATACAGTTTCTGTCACAGGTGGGACAGATAGGCGTTGAGGGAAGGGGTGGGTGGGACTGGTTTGCCGCACGCTCTTTCCGCTGCCTGCGCTTGATTTCTGCATGCTCTTGGCGACGAGACTTGAGGAGCTCAACGCCATCCCGGATGCACTTCCTCTACTTAGGGCGGTCTTTGGCCAGGGACTCCCAGGTGTCAGTGGGGATGTTGCACTTTATCAGGGAGGCTTTCAGGGTGTTCTTATAACGTTTCCGCTGCCCAACTTTGGCTCGTTTGCCGTGAAGGATTTCCGAGTAGAGCACTTGCTTTGGGAGTCTCGTGTCTGGCATGCGAACATTGTAGCTTGCCTAGCGGAGCTGATCAAGTGTGGTCAGTGCTTCAGTGCTGGGGATGTTGGCCTGGTCGAGGACGCTAACGTCGGTGCGTCTGTTCTCCCAGGGGATTTGTAGGATCTTGCGAAGACATCGTTGGTGGTATTTCTCCAGCGACTTGAGGTGTCTACTGTACACGGTCCATGTTTCTGAGCCATACAGGAGGGCAGGTACTACTACAGCCCATTAGACCATGAGCTTGGTGACAGTTTTGAGGGCCTGGTCTTCAAACACACTTTTCCTCAGGCAGCCAAAGGCTGCATTGGCGCACTGGAGGCGGTGTTGGATCTTGTCCTCAATGCCTGCTCTTGTTCATAGGAGGCTCCCGAGATAAGGGAAGTGGTCCACGTTGTCCAGGGCCGCGCCGTGGATCTTCATGACTGGGGGGCAGTGTTGTGCGGCGAGGACAGGCTGGTGGAGGACCTTTGTCTTACTGATGTTTAGCGTAAGGCCCATGCTTTCGTACGCCTCAGTAAATACGTCGACTACGTCCTGGAGTTCAGCCTCTGTGTGTGCGCAGACGCAGGCGTCGTCTGCGTACTGTCGCTCGACGACAGAGGTTGGGGTGGTCTTGGAACTGGCCTGGAGACGGCGAAGGTTGAATATGTTCCCACTGGTTCTGTAGTTTAGTTCCACTCCAGCCGGGAGCTTGTCGACTGTGAGGTGGAGCACGGCAGCGAGGAAGATTGAGAAGAGGGTTGGGGCAATGACGCAGCCCTGCTTGACCCCGGTCCGGGTGTGGATTGGGTCTGTGATGGATCCGTTGGTAAGGATCACGGCCTGCATGTCGTCATGGAGCAGGCAGAGGATGGTGATGTACTTTTGGGGCATCGAAAGCGGAGGAGGACGCTCCATAGACCCTCGCGGTTGACAGTGTCAAAGGCCGTTGTAAGGTCGAAGAAGGCCATGTATAAGGGTTGGCGCTGTTCCCTGCATCTTTTGTGCAGCTGTCGCGCTGCAAACATCTTGTCCGTTGTGCCCCGTAGGGGACGATATCCGTTTTTTTTCGCCCCTATGTAACAAGCCCAAACAAGGGAAGGGGTGGTTCTGGACTTAGTTTTACGGAATGAAGCTGGGCAGGAGGAAGGGTTTTCAGTGGGAGAGCATTTTGGTGCCAGTAATCATAATTCAGTTAGATTTAGGTTAGTTATGAAAAAGGAGAAAGATAGACCAGGAATAACATTTATGATAAGAACATAAGAAATAGGAGCAGGAGTAGGCCATACGGCTCCTCGAGCCTGCGCCGCCTTTTAATACGATCATGGCTGATCCACTCATGGACTCAGGACCACTTCCCTGCCCGCTCCCCATAACCCCTTATCGGTTAAGAAGCTGTCTATCTCTGTCTCTGTCTTAAATTTATTCAGTGTCCCGGCTTCCACAGTTCTCTGAGGCAGTGAATTCCACAGATTTACAACCCTCTGAGAGAAGAAGTTTGTCCTCATTTCAGTTTTAAATGGGCAGCCCTTTATTCTAAGATTATGTCCTCTAGTTCTAGTCTCTTCTATCAGTGGAAAGATCCTCTCTGCATCCACCCTGTCAAGCTCCCTCATAATCTTATACGTTTCGATAAGATCACCTGTGATTCTTCTGAATTCCAATGAGTAGAGGCCCAACCTCCTCAACCTTTCCTCATAAGTCAACCCCCTCATCTCCAGAATCAACCTAGTGAATCTTCTCTGAACTGCCTCCAATGCAAGTATATCCTTTCGTAAATATGCAAACCAAAACTGTACGCAGTATTCCAGGTGTGGCCTCACCAATACCCTGTATAACTGTAGCAAGACTTTCATGCACAAGTACCCCCAGGTCCCGCTGTACTGCAGCACTTTGCAATTTTTCTCTGTTTAAATAATAACTTGCTCTTTTTTTTTCTGCCAAAGTGCATGACCTCACACTTTCCAACATTATACTCCATCTGCCAAATTTTTGCCTACTCACTGAGCCTGTCTATGTCCTTTTGCAGAGTTTCTGTGTCCTCCTCACACATTGCTTTTCCTCTCATCTTTGTATCGTCAGCAAACTTGGCTACGTTACACTCGGTCCCTTCTTCCAAGTCGTTAATATAGATTGTAAATAGTTGAGTTCCCAGCACTGAGCCCTACGGTACCCCACTAGTTACTGTTTGCCAACCCGAGAATTAACCATTTATCCCGACTCTCTGTTTTCTGTTCGTTAGCCAATCCTCTATCCATGCTAATATATTACTCCCAACCCCGTGAACTTTTATCTTGTGCAGTAACCTTTTATGTGGCACCTTGTCAAATGCCTCCTGGAAGTTCAAATACACCACATCCACTGGTTCCCCTTTATCCACCCTGTTCGTTATATCTTCAAAGAATTCCAGCAAATTTTTCAAACATGACTTCCCCTTTCTAAATCCATGCTGACTCTGCCTGACCGAATTATGCTTTTCCAAATGTTCTGCTTCTTTAATAATGGACTCCAACATTTTCCCAACCACAGATGTTAGGCTAACTGGTCTATAGTATCCTGCTTTTTGTCTGCCTCCTTTTTAAAATAGGGGTGTTACATTTGCAGTTTTCCAATCTGCTGGCACCTCCGCAGAATCGAGGGAATGTTGGTAAATTACAAACAATGCATCCATTATCCCTGCCACCACTTCTCTGAAGACCCTAGGGTGCAAGCCATCAGGTCCAGGGGATTTATCCGCCTTTAATCCCATTATCTTACTGAGTACCACCTCCTTAGTTATTGTGATTGTGTTCCTCGCCCCCTCCCGATAGCGCCTTGATTATCAACTGTTGGGATATTGTTTGTGTCATCTCCATAAATACTGATACAAAATATTTGTTCAGAGTTTCTGCTCTCTCCATGTTCCCCATTACTAATTCCCCGGTCTCGCCCTCTAAGGGACCGACATTTATTTAGCCACTCTTTTCCTTTTTATATACCGATAGAAACTCTTGCTATCTGTTTTTATATTTCGTGCTAGTTTACTTTCATAGTCTATCTTCCCTTTCTTAATCATTTTTTTAGTCATTCTTTGCTGGCTTTTAAAAGCTTTCTAATCTTCTGTCCTCCCACTAGTTTTGGCCACTTTGTATGTCCTTGTTTTTAATTGGATAACGTCCTTTATTTCTTTAGTTAGCCACGGATGGCTACCTTTTCTTTTACACCCTTTTCTCCTCACTGGAATATATTTTTCTTGAGAGTTGTGCAATATCTCCTTAAATGTACACCACTGTTCATCAACCATCCTACATTTTAATCTATTTTCCCAGTCCACTTTAGCCAACTCTGCCCTCATATCTTCATAGTCCGCTGGTTTGAGATCCAACTTTCTCACCCTCCATCTGAATTTGAAATTCAACTATGCTATGATCACTCATTCCAAGGGGATCCTTTACTAGGAGATTGTGTATTAATCCTGCCTCATTACACCGGACCACATCCAAGATAGCCTGCCCCCTGGTTGGTTCCGTAACAACTCTGTTGCTTGGAGTATAAACCAGGAAATAGTGGGAACTTGTAAAAAGGGAACAACAATAATCATGGGTGAATTTAACCTCCATATTGATTGGACAAATCAAATTGGTCAGGGTAGCGTTGAGGAAGAGTTCATAGAGTGCATAAGGGATGGGTTCCTTGAGCAGTATGTAATGGGTATGGTTCTTAATGAATATTTTGCATCTGTTTTCACAAAAGAGAAGGGTAATGCAGGCATTGCAATCAGGGAGGAGGAGTGTGAAATAGTAGATGAAATAAACATAGTGAGAGAGGAAGTATTAAGGGGCTTAGCAACTTTGAAAGTGGATAGATCCTCAGGCCCAGATGAATTTTATTCCTGGCTGTTAAGAGAAGCAAAAGAAGCATTTTCCAATCCTCTCTGTCTACAGGTGTGGTGCCGGAGGACTGGAGGACTGCTAACGTTGTACCTTTGTTTAAAAAGGGAGAAAGGGATATACTGAGTAATTACAGGCCAGTCAGCCTAACCTCAGTGGTGGGAATGTTATTGGAAAAAATTCTGAGGGACAGTTTAAATCTTCATTTAGAAAGACACAGATTAATCAAGGACAGTGAGCATTGATTTGTTACGGGCAGGTCGTGTCTGACTAACTTGATTGAATTTTTTGAGGAGGTAACAAGGAGGGTCGATGAGGGTGCTGTCTTCGATGTAGTGTATATGGATTTTCGCAAGGCTTTTGATAAGGTTCCACATGGCAGACTGATCACAAAAGTAAAAGCCCATGGAATCCAGGGCAAAGTGGCAAGTTGGATTCAAAATTGGCTCAGAGGCAGGAAGCAACGGGTTAATAGGTGTTTTTTGTGACTGGAAGGCTGTTTCCAGTGGGGTTCCATGAGGCTCAGTACTGGGTCACTTGCTTTTTGTGGTCTATGTTATGTCTCAAATAAAGCACCATGACTGAGTACTGTAGACTTGTGTAAGTGTGACCTTAGTCTCTTTATTCTGACTCCAGAGTGTCTGCACAGCATGGAAGGCCTGCTTATATAGTGCTCCCAAGGGATGCTGGGATCCCTTAGGACTCCAACAGATGCACCCTCTGGTGGTGGGAGAATTCTGGTTACAAGGTGTTGCATACATAACATCGCTCCCCCCACCCCCAGCCAAAGTCAATACTACACTTATTTACATGGTTAGACAATCTGGGGCTTTCCGCTCCCTAGTTGCTCATCTTGGTACAAAGACAGGTGCAGATGAGTTGGTTGGGCCTTCGCTGGGCTGCTGCGTAGCTGGCCTTGCTGGGCTGCTGGGGATGATGAGTTCAGCTTTGTGGTCAACCGTGATGTCGGTTGCCACTTGTGTGTGTATCGGAGGATCGAAGTTGGTGGTGTCCTCTTCAGGTTGCTCGTAGCTCTCTGTGAATCAGTTTGGTTTGGTCCAAATGCTTTCTGCAAGTTGGTCCATTTGCAAGTTTGACCTCAAACACCCTACTCCCCTTTTTAGCTATGACAGTGCCAGCTAGCCATTTGAGACCATGTCCATAGTTGAGCACAAATACAGAGTCATTGACTTCAACATTGCGTGACAAATTTGCGCGATAATGGTACATGCTTTGTTGATGCCGCCTGCCCTCGACATGATCATGGAGATCAAGATGGACTAGAGAGAGCCTTGTTTTGAGTGCACTTTTCATGAGCAGCTCGGCAGGGTTAACCCCGGTGAGCGAGTGGGGTCTGCAGGGAGCCTTCCGACACACGTTTCAAGCTTTGCTTGATAGAAACATAGAAACATAGAAAATAGGTGCAGGAGTAGGCCATTCGGCCCTTGTAGCCTGCACCGCCATTCAATGAGTTCATGGCTGAACATGCAACTTCAGTACCCCATTCCTGCTTTCTCACTATACCCCTTGATTCCCCTAGTAGTAAGGACTTCATCTAACTCCTTTTTGAATATATTTAGTGAATTGGCCTCAACAACTTTCTGTGGTAGAGAATTCCACAGGTTCACCACTCTCTGGGTGAAGAAATTCCTCCTCATCTCGGTCCTAAATGACTTCCCCCTTATCCTTAGACTGTGTCCCCTGGTTCTGGACTTCCCCAACATTGGGAACATTCTTCCTGCATCTAACCTGTCTAACCCCGTCAGAATTTTAAACGTTTCTATGAGGTCCCCTCTCATTCTTCTGAACTCCAGTGAATACAAGCCCAGTTGATCCAGTCTTTCTTGATAGGTCAGTCCCGCCATCCCGGGAATCAGTCTGGTGAACCTTCGCTGCACTCCCTCAATAGCAAGAATGTCCTTCCTCAAGTTAGGAGACCAAAACTGTACACAATACTCCAGGTGTGGCCTCACCACGGCCCTGTACAATTGTAGCAACACCTCCCTGCCCCTGTACTCAAATCCCCTCGCTATGAAGGCCAACATGCCATTTGCTTTCTTAACCGCCTGCTGTACCTGCATGCCAACCTTCAATGACTGATGTACCATGACACCCAGGTCTCGCTGCACCTCCCCTTTTCCTAATCTGTCACCATTCAGATAATAGTCTGTCTCTCTGTTTTTACCACCAAAGTGGATAACCTCACATTTATCCACATTATACTTCATCTGCCATGCATTTGCCCACTCACCTAACCTATCCAAGTCGCTCTGCAGCCTCATAGCATCCTCCTCGCAGCTCACACTGCCACCCAACTTAGTGTCATCTGCAAATTTGGAGATACTACATTTAATCCCCTCGTCTAAATCATTAATGTACAGTGTAAACAGCTGGGGCCCCAGCACAGAACCTTGCGGTACCCCACTAGTCACTGCCTGCCATTCTGAAAAGTCCCCATTTACTCCTACTCTTTGCTTCCTGTCTGACAACCAGTTCTCAATCCATGTCAGCACACTACCCCCAATCCCATGTGCTTTAACTTTGCACATTAATCTCTTGTGTGGGACCTTGTCGAAAGCCTTCTGAAAGTCCAAATATACCACATCAACTGGTTCTCCCTTGTCCACTCTACTGGAAACATCCTCAAAAAATTCCAGAAGATTTGTCAAGCATGATTTCCCTTTCACAAATCCATGCTGACTTGGACCTATCATATTACCTTTTTCCAAATGCACTGCTATGACATCCTTAATAATTGATTCCATCATTTTACCCACTACCGATGTCAGGCTGACCGGTCTATAATTCCCTGTTTTCTCTCTCCCTCCTTTTTTAAAAAGTGGGGTTACATTGGCTACCCTCCACTCCATAGGAACTGATCCAGAGTCAATGGAATGTTGGAAAATGACTGTCAATGCATCCACTATTTCCAAGGCCACCTCCTTAAGTACTCTGGGATGCAGTCCATCAGGCCCTGGGGATTTATCGGCCTTCAATCCCATCAATTTCCCCAACACAATTTCCCGACTAATAAGGATTTCCCTCAGTTCCTCCTCCTTACTAGACCCTCCGAACCCTTTTATATCCGGAAGGTTGTTTGTGTCCTCCTCAGTGAATACCGAACCAAAGTACTTGTTCAATTGGTCCGCCATTTCTTTGTTCTCCGTTATGACTTCCCCTGATTCTGACTGCAGGGGACCTACGTTTGTCTTTACTAACCTTTTTCTCTTTACATATCTATAGAAACTTTTGCAATCCTTCTTAATGTTCCCTGCAAGCTTCTTCTCGTACTCCATTTTCCCTGCCCTAATCAAGCCCTTTGTCCTCCTCTGCTGAGTTCTAAATTTCTCCCAGTCCCCGGGTTCGCTGCTATTTCTGGCCAATTTGTATGCCACTTCCTTGGCTTTAATGCTATCCCTGATTTCGCTTGATAGCCACGGTTGAGCCACCTTCCCTTTTTTATTTTTATGCCAGACAGGAATGTACAATTTTTGTAGTTCATCCATGTGGTCTCTAAATGTCTGCCATTGCCCATCCACTGTCAACCCCTTAAGTATCATTCGCCAATCTATCCTAGCCAATTCACTCCTCATACCTTCAAAGTTACCCTTCTTTAAGTTCTGGACCATGGTCTCTGAATTAACTGTTTCATTCTCCATCCTAATGCAGAATTCCACCATATTATGGTCACTCTTCCCCAAGGGGCCTCGCACAACGAGATTGCTAATTAATCCTCTCTCATTACACAACACCCAGTCTAAGATGGCCTCCCCCCTAGTTGGTTCCTCGACATATTGGTCTAAAAAACCATCCCTTATGCACTCCAGGAAATCCTCCTCCACCGTATTGCTTCCAGTTTGGTTAATCCAATCTATGTGCATATTAAAGTCACCCATTATAACTGCTGCACCTTTATTGCACGCACCCCTAATTTCATGTTTGATGCCCTCCCCAACATCACTAATACTGTTTGGAGGTCTGTACACAACTCCCACTAACGTTTTTTGTCCTTTGGTATTCTGCAGCTCTACCCATATAGATTCCACATCATCCAAGCTAATGTCCTTCCGAACTATTGCCTTAATTTGCTCCTTAACCAGCAATGCTACCCCACCTCCTTTTCCTTTTATTCTATCTTTCCTGAATGTTGAATACCCCTGGATGTTGAGTTCCCAGCCCTGATCATCCTGGAGCCACGTCTCCGTAATCCCAATCACATCATATTTGTTAACATCTATTTGCACAGTTAATTCATCCACCTTATTGCGGATACTCCTTGCATTAAGACACAAAGCCTTCAGGCTTGTTTTTTTAACACCCTTTGTCCTTTTAGAATTTTGCTGTACAGTGGCCCTTTTTGTTCTTTGCCTTGGGTTTCTCTGCCCTCCACTTTTCCTCATCTCCTTTCTGTCTTTTGCTTTTGCCTCCTTTTTGTTGATAGTTGGGACTGCCTGTTCTGCCTGGCCGTTAGATGCGGGCTTGAACGGGGCAGATGTGACGTGCTTGATCCCATTGCAGGTCATGAATTCCTTGAATTCAGTGCTGGTGAAGCACGGCCCATTGTCGCTGACAAGGACATCAGGCAGCCCATGCGTGGCAAACATGGCTCGTAGGCTTTCGATGGTGGCAGTGGACGTGCTTACAGACATTATTATACACTCAATCCATTTTGAATAAGCATCCACAACAACCAAAAACATTTTGCCTTGAATCGGGCCAGCGAAGTCAACGTGGATCCTAGACCACGGTTTGGAGGGCCATGACCACAAACTTAGCGGTACCTCCCTGGGTGCATTGCTCAGTTGAGAGCAAGTGTTGCATTAGCACACGCAAGACTCCAAATCGGAGTCGATTCCGGGCCACCACACATGGGATCTAGCTGTAGCTTTCATCATTACTATGCCTGGGTGGGTACTGTGTAGGTCGCGTATGAACGTTTCCCTGCCTTTCTTAGCGATATGAACAGCTTATGGTCAGTTTCTAATTCGAACTTGAGCCCAAACAGATACTGGTGCATTTATTTCACCCCGTAAACGCATGCCAGAGCTTCTTTTTCAATCATGCTGTAGGCCCCTTTGGCCTTGGACAAAACCCTGGATGCATAAGCAACCGGTTGCAATGTTCCCGGTTCGTTTGCTTGTTGTACACACCCGACCCCGTACGAAGACGCATCGCAAGCTAGCACTAAACATTTACATGGGTCATACAGAACAAGCAGTTTGTTGGAACATAACAGATTTCTGGCTTTCTCAAAAGCAGTCTCTTGTGATTTCCCCCATACCCAGTCATCTCCCTTGTGTAGCAACATGTGTCGGGGTTCTAGCAAGGTGCTTTACCCGGGTAGGAAATCACCAAAATAATTGAGGAGTCCCAGGCACAACCGTAGCTCCATCACGTTCTGTGGTCTCGGCGCGTTCTTGATGGCCTCCGACTTGGCGGCCATCATTGTGGGGCCATCTCCCAGTACAATCCATAGTGGGAGTTCATGCACCGCTCCATCATAGGAGACCTTTACTGCTACACTGCCAATTACAGGGATCAGCTCTTTCGTGTAAGTTCTCAGCTTGGTATGAATAGGGCTCAGCTTGGGTCTTTGTGCCTTGTTGCACCACAGCCTCTCGAAGGCCGTTTTGCTCATGATAGACTGACTCGCACCCATGTCCAATTCCATGGATACTGGAATTCCGTTCAGTTCAACTTTTAACATGATTGGTGGACATTTCATGGTGAAGGTGTGTACCCCGTACTTCTGCCTCCTTGGTTCGAGTCTCTAGTTCAGTTTGATCCGCCATGGATCGGTCTTCCTCTGCAACGTGGTGGTTTGCAGCTCGTCTGCACAATCGCTGGAGGTGTCCCATTGTTCCACAACCTTTGCACGCATAGTGTTTGAAGCGGCATTGATGGGCTCAATGATCACCTCCGCAGCGCCAACAAGTTATTAACTGCTTGATGGCAGACTCTGGGTCATCTGAGGTCGTGCAGCTGGAGGCGCGTACATTCTGCCATATGCATTCCTGCCTGAAGACGACGTTACTTTGTGTACAGTACTTGACGATGCATCTTTATGCGGCGAAATTTGTTTGGTTTTATCGCTGGTGGACATGAATGCCTGGGCTATCGTTATGGCTTTGCTCAGGTTCGGTGTTTCAACATTCAATAGTTTGCGAAGGATAACCGAGCACAAAAAAGTCTCTTTGCATTTGCTCCAGAAATCCATCGAATTCGCAATGTCCTGCAAGGCGCCTTAGTTCGGCGACGTAGCTCGCCACTTCCTGGCCTTCAGACCGTTGACATGTATAAAATCGATACCTTGCCATCAGAACGCTCTCCTTCGGATTTAGCTGCTTCCAGACCAGCGTACACAGTTGTTCATACGATTTGGTTGTTGGTTTCACCGGAGCAAGAAGATTCTTCATGAGGCCATAGATTGTTGCCCCGCAGGCGGTGAGGAGGATCGCCCTTCGTTTGGCAGCGTTCACATTCCCTTCCAGCTCGTTGGCCACGAAGTATTGGTCGAGTCGCTCCACGAAGGCTTCCCAATCATCACCTTCTGAGAATTTCTCTAGGATACCAACAGTTCTCTGCATTTTCGCGTGATGCTTCGTTATCTATTACTCGGCGCCAGTTGTTACGTCTCAAATAAAGCAACGTGACTGAGTACTGTAGACATGTGTAAGTATGACCTCAGCCTCTTTATACTGACTCCAGAGTGCCCGCACAGCATGGAAGGCCTGCTTTATATACAGTGCTCCCAAGGGATGCTGGGATCCCTTGGGACTCCAAAGGATGCGCCCTCTGGTGGCGGTAGAATGTTGGTTACAAGGTGTTGCATACATAACAGTATACATCAATGATTTAGACTTGAATGTAGGCGGTATGATTAAGAAGTTTGCAGACGATACTAAAATCGGCTGTGTGGTTGTTACTGAAGAAGAAAGCTGTAGACTGCAGGAAGATATCAATGAACTGCTCAGGTGGGTAGAACAGTGGCAAATGGAACTCAATCTACAGAAGTTTGTGGTAATGCATTTGGGGAGGGCTAACACGGCAAGGGAATACACATTAAATGGTAGGACACTGATAAATGTAGAGGAACAAAGGGACCTTGGAGTGCATGTCTACAGATCCCTGAAGGCAGTGAGCTCTGTTCTGTCTGGAGTAGGCAGTCAGAATAGCTCGAATTAAACTTTGCAAAGTCACTGATTACATTGACAGGGAGGATCTAATTACACATTCCAGGGAAACTGCTGGGTGTGTCTTGTCCTCCAAGAGAACCAATCAGAACTTTGGTGCTGCACATAGACATGTCCGAGCTTTTTCCAGGCGGCGGACACAGAAGGAAGTGCGGATGAGAGGGGGAACGGGAAAGTGAGTGGAGAGGAAAACAAGGATAGCCATATTGGTAATCAAAATGAGAGTGGTAGAGAGACCTTGTGAGATGGCATGGTCAACGGAGTGGCCATGATTATGGGTAGGTGTGTTTATATAGAAGGAGAGGTTAAACCTGTGAGGAGAGAGAGTAACTTGTGGCACTAACTGGCAGGAAGGACCATTCAGTGGAGTTGAGGTAAAAGGTCAGCCATGATCTTAATTGAATGTCGGAGCTGGTTCGAGGGGTCGAATGGCCTACTCCTGCTGCTCTTTCTTATGTTCTTATCGGGGAACAAAAATGAAATTGTTTTTTGGATCTGGGAGATGGAACAGTGGCTTGCTCTGTCTACTCCACACATCGACCTGGTATTGCAGTGCCTCTGGGAACATGCAGCTTCGCCTCTCTGGGGTGGGAAGTTGTAAAAGAGAAAAGAAGAAAAAGGGTTTACAGCTGCTTGACCGTGCTCTCCTTTCCTTCGTAGGTTGCTACTCGCCACAGGTCACTTCTCCTGCCGCCGGTGCGCCATGTTGCCGCCTTCTGCTCAGCAAGGTAAGCAGCTGCCTTTGTGGTTTCCTTTCCGTTTTTGAATGTGGGAACTTGTCCTATATAGAATCATAGGCTGCAATTTTGCCATTGTTTAGTGGACAGGATGGGTGGTGGGTTAGTTGTGAACTTTAAAATGATTGATAGCGGGCCGGGAGCCCGCTGTCAAACGCGCACACCTGCATTTCCCGATGTCGGGTCTGCCAGTGCTGAGCAGACCTGACCGGCAGTGGCGGGGGACCAAATTCAAATCATTAGTGGCTTGTTTACAGCCACTTCACAATGCTTTTCCTCCCGCTTTTTGAATTGGACAGGTCGCCCACCAGTATCACCGCTGTGCTTAGTGCTCGTCTGTGAAGTTGAGGCGGGAGGTCACTGGCCATTGAATCAGTTAATGAGTTGACAGCTTCAAATGTCACGTCAAAGCTCCCAGCCAATTTGGAAATGTTCCCTTCTCTAAACTGCATTTCCAGTAGGGAGATTCAGAAATGCTGAAAGTCTTTACACGAGTCTCCATCCAGTCTGAGCTCATTACCTCTGCCACCATTGACAGATCGCTTCTGTCATCTTTACTTCACCTGCCATCTATTTCATCAGCATGGGTGCCTTTGACTCGAGTGTTCTCAACTCCATCCCGCCACCACTTCAGTGAAAGCTCAACACTGCACAAGGTAGGCAAAGCCACAAAACAGCTCAAGAACAACAAGGCTACGGGTGCGGATGGAATTCCTGCTGAGGCGCTAAAATATGGCGGAGAGGCGTATTGGCGCAGATACATGGCCTCATCTCTCTCATCTGGAGGGAGGAGAGCATGCCGGGAGAGCTCAGAGATGCAGTGATGGTGTCCAATTTTAAAAAGGGGAACAAATCCGACTGCGGCAACTACAGGGGAATCTCCCTGGTATCAACCACTGGGAAGATTGTCGCGAGAGTTCTCCTCAACCGTCTTCTCACTGTGGCCGAGGAGCTCCTCCCGGAGTCACAGTGCGGATTTCGTCCCCTACGGGGAACAACGGACATGATCTTTGCAGCACGACAACTGCAGGAAAAATGCAGGGAGCAACGCCAGCCCTTATACATGGCCTTCTTCGATCTTACAAAGGCCTTTGACACTGTCAACTGTGCGGCTTATGGAGCGTCCTCCTCCGTTTTGCATGCCCCCAAAAGTTTGTCAAAATCCTTCGCCTCCTCCATGACGACATGCAGACCGTGATCCTTACCAGCGGATCCACTACAGACCCATTCCACATCCGGACCAGGGTCAAACAGGGTGGTGTCATCGCTCCAACCCTCTTCTCAATCTTCCTCGCTGCCATGCTCCACCTCACTGTCAACAAGCTCACCGCTGGAGTGGAACTAAACGACAGACGCAGACGCAGGCGTTGTCCGCGTACTGCGTCTGCGCACATTCTGAGGCTGAACTCCAGGATATAGTCGATGTATTCACCGAGGCATATGCAAGCATGGGCCTTATGCTTAACATCTGTAAGACAAAGGTCCTCCACCAGCCTGTCCTCGCCGCACAGCACTGCCCCCCAGTCATCAAGATTCACGGCACGGCCCTCGACAACGTAGACCCCTTCCCATACTTCGGGAGCCGCTTGTCAACAAAGGCAGACAATGATGCAGAGATTCAACATTGCCTCCAGTGCGCCAGTGCAGCCTTCGGCCGCCTGAGGAAAAGAGTGTTCAAGGACCTACCACCAAGCTCGTGGTCTACAGGGCTGTAATAATACCCGCCCTCCTGTATGGGTCAGAGGCATGGACGATGTACAGAAGATACATCAAGTCGCTGGAGATATATCACCAACGATGTCTCTGCAAGATCCTGCAAATCCCCTGGGAGGACAGGTGCACCAACATCAGTGTCCTCGCCCAGGCTAACATCCCCAACATTGAAGCATTAACCACACTCGATCAGCTTCGCTGGGCAGGCCACTTAGTTTGCATGCCAGACAAGAGACTCCCCAAGCAATTGCTCTACGCGGAGCTCCTTCATGGCAAACGAGCCAAAGGTGGGCAGCGCAGACGTTACAAGGACACCCTCGAGGCCTCCCTGGCGAAGTGCAACATCACCACTGGCACCTGGGAGACCCTGACCGAAGACCGCCCTAGATGGAGAAAGTGCATCCGGGAGGGCATTGAACTCTTCCAATCTCAATGCTACGAGCGTGAAGAGGTCAGGCGCAGGCAGCGGACGGAACGTGTGGTAAATCAGAACCAACCCCCCCCTTCCTCTGACCAATATCTGTCCCACCTGTGACAGGGTCTGTGGCTCTCGTGTTGGACTGTTCAGCCACCAAAGAACTCATTCTAGGAGTGGAAGCAAGTCTTCCTCGACTCCGAGGGACTGCCTATGTTGTTGATGATGACTTTATACTCTCTCACCTTGCTCCTCAGAATCTGACCACGATCAGCCCCGACACTCGCGTCACCAGGCACACCGGCAGCACCAACAACAACACCAGCAACCTTCTCCGTAATCACCTGATGCTGCACAGGACAGAGGGCATCAGCACCCGACCACATTGCTGCCAGGGATGGCCTCACCATGGCCAGATTTACTCCAGTATCCTCCTTGTTTACCGTAGCTTTGGCCAGGTCCTCTTCCTTGGTAAACATACTTCTATGAACCAGCACAATCGGCCAGAGTGATCGAGATTAAATGTTTCTTTTTCTTTTTTCTCCTTTCCATTAGAAAGTATTCCTTGATGTATTTAAGAGTGGTAATTTGGTGCACTTTTATTAATACAGCTGAAAATGGGATTTATCTGGGAAACGAAGCATTTGTAGAGGGTGTCTAGTCCTCCCTGAATTGGTGCTGCTGGTGTGCCCGATGATGCTGGTGTTGGGACTGAATGTGGAGATAGAGTGTGTTATGGTACTATGTCAGCTGCTGTGGAGTTGTTTGCTTATACCCTGCTTTGTGTTGTACATAGTGCCATATGTCCTTGTTATCCATGCCTTGCAGTTTGGCCTAGTTTTGGGCTAATTGTTGTTTTATTTCCTTCTACCTTGCCTCCCTTTGTGCTGGCTGGCTGCAGCTTAAATTGCTTGAAGTTCCTTATCCTTTCTGTCGTTTTACAGTTTCCTTGTTTGCAAGCTGGATGCTATGTTTGTAGGTGTGAGCAGTGATGGCTAATTTTGATTGTTGAGTGTTTGACCTTTGAAGCATTTGAACGGTATCTATCATCTTGTGGTTTTTCAGGTTTCTGACTAGCTGTGTAAAGTGTGTGAAGTTTAAGCCCATTGTTGTACGGGTGGTTGTAGTTTTCAGAGCAGCACACATGTATGTGGCTGGTTTAAAGTTTGCTAAGGCAAAAGCTGGAGCTAAAAGACTGGTTGCGGGCAGCGGGAGTGTGTTTTGCGAGAGAATGTGCAAAGAAATTGTTGTTGGTGTGTGGGGGAAGTGTGTGGGTATTTGTCAGATGAGAGTGTCAGCAGAGCTTTGTAATGCATGTAATAAGCATGTTGTGTTTTTTGAAATTTGAGAGTGAATGTCAAGCCTGCCCCCGGGTTTTGCATGGCAGAAGGGAAACTGTGGCCCTTCCCCACCGTGCCTTTGCGGCGACTGCATAAAAAGAAAGAAGAAAAGGAGATGTTTTTAATGAATCTGCTTTTAATTTTGAAATTCTCCCAAAAGGGAGGTGCACCGTTCCCAGAGACACTGCAATACCGGGTCGATGTGTGGAGTGGACGGAGCAAGCCCCTATTCCATCTCCCTGTTCCAAAAATCAATTTAATATATGGTCCCCAGATAGGGGACGTATCAGATATTAAACTGATAAGAACAGATTTTTTTATTAATATCCAATTTCTTTCCAGATCAACTCTAACGCCAAAGATCACTTTGCGCCAATATATTTGATCTTAGCCAAAAGGCCGAGAGGCGAAGTTGCACCGTTCCTGGAAACACTGCAATACCAGGTCGGTGCATGGAGTGGACGGGACAAGCCATTGTTCCAGCTCCCTGTCCAAAAAACAATTTAATATCAGATCCCCATAGGGGATATTAAACTGATAAGAACAGATTTGTTTTTAAATTTCAAGTTATACTTTATTCATAAAAAAATCTGTACAGTACATTCAATGGCATTTCAGTACATTTAGCTGCGGTCAGCAATCCCATACAATACATTTGGGTGCTGACGACAGTTCCGTTTGTTACATTCCTTGTTTTTCAGTTCAAGTGCGATTCGGTACAATAAACGGGATACATTGTGGTACATTCACACAGATTACATTTCATGTGTTACAATACAGTGCCCGGAATGGGTGACGGTACTTTTACATGTTTCTTTTCAAACAAGCATTTCGTAACACACCTTGCATTGTACATGGCACGACATTGGTGTTTACAGATTTGGTGCTCTATGTACACAAAGAGTAAATTACAAATACAGCCCGAGGGAGGTTTGTGCTGATTCCTGCCCCCGGGTTTTGCGTGGCAGAAGGGCTTTAAACTGTGGCCCTTCCCCACCGTGCCTTTGCGGCGACTGCATAAAAAGAAAGAAAAAAAGGAGATGTTTTTAATGAATCTGCTTTTAATTTTGAAATTCTCCCAAAAGGGAGGTGCACCGTTCCCAGAGACACTGCAATACCGGGTCGATGCGTGGAGTGGACGGAGCAAGCCCCTATTCCATCTCCCTGTTCCAAAAATCAATTTAATATATGGTCCCCAGATAGGGGACGTATCAGATATTAAACTGATAAGAACAGATTTTTTTTTTTTTTTTTATTATAAATTCATGTCCAATCGTTATCCAATCGTTACAATTCTTTGTCAAACGCCAGAGGTCACCCTGCACCAGTCAAGGATCACTCTGCGCCAATGCTCTTAGCCAAAAGGCCTAGAGCCACTGCACCGTTCCTGGAAGTACTGCAATACCAGGTTCGTGCCATGGAGGTGGATGGGTCAGGTCCCCCACACACCTCCGTGGAGGTGGATGGGTCACCAATCCCACCCACCTCCTGTTTACAAAAATGTAAGCATATACCTTCCTGACCAGGGAGGAACCACCCGGACGTCATGGTGGCTGGTCAGGTTAGTTATGCACATCTTAGCCAAAAGGCCGAGAAGCGATGCCGCGGCGGCCCAAACTGTTCTCAGCTCCCGTTTGCCCTCCCTTTATTGAGTCAGAATGACTGTGCCCAAAGACATATAACTGTTGACTCTTTCACTGTTATTTTCTAATTGGAACAGATTAGTTTACAGAAGTTGCCTTTTTCCCTTTTTCAGTGAAACTGCTTCATAGATATGTAAAGTGACAGTATTCCAGCAATCAGATGGAGAGGGTTGTGCCTATCCACACGTACGTCACTGTCAGAGGCTGCGATGCAACCAAAACGTTTTCCAGCAGCTGCGTGAGTGACAACACTACAACCGACTGGTGAGGTGATCTGGCTTCATAACTGTACACACGGGGCTCAGTTTTGGCCAGGAGTTGCTCTGGTTTTTTTTGCAGTAACTTGGTTTTTCTGGCGTAACTTCAAAATCCCCATTTCCCCAATCAATTTGCACCAGTGTAACTCAGTTAGTTACGATTCTTTCAGTTCGTTTTTTTTTCTCGAAAGGGGACGTTACCAGCCACCTACGCCAGTTCTGCCCATTTAGGCAACTTTGGCCAGCTAATAGTTACTCCAGCGTATGTGGCCACTTCAGAAAACCCTTGGGGAGAGTTAAAGAAATCGGCGCAGGTCTGGGACTTAAACATACAGGGGTATCTGACAATTCGGAAGGATAGACAAGAAGGGAAAGGAGGTGGGGTAGCTCTGTTAATAAAGGATGATATCAGGGCAGTTGTGAGAGATGATATTGGCTCTAATGAACAAAATGTTGAATCATTGTGGGTGGAGATTAGAGATAGTAAGGGGAAAAAGTCACTGGTGGGCGTAGATTATAGGCCCCCCCAAATAATAACTTCACGGTGGGGCGGACAGTAATCGAGGGAATAATCGAGGATGTGAAAAAGGAACGGCAGTAATCATGGGGGATTTTACAGATATATAAAACGGAAAAGAGTGACTAAAGTAAATGTTGGTCCCTTAGAAGATGAGAAGGGGGATTTAATAATGGGAAATGTGAAAATGGCTGAGACCTTAAACAATTATTTTGCTTCGGTCTTCACAGTGGAAGACACAAAAACCATGCCAAAAATTGCTGGTCACGGGAATGTGGGAAGGGAGAACCTTGAGACAATCACTATCACTCGGGAGGTAGTGCTGGACAGGCTAATGGGACTCAAGGTAGACAAGTCCCCTGGTCCTGATGAAATGCATCCCAGGGTATTAAAAGAGATGGCGGAAGTTATAGCAGATGCATTCGTTATAATCTACCAAAATTCTCTGGACTCTGGGGAGGTACCAGCGGATTGGAAAGCAGCAAATGTAATGCCTCTGTTTAAAAAAGGGGGCAGACAAAAGGCAGGTAACTATAGGCCGGTTAGTTTAACATCTGTAGTGGGGAAAATGCTTGAAGCTATCATTAAGGAAGAAATAGTGGGACATCGAGATAGGAATAGTGCAATCAAGCAGACGCAACACGGATTCATGAAGGGGAAATCATGTTTAACTAATTTACTGGAATTCTTTGAGGATATAACGAGCATGGTGGATAGAGGCGTATCGATGGATGTGGTGCATTTGGATTTCCAAAAGGCATTCGATAAGGTGCCACACAAAAGGTTACTACAGAAGATAAAGGTACGCGAAGTCAGAGGAAATGTATTAGCATGGATCAAGAATTGGTTGGCTAACAGAAAGCAGAGAGTCGGGATAAATGGGTCCTTTTCGGGTTGGAAATCGGTGGTTAGTGGTGTGCCACAGGGATCAGTGCTGGAACCACAACTGTTTACAATATACATAGATGACCTGGAAGAGGGGACAGAGTGTAGTGTAAGAAAATTTGCAGATGACACAAAGATTAGTGGAAAAGCGGGTTGTGTAGAGGACACAGAGAGGCTGCAAAGAGATTTAGATAGGTTAAGCGAATGGGCTGAGGAGAGGCAGATGGAATACAATGTCGGAAAATGTGAGGTCATCCACCTTGGGAAAAAAAACAGTAAAAGGGAATATTATTTGAATGGGGAGAAATTACAACATGCTGTGGTGCAGAGGGACCTGGGGGTCCTTGTGCATGAAACTCTCCCAAAAAGTTAGTTTGCAGGTGCAGCAGGTAATCAGGAAGGCAAATGGAATGTTGGCCTTCATTGCGAGAGGGATGGAGTACAAAAGCAGGGAGGTCCTGCTGCAACTGTATAGGGTATTGGTGAGGCCGCACCTGGAGTACTGCCTGCAGTTTTGGTCACCTTACTTAAGGAAGGATATACTAGCTTTGGAGGGGGTACAGAGACGATTCACTAGGCTGATTCCGGAGATGAGGGGGTTACCTTATGATGATAGATTGAGTAGACTGGGTCTTTACTCGTTGGAGTTCAGAAGGATGAGGGTTGATCTTATAGAAACATTTAAAATAATGAAAGGGATAGACAAGATAGAGGCAGAGAGGTTGTTTCCACTGGTCGGGGAGACTAGAACTAGGGGGCACAGCCTCAAAATACGGGAACACCAATTAAAACCGAGTTGAGAAGGAATTTCTTCTCCCAGAGGGTTGTGAATCTGTGGAATTCTCTGCCCCAGGAAGCAGTTGAGGCTAGCTCATTGAATGTATTCAAATCACAGATAGATAGATTTTTAACCAATAAGGGAATTAAGGGTTATGGGGAGTGGGCGGGTAAGTGGAGCTGAGTCCACGGCCACATCAGCCATGATCTTGTTGAATGGTGGAGCAGGCTCGAGGGGCTAGATGACCTACTCCTGTTCCTAATTCTTATGTTCTTATGTTATGTTCTTATGGTACATCGGAGGCCATTCGGTCTGGGATAGGGGCGGGAAGGGAAGCGGAGAGGCCCTTGTACCTAAACGATCAAGCCGTACAAACCACCAAAGCTTGCAAATAAAAAGTTCTAAGAATTTAATAAGAAATAAAAAATTGAAATAAGTCCTACCTTCATCTTCAATCTCTGCCCGGGAAGGCAGCGGGCCGGCTGGTGCGGGAGGCCGCTCGGCCTGAGCTGGGGGCGGGCCGGAAAACTGATAGTGCTCTTGCCTGCCAATGATTTCTATCAGTTTTCCGGCCCGCCCCTAGCCCTGGCCGAGTGGCCTCCCGGTGCAATCGATCGCTTAGAAATCGTACTGGGAGGCCCCTCGGCCTGGGCTAGGGGCGGGACGACAACGCACCGGGGGGCCACTCGGCCTGGGGTAGGGGCGGGAGCGATTCAACTGGCCGGCATCGGGGCCTACAGAGCAGCTGCAGCAAGCAAATTAACGGAAAGGCTGCAGCAAGCAGACGGAGAGGCTGGGAGCGAGGAGCAATGCGCATGCGCAGACATCACCAGCGGACTCCATTGCGCATGTGCAGATCTCCCGGCACAGTTTTCTGCGCAGAACGCTGGCTCCACTCCTGACTCGACTGGCCACGCTGCGCGACTACAGGGAGGAGGCCGGACAGCGGCCAAAGTGGCAACAACATTTTCCGGCGCACCTCGGAACGGAGAAAAGCAGCGCAGCTCCGGTAAGTGCGCCGAAAAACGGGCTGGGCCAAATTTGAGGCCACGGAATGGGGAGAGAAGTAAAGCTGAAATCGGAAAGCAGAAAAGTAGAATGTTAATTTGGAAGACAGAGGAAACAAGGGCTAGAAAATAGACAACAAGGGAGTTTGGCAGTGCTAAATGGTATAGACTTCAATGCAAGGAGTATAGTGAATGAGGCAGATGAGCTGAGAGCACAGATAGACACTTGGGAGTATGACATTATAGCTATTACTGAGACATGGCTGAAAGAAGGGCAGGTATAGCAGCTCAACGTTCCTGGTTACACAGGTTTTAGATGGGATAGAGAGGGGAGGGACGGGGGGTAATAAATGAGGGGCGGGGGACGGCAGGGTCGCAGTATTGATTAAAGAAACAATTACAGCTGTGAGGGGGGGATGTTATGCTGGAAGGATTGTCAAATAAGGCCATATGCAATGAATTGAAGAACAGTTCTCCAAACAGTCAGAGGGAGATAGGGCAGTAATCGTAGGGGATTTCAACTCCTCTAATATTACCTGGGATAAAATTAGTGTGAAAGGTATAGAGGGTGCGGAATTCCTAAAATGCATTCAGGAGAACTTTTTTCATTATCATAGGCAGATCCTTGGAATCGAGGAAGACTTGCTTCCACTCTTTACATGAGTCCTTAGGTGGCTGTACAGTCCAATACAGTTTCTGTCACAGGTGGGACAGATAGGCGTTGAGGGAAGGGGTGGGTGGGACTGGTTTGCCGCACGCTCTTTCCGCTGCCTGCGCTTGATTTCTGCATGCTCTTGGCGACGAGACTTGAGGAGCTCAGCGCCCTCCCGGATGCACTTCCTCTATTTAGGGCGGTCTTTGGCCAGGGACTCCCAGGTGTCAGTGGGGATGTTGCACTTTATCAGGGAGGCTTTCAGGGTGTTCTTATAACGTTTCCGCTGCCCAACTTTGGCTCGTTTGCCGTGAAGGACTTCCGAGTAGAGCACTTGCTTTGGGAGTCTCTTGTCTGGCATGCGAACATTGTAGCTTGCCTAGCGGAGCTGATCAAGTGTGGTCAGTGCTTCAGTGCTGGGGATGTTGGCCTAGTCGAGGACGCTAACGTTGGTGCGTCTGTTCTCCCAGGGGATTTGTAGGATCTTGCGAAGACATCGTTGGTGGTATTTCTCCAGCGACTTGAGGTGTCTACTGTACACGGTCCATGTTTCTGAGCCATACAGGAGGGCAGGTACTACTACAGGCCTATAGACCATGAGCTTGGTGACAGTTTTGAGGGCCTGGTCTTCAAACACACTTTTCCTCAGACAGCCAAAGGCTGCATTGGCACACTGAAGGCAGTGTTGGATCTTGTCCTCAATGCCTGCTCTTGTTCATAGGAGGCTCCCGAGATAAGGGAAGTGGTCCACGTTGTCCAGGGCCGCGCCGTGGATCTTCATGACTGGGGGGCAGTGTTGTGCGGCGAGGACAGGCTGGTGGAGGACCTTTGTCTTACTGATGTTTAGCGTAAGGCCCATGCTTTCGTACGCCTCAGTAAATACGTCGACTACGTCCTGGAGTTCAGCCTCTGTGTGTGCGCAGACGCAGGTGTCGTCTGCATACTGTCGCTCGACGACAGAGGTTGGGGTGGTCTTGGAACTGGCCTGGAGACGGCGAAGGTTGAATATGTTCCCACTGGTTCTGTAGTTTAGTTCCACTCCAGCCGGGAGCTTGTCGACTGTGAGGTGGAGCACGGCAGCGAGGAAGATTGAGAAGAGGGTTGGGGCAATGACGCAGCCCTGCTTGACCCCGGTCCGGGTGTGGATTGGGTCTGTGATGGATCCGTTGGTAAGGATCACGGCCTGCATGTCGTCATGGAGCAGGCAGAGGATGGTGATGTACTTTTTGGGGCATCGAAAGCGGAGGAGGACGCTCCATAGACCCTCGCGGTTGACAGTGTCAAAGGCCGTTGTAAGGTCGAAGAAGGCCATGTATAAGGGCTGGCGCTGTTCCCTGCATCTTTTGTGCAGCTGTCGCGCTGCAAACATCTTGTCCGTTGTGCCCCGTAGGGGACGAAATCCGGTTTTTTTCGCCCCTATGTAACAAGCCCAAACAAGGGAAGGGGTGGTTCTGGACTTAGTTTTAGGGAATGAAGCTGGGCAGGAGGAAGGGTTTTCAGTGGGAGAGCATTTTGGTGCCAGTAATCATAATTCAGTTAGATTTAGGTTAGTTATGAAAAAGGAGAAAGATAGACCAGGAATAACATTTCTGATAAGAACATAAGAAATAGGAGCAGGAGTAGGCCATACGGCTCCTCGAGCCTGCGCCGCCATTTAATACGATCATGGCTGATCCACTCATGGACTCAGGACCACTTCCCTGCCCGCTCCCCATAACCCCTTATCGGTTAAGAAGCTGTCTATCTCTGTCTCTGTCTTAAATTTATTCAATGTCCCGGCTTCCACAGTTCTCTGAGGCAGTGAATTCCACAGATTTACAACCCTCTGAAAGAAGAAATTTCTCCTCATTTCAGTTTTAAATGGGCAGCCCTTTATTCTAAGATTATGTCCTCTAGTTCTGGTCTCTTCTATCAGTGGAAACATCTTCTCTGCATCCACCCTGTCAAGCTCCCTCATAATCTTATACGTTTCGATAAGATCACCTGTGATTCTTCTGAATTCCAATGAGTAGAGGCCCAACCTCCTCAACCTTTCCTCATAAGTCAACCCCCTCATCTCCAGAATCAACCTAGTGAATCTTCTCTGAACTGCCTCCAATGCAAGTATATCATTTCGTAAATATGCAAACCAAAACTGTATGCAGTATTCCAGGTGTGGCCTCACCAATACCCTGTATAACTGTAGCAAGACTTTCACGCACAAGTACCCCCAGGTCCCGCTGTACTGCAGCACTTTGCAATTTTTCTCTGTTTAAATAATAACTTGCTCTTTTTTTTTCTGCCAAAGTGCATGACCTCACACTTTCCAACATTATACTCCATCTGCCAAATTTTTGCCTACTCACTGAGCCTGTCTATGTCCTTTTGCAGAGTTTCTGTGTCCACCTCACACATTGCTTTTCCTCTCATCTTTGTATCGTCAGCAAACTTGGCTACGTTACACTCGGTCCCTTCTTCCAAGTCGTTAATATAGATTGTAAATAGTTGAGTTCCCAGCACTGAGCCCTGCGGTACCCCACTAGTTACTGATTGCCAACCCGAGAATTAACCATTTATCCCGACTCTCTGTTTTCTGTTCGTTAGCCAATCCTCTATCCATGCTAATATATTACTCCCAACCCCGTGAACTTTTATTTTGTGCAGTAACCTTTTATGTGGCACCTTGTCAAATGCCTCCTGGAAGTTCAAATACACCACATCCACTGGTTCCCCTTTATCCACCCTGTTCGTTATATCTTCAAAGAATTCCAGCAAATTTTTCAAACATGACTTCCCCTTTCTAAATCCATGCTGACTCTGCCTGACCGAATTATGCTTTTCCAAATGTTCTGCTTCTTTAATAATGGACTCAAACATTTTCCCAACCACAGATGTTAGGCTAACTGGTCTATAGTATCCTGCTTTTTGTCTGCCTCCTTTTTAAAATAGGGGTGTTACATTTGCAGTTTTCCAATCTGCTGGCACCTCCGCAGAATCGAGGGAATGTTGGTAAATTACAAACAATGCATCCATTATCCCTGCCACAACTTCTCTTAAGACCCTAGGGTGCAAGCCATCAGGTCCAGGGGATTTATCCGCCTTTAGTCCCATTATCTTACTGAGTACCACCTCCTTAGTTATTGTGATTGTGTTCCTCGCCCCCTCCCGATAGTCCCTTGACTATCAACTGTTGGGATATTGTTTGTGTCATCTCCGTAAATACTGATACAAAATATTTGTTCAGAGTTTCTGCTATCTCCATGTTCCCCATTACTAATTCCCCGGTCTCGCCCTCTAAGGGACCGACATTTATTGAGCCACTCTTTTCCTTTTTATATACCTATAGAAACTCTTGCTATCTGTTTTTATATTTCGTGCTAGTTTACTTTCATAGTCTTATCTTCCCTTTCTTAATCATTTTCTTAGTCATTCTTTGCTGGCTTTTAAAAGCTTTCTAATCTTCTGTCCTCCCACTAGTTTTGGCCACTTTGCATGTCCTTGTTTTTAATTGGATAACGTCCTTTATTTCTTTAGTTAGCCACGGATGGCTACCTTTTCTTTTACACCCTTTTCTCCTCACTGGAATATATTTTTCTTGAGAGTTGTGCAATATCTCCTTAAATGTACACCACTATTCATCAACCATCCTACATTTTAATCTATTTTCCCAGTCCACTTTAGCCAACTCTGCCCTCATACCTTCATAGTCCGCTGGTTTGAGATCCAACTTTCTCACCCTCCATCTGAATTTGAAATTCAACTATGCTATGATCACTCATTCCAAGGGGATCCTTTACGAGGAGATTGTTTATTAATCCTGCCTCATTACTCCGGACCACATCCAAGATAGCCTGCCCCCTGGTTGGTTCCGTAACAACTCTGTTGCTTGGAGTATAAACCAGGAAATAGTGGGGACTTGTAAAAAGGGAACAACAATAATCATGGGTGATTTTAACCTCCATATTGATTGGACAAATCAAATTGGTCAGGGTAGCGTTGAGGAAGAGTTCATAGAGTGCATAGAGAACGGGTTCCTTGAGCAGTATGTAATGGGTATGGTTCTTAATGAATACTTTGCATCTGTTTTCACAAAAGAGAGGGGTAATGCAGGCATTGCAATCAGGGAGGAGGAGTGTGAAATAGTAGATGAAATAAACATAGTGAGAGAGGAAGTATTAAGGGGCTTAGCAGCTTTGAAAGTGGATAGATCCTCCGGCCCAGATGCATTTTATCCCTGGCTGTTAAGAGAAGCAAAAGAAGCATTTTCCAATCCTCTCTGTCTACAGGTGTGGTGCCGGAGGACTGGAGGACTGCTAACGTTGTACCTTTGTTTAAAAAGGGAGAAAGGGATATACTGAGTAATTACTGGCCAGTCAGCCTAACCTCAGTGGTGGGAATGTTATTGGAAAAAATTCTGAGGGACAGTTTAAATCTTCATTTAGAAAGACACAGATTAATCAAGGACAGTGAGCATTGATTTGTTACGGGCAGGTCGTGTCTGACTAACTTGATTGAATTTTTTGAGGAGGTAACAAGGAGGGTCGATGAGGGTGCTGTCTTCGATGTAGTGTATATGGATTTTCGCAAGGCTTTTGATAAGGTTCCACATGGCAGACTGATCACAAAAGTAAAAGCCCATGGAATCCAGGGCAAAGTGGCAAGTTGGATTCAAAATTGGCTCAGAGGCAGGAAGCAACAGGTTAATAGGTGTTTTTTGTGACTGGAAGGCTGTTTCCAGTGGGGTTCCATGAGGCTCAGTACTGGGTCACTTGCTTTTTGTGGTCTATGTTATGTCTCAAATAAAGCACCATGACTGAGTACTGTAGACTTGTGTAAGTGTGACCTTAGTCTCTTTATTCTGACTCCAGAGTGTCTGCACAGCATGGAAGGCCTGCTTATATAGTGCTCCCAAGGGATGCTGGGATCCCTTAGGACTCCAACAGATGCACCCTCTGGTGGTGGGAGAATTCTGGTTACAAGGTGTTGCATACATAACATCGCTCCCCCCACCCCCAGCCAAAGTCAATACTACACTTATTTACATGGTTAGACAATCTGGGGCTTTCCGCTCCCTAGTTGCTCATCTTGGTACAAAGACAGGTGCAGATGAGTTGGTTGGGCCTTCGCTGGGCTGCTGCGTAGCTGGCCTTGCTGGGCTGCTGGGGATGATGAGTTCAGCTTTGTGGTCAACCGTGATGTCGGTTGCCACTTGTGTGTGTATCGGAGGGTCGAAGTTGGTGGTGTCCTCTTCAGGTTGCTCGTAGCTCTCTGTGAATCAGTTTGGTTTGGTCCAAATGCTTTCTGCAAGTTGGTCCATTTGCAAGTTTGACCTCAAACACCCTACTCCCCTTTTTAGCTATGACAGTGCCAGCTAGCCATTTGAGACCATGTCTATAGTTGAGTACAAATACACAGTCATTGACTTCAACATTGCGTGACAAATTTGCGCGATAATGGTACATGCTTTGTTGATGCCGCCTGCCCTCGACATGATCATGGAGATCAGGATGGACTAGAGAGAGCCTTGTTTTGAGTGCACTTTTCATGAGCAGCTCGGCAGGGTTAACCCTGGTGAGCGAGTGGGGTCTGCAGGGAGCCTTCCGACACGCGTTTCAAGCTTTGCTTGATAGAAACATAGAAAATAGGTGCAGGAGTAGGCCATTTGGCCCTTGTAGCCTGCACCGCCATTCAATGAGTTCATGGCTGAACATGCAACTTCAGTACCCCATTCCTGCTTTCTCACCATACCCCTTGATTCCCCTAGTAGTAAGGACTTCATCTAACTCCTTTTTGAATATATTTAGTGAATTGGCCTCAACAACTTTCTGTGGTAGAGAATTCCACAGGTTCACCACTCTCTGGGTGAAGAAATTCCTCCTCATCACGGTCCTAAATGACTTCCCCCTTATCCTTAGACTGCGTCCCCTGGTTCTGGACTTCCCCAACATTGGGAACATTCTTCCTGCATCTAACCTGTCTAACCCCGTCAGAATTTTAAACGTTTCTATGAGGTCCCCTCTCATTCTTCTGAACTCCAGTGAATACAAGCCCAGTTGATCCAGTCTTTCTTGATAGGTCAGTCCCGCCATCCCGGCAATCAGTCTGGTGAACCTTCGCTGCACTCCCTCAATAGCAAGAATGTCCTTCCTCAAGTTAGGAGACCAAAACTGTACACAATACTCCAGGTGTGGCCTCACCACGGCCCTGTACAATTGTAGCAACACCTCCCTGCCCCTGTACTCAAATCCCCTCGCTATGAAGGCCAACATGCCATTTGCTTTCTTAACCGCCTGCTGTACCTGCATGCCAACCTTCAATGACTGATGTACCATGACACCCAGGTCTCGCTGCACCTCCCCTTTTCCTAATCTGTCACCATTCAGATAATAGTCTGTCTCTCTGTTTTTACCACCAAAGTGGATAACCTCACATTTATCCACATTATACTTCATCTGCCATGCATTTGCCCACTCACCTAACCTATCCAAGTCGCTTTGCAGCCTCATAGCATCCTCCTCGCAGCTCACACTGCCACCCAACTTAGTGTCATCTGCAAATTTGGAGATACTACATTTAATCCCCTCGTCTAAATCATTAATGTACACTGTAAACAGCTGGGGCCCCAGCACAGAACCTTGCGGTACCCCACTAGTCACTGCCTGCCATTCTGAAAAGTCCCCATTTACTCCTACTCTTTGCTTCCTGTCTGACAACCAGTTCTCAATCCATGTCAGCACACTACCCCCAATCCCATGTGCTTTAACTTTGCACATTAATCTCTTGTGTGGGACCTTGTCGAAAGCCTTCTGAAAGTCCAAATATACCACATCAACTGGTTCTCCCTTGTCCACTCTACTGGAAACATCCTCAAAAAATTCCAGAAGATTTGTCAAGCATGATTTCCCTTTCACAAATCCATGCTGACTTGGACCTATCATATTACCTCTTTCCAAATGCACTGCTATGACATCCTTAATAATTGATTCCATCATTTTACCCACTACCGATGTCAGGCTGACCGGTCTATAATTCCCTGTTTTCTCTCTCCCTCCTTTTTTAAAAAGTGGGGTTACATTGGCTACCCTCCACTCCATAGGAACTGATCCAGAGTCAATGGAATGTTGGAAAATGACTGTCAATGCATCCACTATTTCCAAGGCCACCTCCTTAAGTACTCTGGGATGCATTCAATCCCATCAATTTCCCCAACACAATTTCCCGACTAATAAGGATTTCCCTCAGTTCCTCCTCCTTACTAGACCCTCCGAACCCTTTTATATCCGGAAGGTTGTTTGTGTCCTCCTCAGTGAATACCGAACCAAAGTACTTGTTCAATTGGTCCGCCATTTCTTTGTTCTCCATTATGACTTCCCCTGATTCTGACTGCAGGGGACCTACGTTTGTCTTTACTAACCTTTTTCTCTTTACATATCTATAGAAAGTTTTGCAATCCTTCTTAATGTTCCCTGCAAGCTTCTTCTCGTACTCCATTTTCCCTGCCCTAATCAAGCCCTTTGTCCTCCTCTGCTGAGTTCTAAATTTCTCCCAGTCCCCGGGTTCGCTGCTATTTCTGGCCAATTTGTATGCCACTTCCTTGGCTTTAATGCTATCCCTGATTTCGCTTGATAGCCACGGTTGAGCCACCTTCCCTTTTTTATTTTTATGCCAGACAGGAATGTACAATTTTTGTAGTTCATCCATGTGGTCTCTAAATGTCTGCCATTGCCCATCCACTGTCAACCCCTTAAGTATCATTCGCCAATCTATCCTAGCCAATTCACTCCTCATACCTTCAAAGTTACCCTTCTTTAAGTTCTGGACCATGGTCTCTGAATTAACTGTTTCATTCTCCATCCTAATGCAGAATTCCACCATATTATGGTCACTCTTCCCCAAGGGGCCTCGCACAACGAGATTGCTAATTAATCCTCTCTCATTACACAACACCCAGTCTAAGATGGCCTCCCCCCTAGTTGGTTCCTCGACATATTGGTCTAAAAAATCCCTTATGCACTCCAGGAAATCCTCCTCCACCGTATTGCTTCCAGTTTGGTTAACCCAATCTATGTGCATATTAAAGTCACCCATTATAACTGCTGCACCTTTATTGCACGCACCCCTAATTTCATGTTTGATGCCCTCCCCAACATCACTACTACTGTTTGGAGGTCTGTACACAACTCCCACTAACGTTTTTTGCCCTTTGGTATTCTGCAGCTCTACCCATATAGATTCCACATCATCCAAGCTAATGTCCTTCCGAACTATTGCCTTAATTTGCTCCTTAACCAGCAATGCTACCCCACCTCCTTTTCCTTTTATTCTATCTTTCCTGAATGTTGAATACCCCTGGATGTTGAGTTCCCAGCCCTGATCATCCTGGAGCCATGTCTCCGTAATCACAATCACATCATATTTGTTAACATCTATTTGCACAGTTAATTCATCCACCTTATTGCGGATACTCCTTGCATTAAGACACAAAGCCTTCAGGCTTGTTTTTTTAACACCCTTTGTCCTTTTAGAATTTTGCTGTACAGTGGCCCTTTTTGTTCTTTGCCTTGGGTTTCTCTGCCCTCCACTTTTCCTCATCTCCTTTCTGTCTTTTGCTTTTGCCTCCTTTTTGTTGATAGTTGAGACTGCCTGTTCTGCCTGGCCGTTAGATGCGGGCTTGAACGGGGCAGATGTAACGTGCTTGATCCCATTGCAGGTCATGAATTCCTTGAATTCAGTGCTGGTGAAGCACGGCCCATTGTCGCTGACAAGGACATCAGGCAGCCCATGCGTGGCAAACATGGCTCGTAGGCTTTCGATGGTGGCAGTGGACGTGCTTACAGACATTATTATACACTCAATCCATTTTGAATAAGCATCCACAACAAACAAAAACATTTTGCCTTGAATCGGGCCAGCGAAGTCAACGTGGATCCTAGATCACGGTTTGGAGGGCCATGACCACAAACTTAGCGGTGCCTCTCTGGGTGCATTGCTCAATTGAGAGCAAGTGTTGCATTAGCACACGCAAGACTCCAAATCGGAGTCGATTCCGGGCCACCACACATGGGATCTAGCTGTAGCTTTCATCATTACTATGCCTGAGTGGGTACTGCGTAGGTCGCGTATGAACGTTTCCCTGCCTTTCTTAGGAAAAACTACACGATTACCCCACAAAAGACAGTCCACCTGTATGGACATTTTGTCTTTGCGCCGCTAAAACGGCTTGATCTCTTCATGCATCTCCGCTGGGATGCTGGACCAGCTCCCATGGAGGACACAGTTTTTTTACAAGGGACAGTAAAGGGTCCTGGCTGGTCCAGGTCCTGATCTGGCATGCCGTAACGGGTGAGTTTTCGTTTTCAAATGCATCCATCACCAAAGCAAGTCTGCATGCTGTGCCATTTCCACCCCAGTGGTGGGCAATGGTGGCCGACTGAGCGCATCAGCGCAGTTCTCTGTGCCTGGCCTGTGGCCAATTTCATAGTTATATGCAGACAGCGTGAGCGCCCATCTTTGGATGCGAGCAGAGGCATTGATATTGATACCTTTGCTCTCTGAGAATAGCGATATGAACAGCTTATGGTCAGTTTCTAACTCGAACTTGAGCCCAAACAGATACTGGTGCATTTATTTCACCCCGTAAACGCATGCCAGAGCTTCTTTTTCAATCATGCTGTAGGCCCCTTTGGCCTTGGACAAACCCCTGGATGCATAAGCGACCGGTTGCAATGTTCCCGGTTCGTTTGCTTGTTGTACACACCCGACCCCGTACGAAGACGCATCGCAAGCTAGCACTAAACATTTACATGGGTCATACAGAACAAGCAGTTTGTTGGAACATAACAGATTTCTGGCTTTCTCAAAAGCAGTCTCTTGTGATTTCCCCCATACCCAGTCATCTCCCTTGTGCAGCAACATGTGTCGGGGTTCTAGCAAGGTGCTTTACCCGGGTAGGAAATCACCAAAATAATTGAGGAGTCCCAGGCACAACCGTAGCTCCATCACGTTCTGTGGTCTCGGCGCGTTCTTGATGGCCTCCGACTTGTTGGCAATCATTGTGGGGCCATCTCCCAGTACAATCCATAGTGGGAGTTCATGCACCGCTCCATCATAGGAGACCTTTACTGCTACACTGCCAATTACAGGGATCAGCTCTTTCGTGTAAGTTCTCAGCTTGGTATGAATAGGGCTCAGCTTGGGTCTTTGTGCCTTGTTGCACCACAGCCTCTCGAAGGCCGTTTTGCTCATGATAGACTGACTCGCACCCATGTCCAATTCCATGGATACTGGAATTCCGTTCAGTTCAACTTTTAACATGATTGGTGGACATTTCATGGTGAAGGTGTGTACCCCGTACTTCTGCCTCCTTGGTTCGAGTCTCTAGTTCAGTTTGATCCGCCATGGATCGGTCTTCCTCTGCAACGTGGTGGTTTGCAGCTCGTCTGCACAATCGCTGGAGGTGTCCCATTGTTCCACAACCTTTGCACGCATAGTGTTTGAAGCGGCATTGATGGGCTCAATGATCACCTCCGCAGCGCCAACAAGTTATTAACTGCTTGATGGCAGACTCTGGGTCATCTGAGGTCGTGCAGCTGGAGGCGCGTACATTCTGCCATATGCATTCCTGCCTGAAGACGACGCTACTTTGTGTACAGTACTTGACGATGCATCTTTATGCGGCGAAATTTGTTTGGTTTTATCGCTGGTGGACATGAATGCCTGGGCTATCGTTATGGCTTTGCTCAGGTTCGGTGTTTCAACATTCAATAGTTTGCGAAGGATAACCGAGCACAAAAAAGTCTCTTTGCATTTGCTCCAGAAATCCATCGAATTCGCAATGTCCTGCAAAGGCGCCTTAGTTCGGCGATGCAGCTCGCCACTTCCTGGCCTTCAGACCGTTGACATGTATAAAATCGATACCTTGCCATCAGAACGCTCTCCTTCGGATTTAGCTGCTTCCAGACCAGCGTACACAGTTGTTCATACGATTTGGTTGTTGGTTTCACCGGAGCAAGAAGATTCTTCATGAGGCCATAGATTGTTGCCCCGCAGACGTTGAGGAGGATCGCCCTTCGTTTGGCAGCGTTCACATTCCCTTCCAGCTCGTTGGCCACGAAGTATTGGTCTAGTCGCTCCACGAAGGCTTCCCAATCATCACCTTCTGAGAATTTCTCTAGGATACCAACAGTTCTCTGCATTTTCGCATGATGCTTCGTTATCTATTACTCGGCGCCAGTTGTTACGTCTCAAATAAAGCAACGTGACTGAGTACTGTAGACATGTGTAAGTATGACCTCAGCCTCTTTATACTGACTCCAGAGTGCCCGCACAGCATGGAAGGCCTGCTTTATATACAGTGCTCCCAAGGGATGCTGGGATCCCTTGGGACTCCAAAGGATGCGCCCTCTGGTGGCGGTAGAATGTTGGTTACAAGGTGTTGCATACATAACAGTATACATCAATGATTTAGACTTGAATGTAGGCGGTATGATTAAGAAGTTTGCAGACGATACTAAAATCGGCTGTGTGGTTGTTACTGAAGAAGAAAGCTGTAGACTGCAGGAAGATATCAATGAACTGCTCAGGTGGGTAGAACAGTGGCAAATGGAACTCAATCTACAGAAGTTTGTGGTAATGCATTTGGGGAGGGCTAACACGGCAAGGGAATACACATTAAATGGTAGGACACTGATAAATGTAGAGGAACAAAGGGACCTTGGAGTGCATGTCTACAGATCCCTGAAGGCAGTGAGCTCTGTTCTGTCTGGAGCAGGCAGTCAGAATAGCTCGAATTAAACTTTGCAAAGTCACTGATTACATTGACAGGGAGGATCTAATTACACATTCCAGAGAAACTGCTGGGTGTGTCTTGTCCTCCAAGAGAACCAATCAGAACTTTGGTGCTGCACATAGACATGTCCGAGCTTTTTCCAGGCGGCGGACACAGAAGGAAGTGCGGATGAGAGGGGGAACGGGAAAGTGAGTGGAGAGGAAAACAAGGATAGCCGTATTGGTAATCAAAACGAGAGTGGTAGAGAGACCTTGTGAGATGGCATGGTCAACGGAGTGGCCATGATTATGGGTAGGTGTGTTTATATGGAAGGAGAGGTTAAACCTGTGAGGAGAGAGAGTAACTTGTGGCACTAACTGGCAGGAAGGACCATTCAGTGGAGTTGAGGTAAAAGATCAGCCATGATCTTAATTGAATGTCGGAGCTGGCTCGAGGGGTCGAATGGCCTACTCCTGCTGCTCTTTCTTATGTTCTTATCGGGGAACAAAAATGAAATTGTTTTTTGGATCTGGGAGATGGAACAGTGGCTTGTTCTGTCTACTCCACACATCGACCTGGTATTGCAGTGCCTCTAGGAACATGCAGCTTCGCCTCTCTGGGGTGGGAAGTTGTAAAAGAGAAAAGAAGAAAAAGGGTTTACAGCTGCTTGACCGTGCTCTCCTTTCCTTCGTAGGTTGCTACTCGCCACAGGTCACTTCTCCTGCCGCCGGTGCGCCATGTTGCCGCCTTCTGCTCAGCAAGGTCAGCAGCTGCCTTTGTGGTTTCCTTTCCGTTTTTGAATGTGGGAACTTGTCCTATATAGAATCATAGGCTGCAATTTTGCCGTTGTTTAGTGGACAGGATGGGTGGTGGGTTAGTTGTGAACTTTAAAATGATTGATAGCGGGCCGGGAGCCCGCTGTCAAACGCGCACACCTGCATTTCCCGATGTCGGGTCTGCCAGCGCTGAGCAGACCTGACCGGCAGTGGCGGGGGACCAAATTCAAATCATTAGTGGCTTGTTTACAGCCACTTCACAATGCTTTTCCTCCCGCTTTTTGAATTGGACAGGTCGCCCACCAGTATCACCGCTGTGCTTAGTGCTCGTCTGTGAAGCTGAGGCGGGAGGTCACTGGCCATTGAATCAGTTAATGAGTTGACAGCTTCAAATGTCACGTCAAAGCTCCCAGCCAATTGAGAAATGTTCCCTTCTCTAAACTGCATTTCCACTAGGGAGATTCAGAAATGCTGAAAGTTTTTACACGAGTCTCCGTCCAGTCTGACCTCATTACCTCTGCCACCATTGACAGATCGCTTCTGTCATCTTTACTTCACCTGCCATCTATTTCATCAGCATGGGTGCCTTTGACTCGAGTGTTCTCAACTCCATCCCGCCACCACTTCAGTGAAACCCCAACACTGCACGAGGTAGGCAAAGCCACAAAAGAGCTCAAGAACAACAAGGCTACGGGTGCGGATGGAATTCCTGCTGAGGCGCTAAAATATGGTAGAGAGGCGCTGTTGGCGCGGATACATGGCCTCATCTCTCTCATCTGGAGGGAGGAGAGCATGCCGGGAGAGCTCAGAGATGCAGTGATCATGTCCAATTTTAAAAAGGGGAACAAATCCGACTGCGGCAACTACAGGGGAATCTTCCTGGTATCAACCACTGGGAAGGTTGTCGCGAGAGTTCTCCTCAACCGTCTTCTCACTGTGGCCGAGGAGCTCCTCCCGGAGTCACAGTGCGGATTTCGTCCCCTACGGGGAACAACGGACATGATCTTTGCAGCACGACAACTGCAGGAAAAATGCAGGGAGCAACGCCAGCCCTTATACATGGCCTTCTTCGATCTTACAAAGGCCTTTGACACTGTCAACTGTGCGGCTTATGGAGCGTCCTCCGTTTTGCATGCCCCCAAAAGTTTGTCAAAATCCTTCGCCTCCTCCATGACGACATGCAGACCGTGATCCTTACCAGCGGATCCACTACAGACCCATTCCACATCCGGACCAGGGTCAAACAGGGTGGTGTCATCGCTCCAACCCTCTTCTCAATCTTCCTCGCTGCCATGCTCCACCTCACTGTCAACAAGCTCACCGCTGGAGTGGAACTAAACGACAGAACCAGTGGGAAGCTGTTTAAGCTACGCTGCCTCCAGGCCAGGTCCAAGATCACCCAAACCTCTGTCATTGAACTGCAGTACGCGGACAACGCCTGCGTCTGCGCACATTCTGAGGCTGAACTCCAGGATATAGTCGATGTATTCACCGAGGCATGTGCAAGCATGGGCCTTACGCTTAACATCTGTAAGATAAAGGTCCTCCACCAGCCTGTCCTCGCCGCACAGCACTGCCCCCCAGTCATCAAGATTCACGGCAAGGCCCTCGACAACGTGGACCCCTTCCCATACCTCGGGAGCCGCTTGTCAACAAAGGCAGACAATGATGCAGAGATTCAACATTGCCTCCAGTGCGCCAGTGCAGCCTTCGGCCGCCTGAGGAAAAGAGTGTTCAAGGACCTACCACCAAGCTCGTGGTCTACAGGGCTGTAATAATACCCGCCCTCCTGTATGGGTCAGAGGCATGGACGACGTACAGAAGATACATCAAGTCGCTGGAGATATATCACCAACGATGTCTCTGCAAGATCCTGCAAATCCCCTGGGAGGACAGGCGCACCAACATCAGTGTCCTCGCCCAGGCTAACATCCCCAACATTGAAGCATTAACCACACTCGATCAGCTTCGCTGGGCAGGCCACTTAGTTTGCATGCCAGACAAGAGACTCCCCAAGCAATTGCTCTACGCGGAGCTCCTTCATGGCAAACGAGCCAAAGGTGGGCAGCGCAGACGTTACAAGGACACCCTCAAGGCCTCCCTGGCGAAGTGCAACATCACCACTGGCACCTGGGAGACCCTGACCGAAGACCGCCCTAGATGGAGAAAGTGCATCCGGGAGGGCATTGAACTCTTCGAATCTCAATGCTACGAGCGTGAAGAGGTCAGGCGCAGGCAGCGGACGGAACGTGTGGTAAATCAGAACCAACCCCCCCCCCTTCCTCTGACCAATATCTGTCCCACCTGTGACAGGGTCTGTGGCTCTCGTGTTGGACTGTTCAGCCACCAAAGAACTCATTCTAGGAGTGGAAGCAAGTCTTCCTCGACTCCGAGGGACTGCCTATGTTGTTGATGATGACTTTATACTCTCTCACCTTGCTCCTCAGAATCTGACCACGATCAGCCCCGACACTCACGTCACCAGGCACACCGGCAGCACCAACAACACCACCAGCAACCTTCTCCGTAATCACCTGATGCTGCACAGGACAGAGGGCATCAGCACACGACCACATTGCTGCCAGGGATGGCCTCACCATGGCCAGATTTACTCCAGTATCCTCCTTGTTTACCGTAGCTTTGGCCAGGTCCTCTTCCTTGGTAAACATACTTCTATGAACCAGCACAATCGGCCAGAGTGATCGAGATTAAATGTTTCTTTTTCTTTTTTCTCCTTTCCATTAGAAAGTATTCCTTGATGTATTTAAGAGTGGTAATTTGGTGCACTTTTATTAATACAGCTGAAAATGGGATTTATCTGGGAAACTAAGCATTTGTAATGAGGGTTTCTAGTCCTCCCTGAATTGGTGCTGCTGGTGTGCCTGATGATGCTGGTGTTGGAACTGAATATGGAGACAGACAGAGTTATGGTACTATGTCAGCTGCTGTGGAGTTGTTTGCTTATACCCTGCTTTGTGTTGTACATAGTGCCATATGTCCTTGTTATCCATGGGTCTTGCCTTGCAGTTTGGCCTAGTTTTGGGCTAATTGTTGTTTTATTTCCTTCTACCTTGCCTCCCTTTGTGCTGGCTGGCTGCAGCTTAAATTGCTTGAAGTTCCTTATCCTTTCTGTCGTTTTACAGTTTCCTTGTTTGCAAGCTGGATGCTAAGTTTGTAGGTGTGAGCAGTGATGGCTAATTTTGATTGTTGAGTGTTTGACCTTTGAAGCAATTGAACGGTATCTATCATCTTGTGGTTTTTCAGGTTTCTGACTAGCTGTGTAAAGTGTGTGAGGTTTAAGCCCATTGTTGTACGGGTGGTTGTAGTTTTCAGAGCAGCACACATGTATGTGGCTGGTTTAAAGTTTGCTGAGGCAAAAGCTGGAGCTAAAAGACTGGTTGCGGGCAGCGAGAGTGTGTTTTGCGAGAGAATGTGCAATGAAATTGTTGTTGGTGTTTGGGGGAAGTGTGTGGGTATTTGTCAGATGAGAGTGTCAGCAGAGCCTTGTAATGCATGTAATAAGCATGTTGTGTTTTTTGAAATTTGAGAGTGAATGTCAAGCCTGCCCCCGGGTTTTGCATGGCAGAAGGGAAACTGTGGCCCTTCCCCACCGTGCCTTTGCGGCGACTGCATAAAAAGAAAGAAGAAAAGGAGATGTTTTGAATGAATCTGCTTTTAATTTTGAAATTCTCCCAAAAGGGAGGTGCACCGTTCCCAGAGACACTGCAATACCGGGTCGATGCGTGGAGTGGAGGGAGCAAGCCCCTATTCCATCTCCCTGTTCCAAAAATCAATTTAATATATGGTCCCCAGATAGGGGACATATCAGATGTTAAACTGATAAGAACAGATTTTTTTTTTTATATCCAATTTCTTTCCAGATTAACTCTAACGCCAAAGATCACTGTGCGCCAATATATTTGATCTGAGCCAAAAGGCCGAGAGGCGAAGTTACACCGTTCCTGGAAACACTGCAATACCAGGTCGGTGCATGGAGTGGACGGGACAAGCCATTGTTCCAGCTCCCTGTCCAAAAAACAATTTAATATCAGATCCCCATAGGGGATATTAAACTGATAAGAACAGATTTGTTTTTAAAATTTTTTTATTTTTATTAAAAAATTAAAAAAAAAATATATATTTTTTTTAATCCAGTTTCTTTCCAGATTAACTCTAACGCCAAAGATCACTTTGCGCCAATATATTTGATCTGAGCCAAAAGGCCGAGAGGCGAAGTTGCACCGTTCCTGGAAACACTGCAATACCAGGTCGGTGCATGGAGTGGACGGGACAAGCCATTGTTCCAGCTCCCTGTCCAAAAAACAATTTAATATCAGGTCCCCATAGGGGATATTAAACTGATAAGAACAGATTTGTTTTTAAATTTCAAGTTATACTTTATTCATAAAAAAATCTGTACAGTACATTCAATGGCATTTCAGTACATTTAGCTGCGGTCAGCAATCCCATACAATACATTTGGGTGCTGACGACAGTTCCGTTCGTTACATTCCTTGTTTTTCAGTTCAAGTGCGATTCGGTACAATAAACGGGATACATTGTGGTACATTCACACAGATTACATTTCATGTGTTACAATACAGTGCCCGGAATGGGTGACGGTACTTTTACATGTTTCTTTTCAAACAAGCATTTCGTAACACACCTTGCATTGTACATGGCACGACATTGGTGTTTACAGATTTGGTGCTCTATGTACACAAAGAGTAAATTACAAATACAGCCCGAGGGAGGTTTGTGCTGATTCCTGCCCCCGGGTTTTGCGTGGCAGAAGGGCTTTAAACTGTGGCCCTTCCCCACCGTGCCTTTGCGGCGACTGCATAAAAAGAAAGAAAAAAAGGAGATGTTTTTAATGAATCTGCTTTTAATTTTGAAATTCTCCCAAAAGGGAGGTGCACCGTTCCCAGAGACACTGCAATACCGGGTCGATGCGTGGAGTGGACGGAGCAAGCCCCTATTCCATCTCCCTGTTCCAAAAATCAATTTAATATATGGTCCCCAGATAGGGGACGTATCAGATATTAAACTGATAAGAACAGATACTACACTTGATCTTAGCCAAAAGGCCGAGAAGCGATGCCGCGGCGGCCCAAACTGTTCTCAGCTCCCGTTTGCCCTCCCTTTATTGAGTCAGAATGACTGTGCCCAAAGACATATAACTGTTGACTCTTTCACTGTTATTTTCTAATTGGAACAGATTAGTTTACAGAAGTTGCCTTTTTCCCTTTTTCAGTGAAACTGCTTCATAGATATGTAAAGTGACAGTATTCCAGCAATCAGATGGAGAGGGTTGTGCCTATCCACACGTACGTCACTGTCAGAGGCTGCGATGCAACCAAAACGTTTTCCAGCAGCTGCGTGAGTGACAACACTACAACCGACTGGTGAGGTGATCTGGCTTCATAACTGTACACACGGGGCTCAGTTTTGGCCAGGAGTTGCTCTGGTTTGTTTTGCAGTAACTTGGTTTTTCTGGCGTAATTTCAAAATCCCCATTTCCCCAATCAATTTGCACCAGTGTAACTCAGTTAGTTACGATTCTTTCAGTTCGTTTTTTTTTCTCGAAAGGGGACGTTACCAGCCACCTACGCCAGTTCTGCCCATTTAGGCAACTTTGGCCAGCTAATAGTTACTCCAGCGTATGTGGCCACTTCAGAAAACCCTTGGGGAGAGTTAAAGAAATCGGCGCAGGTCTGGGAATTAAACATACAGGGGTATCTGACAATTCGGAAGGATAGACAAGAAGGGAAAGGAGGTGGGGTAGCTCTGTTAATAAAGGATGATATCAGGGCAGTTGTGAGAGATGATATTGGCTCTAATGAACAAAATGTTGAATCATTGTGGGTGGAGATTAGAGATAGTAAGGGGAAAAAGTCACTGGTGGGCGTAGATTATAGGCCCCCCCAAATAATAACTTCACGGTGGGGCGGACAGTAATCGAGGGAATAATCGAGGATGTGAAAAAGGAACGGCAGTAATCATGGGGGATTTTACAGATATATAAAACGGAAAAGAGTGACTAAAGTAAATGTTGGTCCCTTAGAAGATGAGAAGGGGGATTTAATAATGGGAAATGTGAAAATGGCTGAGACCTTAAACAATTATTTTGCTTCGGTCTTCACAGTGGAAGACACAAAAACCATGCCAAAAATTGCTGGTCACGGGAATGTGGGAAGGGAGAACCTTGAGACAATCACTATCACTCGGGAGGTAGTGCTGGACAGGCTAATGGGACTCAAGGTAGACAAGTCCCCTGGTCCTGATGAAATGCATCCCAGGGTATTAAAAGAGATGGCGGAAGTTATAGCAGATGCATTCGTTATAATCTACCAAAATTCTCTGGACTCTGGGGAGGTACCAGCGGATTGGAAAGCAGCAAATGTAATGCCTCTGTTTAAAAAAGGGGGCAGACAAAAGGCAGGTAACTATAGGCCGGTTAGTTTAACATCTGTAGTGGGGAAAATGCTTGAAGCTATCATTAAGGAAGAAATAGTGGGACATCGAGATAGGAATAGTGCAATCAAGCAGACGCAACACGGATTCATGAAGGGGAAATCATGTTTAACTAATTTACTGGAATTCTTTGAGGATATAACGAGCATGGTGGATAGAGGCGTATCGATGGATGTGGTGCATTTGGATTTCCAAAAGGCATTCGATAAGGTGCCACACAAAAGGTTACTACAGAAGATAAAGGTACGCGAAGTCAGAGGAAATGTATTAGCATGGATCAAGAATTGGCTGGCGAACAGAAAGCAGAGAGTCGGGATAAATGGGTCCTTTTTGGGTTGGAAATCGGTGGTTAGTGGTGTGTCACAGGGATCGGTGCTGGGACCACAACTGTTTACAATATACATAGATAACCTGGAAGAGGGGACAGAGTGTAGTGTAAGAAAATTTGCAGATGACACAAAGATTAGTGGGAAAGCAGGTTGTGTAGAGGACACAGAGAGGCTGCAAAGAGATTTAGATAGGTTAAGCGAATGGGCTGAGGAGAGGCAGATGGAATACAATGTCGGAAAATGTGAGGTCATCCACCTTGGGAAAAAAAACAGTAAAAGGGAATATTATTTGAATGGGGAGAAATTACAACATGCTGTGGTGCAGAGGGACCTGGGGGTCCTTGTGCATGAAACTCTCCCAAAAAGTTAGTTTGCAGGTGCAGCAGGTAATCAGGAAGGCAAATGGAATGTTGGCCTTCATTGCGAGAGGGATGGAGTACAAAAGCAGGGAGGTCCTGCTACAACTGTACAGGGTATTGGTGAGGCCGCACCTGGAGTACTGCCTGCAGTTTTGGTCACCTTACTTAAGGAAGGATATACTAGCCTTGGAGGGGGTACAGAGACGATTCACTCAGCTGATTCCGGAGATGAGGGGGTTACCTTATGATGATAGATTGAGTAGACTGGGTCTTTATTCGTTGGAGTTCAGAAGGATGAGGGGTGATCTTATAGAAACATTTAAAATAATGAAAGGGATGGACAAGATAGAGGCAGAGAGGTTGTTTCCACTGGTCGGGGAGACTAGAACTAGGGGGCACAGCCTCAAAATACGGGTGAGCCAATTTAAAACCGAGTTGAGAAGGAATTTCTTCTCCCAGAGGGTTGTGAATCTGTGGAATTCTCTGCCCAAGGAAGCAGTTGAGGCTAGCTCATTGAATGTATTCAAATCACAGATAGATAGATTTTTAACCAATAAGGGAATTAAGGGTTATGGGGAGTGGGCGGGTAAGTGGAGCAGAGTCCACGGCCACATCAGCCATGATCTTGTTGAATGGCGGAGAGGCTCGAGGGGCTAGATGGCCTACTCCTGTTCCTAATTCTTATGTTCTTATGTTATGTTCTTATGGTACATCGGAGGCCATTCGGTCTGGGATAGGGGCGGGAAGGGAAGCGGAGAGGACCTTGTACCTAAACGATCAAGCCGTACAAACCACCAAACCTTGCAAATAAAAAGTTCTAAGAATTTAATAAGAAATAAAAAATTGAAATAAGTCCTACCTTCATCTTCAATCTCTGCCCGGGAAGGCAGCGGGCCGGCCGGTGCGGGAGGCCGCTCGGCCTGGGCTGGGGGCGGGCTGGAGAACTGATAGTGCTCTTGCCTGCCAATGATTTCTATCAGTTCTCCGGCCCGCCCCTAGCCCTGGCCGAGTGGCCTCCCGGTGCAATCGATCTCTTAGAAATCGTACTGGGAGGCCCCTCGGCCTGGGCTAGGGGCGGGACGACAACGCACCGGGGGGCCACTCGGCCTGGGGTAGGGGCGAGGAGCGATTCAACTGGCCGGCATCGGGGCCTACAGAGCAGCTGCAGCAAGCAAATTAACAGAGAGGCTGCAGCAAGCAGACGGAGAGGCTGGGAGCGAGGAGCAATGCGCATGCGCGGACATCACCAGCGGACTCCACTGCGCATGTGCAGATCTCCCGGCACAGTTTTCTGCGCAGAACGCTGGCTCCACCCCGACTCGACTGGCCACGCTGCGCGACTACAGGGAAGAGGCCGGACAGCGGCCAAAGTGGCAACAACATTTTTCGGCGCACCTCGAAACGGAGAAAAGCAGCGCAGCTCCGGTAAGTGCGCCGAAAAACGGGCTGGGCCAAATTTGAGGCCACGGAATGGGGAGAGAAGTAAAGCTGAAATCGGAAAGCAGAAAAGTAGAATGTTAATTTGGAAGACAGAGGAAACAAGGGCTAGAAAATAGACAACAAGGGAGTTTGGCAGTGCTAAATGGTATAGACTTCAATGCAAGGAGTATAGTGAATGAGGCAGATGAGCTGAGAGCACAGATAGACACTTGGGAGTATGACATTATAGCTATTACTGAGACATGGCTGAAAGAAGGGCAGGTATAGCAGCCCAACGTTCCTGGTTACACAGGTTTTAGATGGGATAGAGAGGGGAGGGACGGGGGGTAATAAATGAGGGGCGGGGGACGGCAGGATCGCAGTATTGATTAAAGAAACAATTACAGCTGTGAGGGGGGGATGATATGCTGGAAGGATCGTCAAATAAGGCCATATGCAATGAATTGAAGAACAGTTCTCCAAACAGTCAGAGGGAGATAGGGCAGTAATCGTAGGGGATTTCAACTCCCCTAATATTACCTGGGATAAAATTAGTGTGAAAGGTATAGAGGGTGCGGAATTCCTAAAATGCATTCAGGAGAACTTTTTTCATCATCATAGGCAGATCCTTGGAATCGAGGAAGACTTGCTTCCACTCTTAACATGAGTTCTTGGTGGCTGTACAGTCCAATACAGTTTCTGTCACAGGTGGGACAGATAGGCGTTGAGGGAAGGGGTGGGTGGGACTAGTTTGCCGCACGCTCTTTCCGCTGCCTGCGCTTGATTTCTGCATGCTCTTGGCGACGAGACTTGAGGAGCTCAGCGCCCTCCCGGATGCACTTCCTCTACTTAGGGCGGTCTTTGGCCAGGGACTCCCAGGTGTCAGTGGGGATGTTGCACTTTATCAGGGAGGCTTTCAGGGTGTTCTTATAACGTTTCCGCTGCCCAACTTTGGCTCGTTTCCCGTGAAGGATTTCCGAGTAGAGCACTTGCTTTGAGAGTCTCGTGTCTGGCATGCGAACATTGTAGCTTGCCTAGCGGAGCTGATCAAGTGTGGTCAGTGCTTCAGTGCTGGGGATGTTGGCCTGGTCGAGGACGCTAACGTTGGTGCGTCTGTTCTCCCAGGGGATTTGTAGGATCTTGCGAAGACATCGTTGGTGGTATTTCTCCAGCGACTTGAGGTGTCTACTGTACACGGTCCATGTTTCTGAGCCATACAGGAGGGCAGGTACTACTACAGCCCATTAGACCATGAGCTTGGTGACAGTTTTGAGGGCCTGGTCTTCAAACACACTTTTCCTCAGGCAGCCAAAGGCTGCATTGGCGCACTGGAGGCGGTGTTGGATCTTGTCCTCAATGCCTGCTCTTGTTGATAGGATGCTCCCGAGATAAGGGAAGTGGTCCACGTTGTCCAGGGCCGCGCCGTGGATCTTCATGACTGGGGGGCAGTGTTGTGTGACGAGGACAGGCTGGTGGAGGACCTTTGTCTTACTGATGTTTAGCGTAAGGCCCATGCTTTCGTACGCCTCAGTAAATACGTCGACTACGTCCTGGAGTTCAGCCTCTGTGTGTGCGCAGACGCAGGCGTCGTCTGCGTACTGTCGCTCGACGACAGAGGTTGGGGTGGTCTTGGAACTGGCCTGGAGACGGCGAAGGTTGAATATGTTCCCACTGGTTCTGTAGTTTAGTTCCACTCCAGCCGGGAGCTTGTCGACTGTGAGGTGGAGCACCGCAGCGAGGAAGATTGAGAAGAGGGTTGGGGCAATGACGCAGCCCTGCTTGACCCCGGTCCGGGTGTGGATTGGGTCTGTGATGGATCCGTTGGTAAGGATCACGGCCTGCATGTCGTCATGGAGCAGGCAGAGGATGGTGATGTACTTTTGGGGGCATCGAAAGCGGAGGAGGACGCTCCATAGACCCTCGCGGTTGACAGTGTCAAAGGCCATTGTAAGGTCGAAGAAGGCCATGTATAAGGGCTGACGCTGTTCCCTTCATCTTTTGTGCAGCTGTCGCGCTGCAAACATCTTGTCCGTTGTGCCCCGTAGGGGACGATATCCGTTTTTTTTCGCCCCTATGTAACAAGCCCAAACAAGGGAAGGGGTGGTTCTGGACTTAGTTTTACGGAATGAAGCTGGGCAGGAGGAAGGGTTTTCAGTGGGAGAGCATTTTGGTGCCAGTAATCATAATTCAGTTAGATTTAGGTTAGTTATGAAAAAGGAGAAAGATAGACCAGGAATAACATTTATGATAAGAACATAAGAAATAGGAGCAGGAGTAGGCCATACGGCTCCTCGAGCCTGCGCCGCCTTTTAATACGATCATGGCTGATCCACTCATGGACTCAGGACCACTTCCCTGCCCGCTCCCCATAACCCCTTATCGGTTAAGAAGCTGTCTATCTCTGTCTCTGTCTTAAATTTATTCAGTGTCCCGGCTTCCACAGTTCTCTGAGGCAGTTAATTTCGACAGATTTACAACCCTCTGAGAGAAGAAATTTGTCCTCATTTCAGTTTTAAATGGGCAGCCCTTTATTCTAAGATTATGTCCTCTAGTTCTAGTCTCTTCTATCAGTGGAAAGATCCTCTCTGCATCCACCCTGTCAAGCTCCCTCATAATCTTATACGTTTCGATAAGATCACCTGTGATTCTTCTGAATTCCAATGAGTAGAGGCCCAACCTCCTCAACCTTTCCTCATAAGTCAACCCCCTCATCTCCAGAATCAACCTAGTGAATCTTCTCTGAACTGCCTCCAATGCAAGTATATCCTTTCGTAAATATGCAAACCAAAACTGTACGCAGTATTCCAGGTGTGGCCTCACCAATACCCTGTATAACTGTAGCAAGACTTTCATGCACAAGTACCCCCAGGTCCCGCTGTACTGCAGCACTTTGCAATTTTTCTCTGTTTAAAAATAACTTGCTCTTTTTTTTTCTGCCAAAGTGCATGACCTCACACTTTCCAACATTATACTCCATCTGCCAAATTTTTGCCTACTCACTTAGCCTGTCTATGTCCTTTTGCAGACTTTCTGTGTCCTCCTCACACATTGCTTTTCCTCTCATCTTTGTATCGTCAGCAAACTTGGCTACGTTACACTCGGTCCCTTCTTCCAAGTCGTTAATATAGATTGTAAATAGTTGAGTTCCCAGCACTGAGCCCTGCGGTACCCCACTAGTTACTGATTGCCAACCCGAGAATTAACCATTTATCCCGACTCTCTGTTTTCTGTTCGTTAGCCAATCCTCTATCCATGCTAATATATTACTCCCAACCCCGTGAACTTTTATCTTGTGCAGTAACCTTTTATGTGGCACCTTGTCAAATGCCTCCTGGAAGTTCAAATACACCACATCCACTGGTTCCCCTTTATCCACCCTGTTCGTTATATCTTCAAAGAATTCCAGCAAATTTTTCAAACATGACTTCCCCTTTCTAAATCCATGCTGACTCTGCCTGACCGAATTATGCTTTTCCAAATGTTCTGCTTCTTTAATAATGGACTCCAACATTTTCCCAACCACAGATGTTAGGCTAACTGGTCTATAGTATCCTGCTTTTTGTCTGCCTCCTTTTTAAAATAGGGGTGTTACATTTGCAGTTTTCCAATCTGCTGGCACCTCCGCAGAATCGAGGGAATGTTGGTAAATTACAAACAATGCATCCATTATCCCTGCCACAACTTCTCTGAAGACCCTAGGGTGCAAGCCATCAGGTCCAGTGGATTTATCCGCCTTTAGTCCCATTATCTTACTGAGTACCACCTCCTTAGTTATTGTGATTGTGTTCCTCGCCCCCTCCCGATAGCCCCTTGACTATCAACTGTTGGGATATTGTTTGTGTCATCTCCATAAATACTGATACAAAATATTTGTTCAGAGTTTCTGCTCTCTCCATGTTCCCCATTACTAATTCCCCGGTCTCGCCCTCTAAGGGACCGACATTTATTTAGCCACTCTTTTCCTTTTTATATACCGATAGAAACTCTTGCTATCTGTTTTTATATTTCGTGTTAGTTTACTTTCATAGTCTATCTTCCCTTTCTTAATCATTTTTTTAGTCATTCTTTGCTGGTTTTTAAAAGCTTTCTAATCTTCTGTCCTCCCACTAGTTTTGGCCACTTTGTATGTCCTTGTTTTTAATTGGATAACGTCCTTTATTTCTTTAGTTAGCCACGGATGGCTACCTTTTCTTTTACACCCTTTTCTCCTCACTGGAATATATTTTTCTTGAGAGTTGTGCAATATCTCCTTAAATGTACACCACTGTTCATCAACCATCCTACATTTTAATCGATTTTCCCAGTCCACTTTAGCCAACTCTGCCCTCATATCTTCATAGTCCGCTGGTTTGAGATCCAACTTTCTCACCCTCCATCTGAATTTGAAATTCAACCATGCTATGATCACTCATTCCAAGGGGATCCTTTACTAGGAGATTGTGTATTAATCCTGCCTCATTACACCGGACCACATCCAAGATAGCCTGCCCCCTGGTTGGTTCCGTAACAACTCTGTTGCTTGGAGTATAAACCAGGAAATAGTGGGAACTTGTAAAAAGGGAACAACAATAATCATGGGTGAATTTAACCTCCATATTGATTGGACAAATCAAATTGGTCAGGGTAGCGTTGAGGAAGAGTTCATAGAGTGCATAAGGGATGGGTTCCTTGAGCAGTATGTAATGGGTATGGTTCTTAATGAATATTTTGCATCTGTTTTCACAAAAGAGAAGGGTAATGCAGGCATTGCAATCAGGGAGGAGGAGTGTGAAATAGTAGATGAAATAAACATAGTGAGAGAGGAAGTATTAAGGGGCTTAGCAGCTTTGAAAGTGGATAGATCCTCAGGCCCAGATGAATTTTATTCCTGGCTGTTAAGAGAAGCAAAAGAAGCATTTTCCAATCCTCTCTGTCTACAGGTGTGGTACTGGAGGACTGCTAACGTTGTACCTTTGTTTAAAAAGGGAGAAAGGGATATACTGAGTAATTACAGGCCAGTCAGCCTAACCTCAGTGGTGGGAATGTTATTGGAAAAAATTCTGAGGGACAGTTTAAATCTTCATTTAGAAAGACACAGATTAATCAAGGACAGTGAGCATTGATTTGTTACGGGCAGGTCGTGTCTGACTAACTTGATTGAATTTTTTGAGGAGGTAACAAGGAGGGTCGATGAGGGTGCTGTCTTCGATGTAGTGTATATGGATTTTTGCAAGGCTTTTGATAAGGTTCCACATGGCAGACTGATCACAAAAGTAAAAGCCCATGGAATCCAGGGCAAAGTGGCAAGTTGGATTCAAAATTGGCTCAGAGGCAGGAAGCAACGGGTTAATAGGTGTTTTTTGTGACTGGAAGGCTGTTTCCAGTGGGGTTCCATGAGGCTCAGTACTGGGTCACTTGCTTTTTGTGGTCTATGTTATGTCTCAAATAAAGCACCATGACTGAGTACTGTAGACTTGTGTAAGTGTGACCTTAGTCTCTTTATTCTGACTCCAGAGTGTCTGCACAGCATGGAAGGCCTGCTTATATAGTGCTCCCAAGGGATGCTGGGATCCCTTAGGACTCCAACAGATGCACCCTCTGGTGGTGGGAGAATTCTGGTTACAAGGTGTTGCATACATAACATCGCTCCCCCCACCCCCAGCCAAAGTCAATACTACACTTATTTACATGGTTAGACAATCTGGGGCTTTCCGCTCCCTAGTTGATCGTCTTGGTACAAAGACAGGTGCAGATGAGTTGGTTGGGCCTTTGCTGGTCTGCTGCGTAGCTGGCCTTGCTGGGCTGCTGGGGATGATGAGTTCAGCTTTGTGGTCAACCGTGATGTCGGTTGCCACTTGTGTGTGTATCGGAGGGTCGAAGTTGGTGGTGTCCTTTTCAGGTTGCTCGTAGCTCTCTGTGAATCAGTTTGGTTTGGTCCAAATGCTTTCTGCAAGTTGGTCCATTTGCAAGTTTGACCTCAAACACCCTACTCCCCTTTTTAGCTATGACAGTGCCAGCAAGCCATTTGAGACCATGTCCATAGTTGAGTACAAATACAGTCATTGACTTCAACATTGCGTGACAAATTTGCGCGATAATGGTACATGCTTTGTTGATGCCGCCTGCCCTCGACATGATCATGGAGATCAGGATGGACTAGAGAGAGCCTTGTTTTGAGTGCACTTTTCATGAGCAGCTCGGCAGGGTTAACCCCAGTGAGCGAGTGGGGTCTGCAGGGAGCCTTCCGACACACGTTTCAAGCTTTGCTTGATAGAAACATAGAAAATAGGTGCAGGAGTAGGCCATTCGGCCCTTCTAGCCTGCAGCGCCATTCAATGAGTTCATGGTTGATCATGCAACTTCAGTACCCCATTCCTGCTTTCTCACCATACCCCTTGATTCCCCTAGTAGTAAGGACTTCATCTAACTCCTTTTTGAATATATTTAGTGAATTGGCCTCAACAACCTTCTGTGGTAGAGAATTCCACAGGTTCACCACTCTCTGGGTGAAGAAATTCCTCCTCATCTCGGTCCTAAATGGCTTCCCCCTTATCCTTAGACTGTGTCCCCTGGTTCTGGACTTCCCCAACATTGGGAACATTCTTCCTGCATCTAACCTGTCTAACCCCGTCAGAATTTTAAACGTTTCTATGAGGTCCCCTCTCATTCTTCTGAACTCCAGTGAATACAAGCCCAGTTGATCCAGTCTTTCTTGATAGGTCAGTCCCGCCATCCCGGCAATCAGTCTGGTGAACCTTCGCTGCACTCCCTCAATAGCAAGAATGTCCTTCCTCAGGTTAGGAGACCAAAACTGTACACAATACTCCAGGTGTGGCCTCACCACGGCCCTGTACAATTGTAGCAACACCTCCCTGCCCCTGTACTCAAATCCCCTCGCTATGAAGGCCAACATGCCATTTGCTTTCTTAACCGCCTGCTGTACCTGCATGCCAACCTTCAATGACTGATGTACCATGACACCCAAGTCTCGCTGCACCTCCACTTTTCCTAATCTGTCACCATTCAGATAATAGTCTGTCTCTCTGTTTTTACCACCAAAGTGGATAACCTCACATTTATCCACATTATACTTCATCTGCCATGCATTTGCCCACTCACCTAACCTATCCAAGTCGCTCTACAGCCTCATAGCATCCTCCTCGCAGCTCACACTGCCACCCAACTTAGAGTCATCCGCAAATTTGGAGATACTACATTTAATCTCCTCGTCTAAATCATTAATGTACAGTGTAAACAGCTGGGGCCCCAGCACAGAACCTTGCGGTACCCCACTAGTCACTGCCTGCCATTCTGAAAAGTCCCCATTTACTCCTACTCTTTGCTTCCTGTCTGACAACCAGTTCTCAATCCATGTCAGCACACTACCCCCAATCCCATGTGCTTTAACTTTGCACATTAATCTCTTGTGTGGGACCTTGTCGAAAGCCTTCTGAAAGTCCAAATATACCACATCAACTGGTTCTCCCTTGTCCACTCTACTGGAAACATCCTCAAAAAATTCCAGAAGATTTGTCAAGCATGATTTCCCTTTCACAAATCCATGCTGACTTGGACCTATCATATTACCTCTTTCCAAATGCACTGCTATGACATCCTTAATAATTGATTCCATCATTTTACCCACTACCGATGTCAGGCTGACCGGTCTATAATTCCCTGTTTTCTCTCTCCCTCCTTTTTTAAAAAGTGGGGTTACATTGGCTACCCTCCACTCCATAGGAACTGATCCAGAGTCAATGGAATGTTGGAAAATGACTGTCAATGCATCCACTATTTCCAAGGCCACCTCCTTAAGTACTCTGGGATGCAGTCCATCAGGCCCTGGGGATTTATCGGCCTTCAATCCCATCAATTTCCCCAACACAATTTCCCGACTAATAAGGATTTCCCTCAGTTCCTCCTCCTTACTAGACCCTCCGAACCCTTTTATATCCGGAAGGTTGTTTGTGTCCTCCTCAGTGAATACCGAACCAAAGTACTTGTTCAATTGGTCCGCCATTTCTTTGTTCCCCGTTATGACTTCCCCTGATTCTGACTGCAGGGGACCTACGTTTGTCTTTACTAACCTTTTTCTCTTTACATATCTATAGAAACTTTTGCAATCCTTCTTAATGTTCCCTGCAAGCTTCTTCTCGTACTCCATTTTCCCTGCCCTAATCAAGCCCTTTGTCCTCCTCTGCTGAGTTCTAAATTTCTCCCAGTCCCCGGGTTCTCTGCTATTTCAGGCCAATTTGTATGCCACTTCCTTGGCTTTAATGCTATCCCTGATTTCGCTTGATAGCCACTGTTGAGCCACCTTCCCTTTTTTATTTTTATGCCAGACAGGAATGTACAAATTTTGTAGTTCATCCATGCGGTCTCTAAATGTCTGCCATTGCCCATCCACAGTCAACCCCTTTAGTATCATTCGCCAATCTATCCTAGCCAATTCACGCCTCATACCTTTAAAGTTACCCTTCTTTAAGTTCTGGACCATGGTCTCTGAATTAACTGTTTCATTCTCCATCCTAATGCAGAATTCCACCATATTATGGTCACTCTTCCCCAAGGGGCCTCGCACAACGAGATTGCTAATTAATCCTCTCTCATTACACAACACCCAGTCTAAGATGGCCTCCCCCCTAGTTGGTTCCTCGACATATTGGTCTAAAAAATCCCTTATGCACTCCAGGAAATCCTCCTCCACCGTATTGCTTCCAGTTTGGTTAACCCAATCTATGTGCATATTAAAGTCACCCATTATAACTGCTGCACCTTTATTGCACGCACCCCTAATTTCATGTTTGATGCCCTCCCCAACATCACTACTACTGTTTGGAGGTCTGTACACAACTCCCACTAACGTTTTTTGCCCTTTGGTATTCTGCAGCTCTACCCATATAGATTCCACATCATCCAAGCTAATGTCCTTCCGAACTATTGCCTTAATTTGCTCCTTAACCAGCAATGCTACCCCACCTCCTTTTCCTTTTATTCTATCTTTCCTGAATGTTGAATACCCCTGGATGTTGAGTTCCCAGCCCTGATCATCCTGGAGCCATGTCTCCGTAATCACAATCACATCATATTTGTTAACATCTATTTGCACAGTTAATTCATCCACCTTATTGCGGATACTCCTTGCATTAAGACACAAAGCCTTCAGGCTTGTTTTTTTAACACCCTTTGTCCTTTTAGAATTTTGCTGTACAGTGGCCCTTTTTGTTCTTTGCCTTGGGTTTCTCTGCCCTCCACTTTTCCTCATCTCCTTTCTGTCTTTTGCTTTTGCCTCCTTTTTGTTGATAGTTGAGACTGCCTGTTCTGCCTGGCCGTTAGATGCGGGCTTGAACGGGGCAGATGTAACGTGCTTGATCCCATTGCAGGTCATGAATTCCTTGAATTCAGTGCTGGTGAAGCACGGCCCATTGTCGCTGACAAGGACATCAGGCAGCCCATGCGTGGCAAACATGGCTCGTAGGCTTTCGATGGTGGCAGTGGACGTGCTTACAGACATTATTATACACTCAATCCATTTTGAATAAGCATCCACAACAAACAAAAACATTTTGCCTTGAATCGGGCCAGCGAAGTCAACGTGGATCCTAGATCACGGTTTGGAGGGCCATGACCACAAACTTAGCGGTGCCTCTCTGGGTGCATTGCTCAATTGAGAGCAAGTGTTGCATTAGCACACGCAAGACTCCAAATCGGAGTCGATTCCGGGCCACCACACATGGGATCTAGCTGTAGCTTTCATCATTACTATGCCTGGGTGGGTACTGTGTAGGTCGCGTATGAACGTTTCCCTGCCTTTCTTAGGAAAAACCACACGATTACCCCACAAAAGACAGTCCACCTGTATGGACATTTTGTCTTTGCGCCGCTGAAACGGCTTGATCTCTTCATGCATCTCCGCTGGGATGCTGGACCAGCTCCCATGGAGGACACAGTTTTTTACAAGGGACAGTAAAGGGTCCTGGCTGGTCCAGGTCCTGATCTGGCATGCCGTAACGGGTGAGTTTTCGTTTTCAAATGCATCCATCACCAAAGCAAGTCTGCATGCTGTGCCATTTCCACCCCAGTGGTGGGCAATGGTGGCCGACTGAGCGCATCAGCGCAGTTCTCTGTGCCTGGCCTGTGGCCAATTTCATAGTTATATGCAGACAGCGTGAGCGCCCATCTTTGGATGCGAGCAGGGGCATTGATATTGATACCTTTGCTCTCTGAGAATAGCGATATGAACAGCTTATGGTCAGTTTCTAACTCGAACTTGAGCCCAAACAGATACTGGTGCATTTATTTCACCCCGTAAACGCATGCCAGAGCTTCTTTTTCAATCATGCTGTAGGCCCCTTTGGCCTTGGACAAAACCCTGGATGCATAAGCGACCGGTTGCAATGTTCCCGGTTCGTTTGCTTGTTGTACACACCCGACCCCGTACGAAGACGCATCGCAAGCTAGCACTAAACATTTACATGGGTCATACAGAACAAGCAGTTTGTTGGAACATAACAGATTTCTGGCTTTCTCAAAAACAGTCTCTTGTGATTTCCCCCATACCCAGTCATCTCCCTTGTGCAGCAACATGTGTCGGGGTTCTAGCAAGGTGCTTTACCCGGGTAGGAAATCACCAAAATAATTGAGGAGTCCCAGGCACAACCGTAGCTCCATCACGTTCTGTGGTCTCGGCGCGTTCTTGATGGCCTCCGACTTGGCGGCCATCATTGTGGGGCCATCTCCCAGTACAATCCATAGTGGGAGTTCATGCACCGCTCCATCATAGGAGACCTTTACTGCTACACTGCCAATTACAGGGATCAGCTCTTTCGTGTAAGTTCTCAGCTTGGTATGAATAGGGCTCAGCTTGGGTCTTTGTGCCTTGTTGCACCACAGCCTCTCGAAGGCCGTTTTGCTCATGATAGACTGACTCGCACCCATGTCCAATTCCATGGATACTGGAATTCCGTTCAGTTCAACTTTTAACATGATTGGTGGACATTTCATGGTGAAGGTGTGTATCCCGTACTTCTGCCTCCTTGGTTCGAGTCTCTAGTTCAGTTTGATCTGCCATGGATCGGTCTTCCTCTGCAACGTGGTGGTTTGCAGCTCGTCTGCACAATCGCTGGAGGTGTCCCATTGTTCCACAACCTTTGCACGCATAGTGTTTGAAGCGGCATTGATGGGCTCAATGATCACCTCCGCAGCGCCAACAAGTTATTAACTGCTTGATGGCAGACTCTGGGTCATCTGAGGTCGTGCAGCTGGAGGCGCGTACATTCTGCCATATGCATTCCTGCCTGAAGACGACGTTACTTTGTGTACAGTACTTGACGATGCATCTTTATGCGGCGAAATTTGTTTGGTTTTATCGCTGGTGGACATGAATGCCTGGGCTATCGTTATGGCTTTGCTCAGGTTCGGTGTTTCAACATTCAATAGTTTGCGAAGGATAACCGAGCACAAAAAAGTCTCTTTGCATTTGCTCCAGAAATCCATCGAATTCGCAATGTCCTGCAAGGCGCCTTAGTTTGGCGATGCAGCTCGCCACTTCCTGGCCTTCAGACCGTTGACATGTATAAAATCGATACCTTGCCATCAGAACGCTCTCCTTCGGATTTAGCTGCTTCCAGACCAGCGTACACAGTTGTTCATACGATTTGGTTGTTGGTTTCACCGGAGCAAGAAGATTCTTCATGAGGCCATAGATTGTTGCCCCGCAGGCGGTGAGGAGGATCGCCCTTCGTTTGGCAGCGTTCACATTCCCTTCCAGCTCGTTGGCCACGAAGTATTGGTCGAGTCGCTCCACGAAGGCTTCCCAATCATCACCTTCTGAGAATTTCTCTAGGATACCAACAGTTCTCTGGATTTTCGCATGATGCTTCGTTATCTATTACTCGGCGCCAGTTGTTACGTCTCAAATAAAGCAACGTGACTGAGTACTGTAGACATGTGTAAGTATGACCTCAGCCTCTTTATACTGACTCCAGAGTGCCCGCACAGCATGGAAGGCCTGCTTTATATACAGTGCTCCCAAGGGATGCTGGGATCCCTTGGGACTCCAAAGGATGCGCCCTCTGGTGGCGGTAGAATGTTGGTTACAAGGTGTTGCATACATAACAGTATACATCAATGATTTAGACTTGAATGTAGGTGGTATGATTAAGAAGTTTGCAGACGATACTAAAATCGGCTGTGTGGTTGTTACTGAAGAAGAAAGCTGTAGACTGCAGGAAGATATCAATGAACTGCTCAGGTGGGTAGAACAGTGGCAAATGGAACTCAATCTACAGAAGTTTGTGGTAATGCATTTGGGGAGGGCTAACACGGCAAGGGAATACACATTAAATGGTAGGACACTGATAAATGTAGAGGAACAAAGGGACCTTGGAGTGCATGTCTACAGATCCCTGAAGGCAGTGAGCTCTGTTCTGTCTGGAGTAGGCAGTCAGAATAGCTCGAATTAAACTTTGCAAAGTCACTGATTACATTGACAGGGAGGATCTAATTACACATTCCAGAGAAACTGCTGGGTGTGTCTTGTCCTCCAAGAGAACCAATCAGAACTTTGGTGCTGCACATAGACATGTCCAAGCTTTTTCCAGGCGGCGGACACAGAAGGAAGTGCGGATGAGAGGGGGAACGGGAAAGTGAGTGGAGAGGAAAACAAGGATAGCCGTATTGGTAATCAAAACGAGAGTGGTAGAGAGACCTTGTGAGATGGCATGGTCAACGGAGTGGCCATGATTATGGGTAGGTGTGTTTATATGGAAGGAGAGGTTAAACCTGTGAGGAGAGAGAGTAACTTGTGGCACTAACTGGCAGGAAGGACCATTCAGTGGAGTTGAGGTAAAAGGTCAGCCATGATCTTAATTGAATGTCGGAGCTGGCTCGAGGGGTCGAATGGCCTACTCCTGCTGCTCTTTCTTATGTTCTTATCGGGGAACAAAAATGAAATTGTTTTTTGGATCTGGGAGATGGAACAGTGGCTTGTTCTGTCTACTCCACACATCGACCTGGTATTGCAGTGCCTCTAGGAACATGCAGCTTCGCCTCTCTGGGGTGGGAAGTTGTAAAAGAGAAAAGAAGAAAAAGGGTTTACAGCTGCTTGACCGTGCTCTCCTTTCCTTCGTAGGTTGCTACTCGCCACAGGTCACTTCTCCTGCCGCCGGTGCGCCATGTTGCCGCCTTCTGCTCAGCAAGGTCAGCAGCTGCCTTTGTGGTTTCCTTTCCGTTTTTGAATGTGGGAACTTGTCCTATATAGAATCATAGGCTGCAATTTTGCCGTTGTTTAGTGGACAGGATGGGTGGTGGGTTAGTTGTGAACTTTAAAATGATTGATAGCGGGCCGGGAATCCGCTGTCAAACGCGCACACCTGCATTTCCCGATGTCGGGTCTGCCAGCGCTGAGCAGACCTGACCGGCAGTGGCGGGGGACCAAATTCAAATCATTAGTGGCTTGTTTACAGCCACTTCACAATGCTTTTCCTCCCGCTTTTTGAATTGGACAGGTCGCCCACCGGTATCACCGCTGTGCTTAGTGCTCGTCTGTGAAGCTGAGGCGGGAGGTCACTGGCCATTGAATCAGTTAATGAGTTGACAGCTTCAAATGTCACGTCAAAGCTCCCAGCCAATTGAGAAATGTTCCCTTCTCTAAACTGCATTTCCACTAGGGAGATTCAGAAATGCTGAAAGTTTTTACACGAGTCTCCGTCCAGTCTGACCTCATTACCTCTGCCACCATTGACAGATCGCTTCTGTCATCTTTACTTCACCTGCCATCTATTTCATCAGCATGGGTGCCTTTGACTCGAGTGTTCTCAACTCCATCCCGCCACCACTTCAGTGAAACCCCAACACTGCACGAGGTTGGCAAAGCCACAAAAGAGCTCAAGAACAACAAGGCTACGGGTGCGGATGGAATTCCTGCTGAGGCGCTAAAATATGGTAGAGAGGCGCTGTTGGCGCGGATACATGGCCTCATCTCTCTCATCTGGAGGGAGGAGAGCATGCCGGGAGAGCTCAGAGATGCAGTGATCATGTCCAATTTTAAAAAGGGGAACAAATCCGACTGCGGCAACTACAGGGGAATCTTCCTGGTATCAACCACTGGGAAGGTTGTCGCGAGAGTTCTCCTCAACCGTCTTCTCACTGTGGCCGAGGAGCTCCTCCCGGAGTCACAGTGCGGATTTCGTCCCCTACGGGGAACAACGGACATGATCTTTGCAGCACGACAACTGCAGGAAAAATGCAGGGAGCAACGCCAGCCCTTATACATGGCCTTCTTCGATCTTACAAAGGCCTTTGACACTGTCAACTGTGCGGCTTATGGAGCGTCCTCCTCCGTTTTGCATGCCCCCAAAAGTTTGTCAAAATCCTTCGCCTCCTCCATGACGACATGCAGACCGTGATCCTTACCAGCGGATCCACTACAGACCCATTCCACATCCGGACCAGGGTCAAACAGGGTGGTGTCATCGCTCCAACCCTCTTCTCAATCTTCCTCGCTGCCATGCTCCACCTCACTGTCAACAAGCTCACCGCTGGAGTGGAACTAAACGACAGAACCAGTGGGAAGCTGTTTAAGCTACGCTGCCTCCAGGCCAGGTCCAAGATCACCCAAACCTCTGTCATTGAACTGCAGTACGCGGACAACGCCTGCGTCTGCACACATTCTGAGGCTGAACTCCAGGATATAGTCGATGTATTCACCGAGGCATATGCAAGCATGGGCCTACGCTTAACATCTGTAAGACAAAGGTCCTCCACCAGCCTGTCCTCGCCGCACAGCACTGCCCCCCAGTCATCAAGATTCACGGCACGGCCCTCGACAACGTGGACCCCTTCCCATACCTCGGGAGCCGCTTGTCAACAAAGGCAGACAATGATGCAGAGATTCAACATTGCCTCCAGTGCGCCAGTGCAGCCTTCGGCCGCCTGAGGAAAAGAGTGTTCAAGGACCTACCACCAAGCTCGTGGTCTACAGGGCTGTAATAATACCCGCCCTCCTGTATGGGTCAGAGGCATGGACGACGTACAGAAGATACATCAAGTCGCTGGAGATATATCACCAACGATGTCTCTGCAAGATCCTGCAAATCCCCTGGGAGGACAGGCGCACCAACATCAGTGTCCTCGCCCAGGCTAACATCCCCAACATTGAAGCATTAACCACACTCGTTCAGCTTCGCTGGGCAGGCCACTTAGTTTGCATGCCAGACAAGAGACTCCCCAAGCAATTGCTCTACGCGGAGCTCCTTCATGGCAAACGAGCCAAAGGTGGGCAGCGCAGACGTTACAAGGACATCCTCAAGGCCTCCCTGGCGAAGTGCAACATCACCACTGGCACCTGGGAGACCCTGACCGAAGACCGCCCTAGATGGAGAAAGTGCATCCGGGAGGGCATTGAACTCTTCGAATCTCAATGCTACGAGCGTGAAGAGGTCAGGCGCAGGCAGCGGACGGAACGTGTGGTAAATCAGAACCAACCCCCCCCTTCCTCTGACCAATATCTGTCCCACCTGTGACAGGGTCTGTGGCTCTCGTGTTGGACTGTTCAGCCACCAAAGAACTCATTCTAGGAGTGGAAGCAAGTCTTCCTCGACTCCGAGGGACTGCCTATGTTGTTGATGATGACTTTATACTCTCTCACCTTGCTCCTCAGAATCTGACCACGATCAGCCCCGACACTCACGTCACCAGGCACACCGGCAGCACCAACAACACCACCAGCAACCTTCTCCGTAATCACCTGATGCTGCACAGGACAGAGGGCATCAGCACACGACCACATTGCTGCCAGGGATGGCCTCACCATGGCCAGATTTACTCCAGTATCCTCCTTGTTTACCGTAGCTTTGGCCAGGTCCTCTTCCTTGGTAAACATATTTCTATGAACCAGCACAATCGGCCAGAGTGATCGAGATTAAATGTTTCTTTTTCTTTTTTCTCCTTTCCATTAGAAAGTATTCCTTGATGTATTTAAGAGTGGTAATTTGGTGCACTTTTATTAATACAGCTGAAAATGGGATTTATCTGGGAAACTAAGCATTTGTAATGAGGGTGTCTAGTCCTCCCTGAATTGGTGCTGCTGGTGTGCCTGATGATGCTGGTGTTGGAACTGAATATGGAGACAGACAGAGTTATGGTACTATGTCAGCTGCTGTGGAGTTGTTTGCTTATACCCTGCTTTGTGTTGTACATAGTGCCATATGTCCTTGTTATCCATGGGTCTTGCCTTGCAGTTTGGCCTAGTTTTGGGCTAATTGTTGTTTTATTTCCTTCTACCTTGCCTCCCTTTGTGCTGGCTGGCTGCAGCTTAAATTGCTTGAAGTTCCTTATCCTTTCTGTCGTTTTACAGTTTCCTTGTTTGCAAGCTGGATGCTAAGTTTGTAGGTGTGAGCAGTGATGGCTAATTTTGATTGTTGAGTGTTTGACCTTTGAAGCATTTGAACGGTATCTATCATCTTGTGGTTTTTCAGGTTTCTGACTAGCTGTGTAAAGTGTGTGAGGTTTAAGCCCATTGTTGTCCGGGTGGTTGTAGTTTTCAGAGCAGCACACATGTATGTGGCTGGTTTAAAGTTTGCTGAGGCAAATGCTGGAGCTAAAAGACTGGTTGCGGGCAGCGGGAGTGTGTTTTGCGAGAGAATGTGCAAAGAAATTGTTGTTGGTGTGTGGGGGAAGTTTGTGGGTATTTGTCAGATGAGAGTGTCAGCAGAGCTTTGTAATGCATGTAATAAGCATGTTGTGTTTTTTGAAATTTGAGAGTGAATGTCAAGCCTGCCCCCGGGTTTTGCATGGCAGAAGGGAAACTGTGGCCCTTCCCCACCGTGCCTTTGCGGCGACTGCATAAAAAGAAAGAAGAAAAGGAGATGTTTTTAATGAATCTGCTTTTAATTTTGAAATTCTCCCAAAAGGGAGGTGCACCGTTCCCAGAGACACTGCAATACCGGGTCGATGCGTGGAGTGGACGGAGCAAGCCCCTATTCCATCTCCCTGTTCCAAAAATCAATTTAATATATGGTCCCCAGATAGGGGACGTATCAGATATTAAACTGATAAGAACAGATTTTTTTTTTTAAATTCGTAGGCAATCTTTCCAATTCTTTGTCAAATCACAAACGCCAGAGGTCACCTTGCACATGCCAAGGATCACTCTGCACCAATGCTCTTAGCCAAAAGGCCGAGAGCCACTGCACCGTTCCTGGAAGTACTGCAATACCAGGTTCGTGCCATGGAGGTGGATGGGTCCGGCCCCCCACACACCTCCGTGGAGGTGGATGGGTCAAGCCACCCCACCCACCTCCTATTTCCAAAAAGCATAGGAGAACCACCTTCCTGATCCAGGGAGAACCACTTTGGGGTCATGGTTACTCCCCTGTCAGGTCAGTTACGCATGATCTTAGCCAAAAGGCCGAGAAGCGGTTAGGGTTCGGGTTTTTTTCTCTCGAAAGGGGACGTTACCAGCCACCTACGCCAGTTCTGCCCATTTAGGCAACTTTGGCCAGCTAATAGTTACTCCAGCATATGTGGCCACTTCAGAAAATCCTTGGGGAGAGTTAAAGAAATCGGCGCAGGTCTGGGAATTAAACATACAGGGGTATCTGACAATTCGGAAGGATAGACAAGAAGGGAAAGGAGGTGGCGTAGCTCTGTTAATAAAAGATGATATCAGGGCAGTTGTGAGAGATGATATTGGCTCTAATGAACAAAATATTGAATCATTGTGGGTGGAGATTAGAGATAGTAAGGGGAAAAAGTCACTGGTGGGCGTAGATTATAGGCCCCCAAATAATAACTTCACGGTGGGGCCGAGAATAATCGAGGGAATAATAGAGGCATGTGAAAAAGGAACGGCAGTAATCATGGGGGATTTTAACCTACATATTGATTGGTCAAATCAAATCGCACGGGGTAGCCTTGAGGAGGAATTCATAGAATGCATACGGGATTGTTTCTTAGAACAGTATGTTACAGAACCTACACGGGAGCAAGCTATCTTAGATCTGGTCCTGTGTAATGAGACAGGAATAATAAACAATCTCCTTGTAAAAGATCCTCTCGGAATGAGTGATCACAATATGGTTGAATTTGTAATACAGATTGAGGGTGAGGAAGTAGTGTCTCAAACGAGCGTACTATGCTTAAACAAAGGGGACTACAGTGGGATGAGGGCAGAGTTAGCTAAAGTAGACTGGGAACACAGACTAAACAGTGGCACAATTGAGGAACAGTGGAGGACTTTTAAGGAGCTCTTTCATAGTGCTCAACAAAAATATATTCCAGTGAAAAAGAAGGGCGGTAAGAGAAGGGATAACCAGCCGTGGATAACCAAGGAAATAAAGGAGAGGATCACATTAAAAACCAATGCGTATAAGGTGGCCAAGGTTAGTGGGAAACTAGAAGATTGGGAAAATTTTAAACGACAGCAAAGAATGACGAAGAAAACAATAAAGAAAGGAAAGATAGATTATGAAAGTAAACTTGCGCAAAACATAAAAACAGATAGTAAAAGCTTTTACCGATACATAAAACGGAAAAGAGTGACTAAAGTAAATGTTGGTCCCTTAGAAGATGAGAAGGGGGATTTAATAATGGAAAATGTGAAAATGGCTGAGACCTTAAATAATTATTTTGCTTCGGCCTTCTCAGTGGTCACGACAATGTGGGAAGGGAGGACCTTGAGACAATCACTATCACGAGTGGGGTAGTGCTGGACAGGCTAATGTGACTTAAGGTAGACAAGTCCCCTGCTCCTGATGAAATGCATCTTAGGGTATTAAAAGAGATGGCGGAAGTTATAGCAGATGCATTCGTTATAATCTACCAAAATTCTGTGGACTCTGGGGAGGTACCAGCGGATTGGAAAGCAGCTAATGTAACGCCTCTGTTTAAAAAAAGGGGGCAGACAAAAGGCAGGTAACTATAGGCCGGTTACTTTAACATCTGCAGTTAGGAAAATGCTTGATATTATTAAGGAAGTAATAGCGGGACATAGGAATAGTGCAATCAAGCAGACGCAACATGGATTCATGAGGGGAAATCATGTTTAACTAATTTACTGGAATTCTTTGAGGATATAACAAGCATGGTGGATAGAGGTGTACCGATGGATGTGGTGTATTTAGATTTCCAAAAGGCATTCGATAAGGTGCCACACAAACGGTTACTGCAGAAGATAAAGGTACACGGAGTCAGAGGAAATGTATTAGCATGGATCGAGAATTAGCTGGCAAACAGAAAGCAGAGAGTCGGGATAAATGGGTCCTTTTCCGGTTGTAAATCGTTGGTTAGTGGTGTGCAACAGGGATCGGTGCTGGGACCTCAACTGTTTACAATATACATAGATGACCTGGAAGAGGGGACCGAGTGTAGTGTAACAAAATTTGCAGATGACACAAAAATTAGTGGGAAAGCGGGTTGTGTAGAGGACACAGAGAGGCTGCAAAGAGATTTAGATAGGTTAAGCGAACGGGCTAAGGTATGGCAGATGGAATACAATGTCGGAAAATGTGAGGTCATCCACCTTGGGAAAAAAAACAGTAAAAGGGAATATTATTTGAATGGGGAGAATTTACAACATGCTGCGGTGCAGAGGGACCTGGGGGTCCTTGTGCATGAAACTCTTTTTGGCCTTGTGCATGAATCCCAAAAAGTTACTTTACAGGTGCAGCAGGTAATCAGGAAGGCGAATGGCATGTTGGCCTTCATTGCGCGAGGGATGGAGTACAAAAGCAGGGAGGTCCTGCTGCAACTGTGCAGGGTATTGGTGAGGCCGCACCTGGAATGCTGCGTGCAGTTTTGGTCACCTTACTTAAGGAAGGATATACTAGCCTTGGACATTGTATTCCATCTGCCAAACCTTAGCCCATTTGCTTAACCTATCCAAATCTCCTTGCAGCCTCTCTGAATCCTCTGCACAACCCGCTCTCCCACTAATCTTAGTGTCATCTGCAAATTTTGTTGCACTACACTCTGTCCCCTCTTCTAGGTCATCTATGTAAATTGTAAACAGTTGTGGTCCCAGTACTGATCCCTGTGGCACACCACTAACCATTGATTTCCAACCGGAAAAGGACCCTTTTATCCCGACTCTCTGCTTTCTGTTCGCCAGCCAATTCTCGATCCATGCTAATACATTTCCTCTGACTCCGCATACCTTTATCTTCTGCAATAACCTTTTGTGTGGCACCTTATCGAATGCCTTTTGGAAATCTAAATACACCACATCCATCGGTACACCTCTATCCACTATGCTCGTTATATCCTCAAAGAATTCCAGTAAGTTAGTTAAACATGATTTCCCTTTCATGAATCCATGCTGCGTCCGCTTGATTGCACTATTCCTTTTCAGATGTCCCGCTATTTCTTCCTCAATGATAGTTTCAAGCATTTTCCCCACTACAGATGTTAAACTAACCGGCCTATAGTTACCTGCCTTTTGCCTGCCCCCTTTTTTAATCAGAGGCGTTACATTAGCTGCTCTCCAATCCGCTGGTACCTCCCCAGAGTCCACAGAATTTTGGTAGATTATAACAAATGCATCTGCTATAACTTCCGCCATCTCTTTTAATACCCTGGGATGCATTTCATCAGGACCAGGGGACTTATCTACCTTCAGTCCCATTAGTCTGTCCAGCACTACCTCCCTAGTGATAGTGATCATCTCAAGGTCCTCCCTTCCCACATTCCTATGACCAGCAATTTTTGGCATGGTTTTTGTGTCTTCCACTGTGAAGACCGAAGCAAAATAATTGTTTAAGGTCTCAGCCATTTCCACATTTCCTTTTATTAAATCCCCCTTCTCATCTTCTAAGGGACCAACATTTACTTTAGTCACTCTTTTCCGTTTTATATATCTGTAAAAGCTTTTACTATCTGTTTTTATGTTTTGCGTAAGTTTACCTTCGTAATCTATCTTCCCTTTCTTTATTGCTTTTTTAGTCATTCTTTGCTGTTGCTTAAAATTTTCCCAATCCTCTCGTTTCCCACTAACCTTGGCCACCTTATACGCATTGGTCTTTGATTTGATACTTTCCTTTATTTCCTTGGCTATCCACGGCTGGTTATCTCTTCTCTTGCCGCCCTTCTTTTTCACTGGAATACATTTGTGTTGGGCATTATGAAAGAACTCCTTAAAAGTCCTCCACTGTTCCTCAATTGTGCCACCGTTTAGTCCTTGTTTCCAGTCTACTTTAGCCAACTCTGCCCTCATCCCACTGTAGTCCCCTTTGTTTAAGCATAGTACGCTCGTTTCTGACACAACTTCCTCATCCTCAATCTGTATTACAAATTCAACCATATTGTGATCACTCATTCCGAGAGGATCTTTTACAAGGAGATCGTTTATTTTTCCTGTCTCGTTACACAGGACCAGATCCAAAATGGCTTGCTCCCTTGTAGGCTCTGTTACATACTGTTCAAAGAAACAATCCCGTATGCATTCTATGAATTCCTCCTCCAGGCTACCCCCTGCGATTTGATTTGACCAATCGATATGTAGGTTAAAATCCCCCATAACTACTGCCGTTCCTTTTTCACATGCCTCCATTATTCCATTGATTATTGCCCGCCCCACCATGAAGTTATTATTTGGGGGCCTATAAACTACGCCGACCAGTGACTTTTTCCCCTTGCTATCTCTAATCTCCACCCACAATGATTCAACATTTTGTTCATTGGAGCCAATATCATCCCTCACAACTGCCCTGATATCATCCTTTATTAACAGAGCTACCCCACCTCCTTTCCCTTCTTGCCTATCTTTCTGAATCATCAGATAGCCCTGTATGTTTAATTCCCAGTCTTGGCCACCTTGCAACCATGTTTCTGTAATGGCCACCAAATCATACCCATTTGTAATGATTTGTGCCGTCAACTCATTTACTTTATTTCTCATGCTGCGTGCATTTAGGTAGAGTGTTTTCATCGTAGTTTTTAAACCATGATTTTTAGTTTTTACCCCTCCTGCAGCCCTTTTATATTCAGTGGCCCTTTTTGTTTCTTGCCTTTGGTTTCTCTGCCCTCCACTTTTACTCATCTCTTTTCTGTCTTTTGTTTTTGTCTCCTTTTTGTTTCCCTCTGTCTCCCTTTATTGGTTCCCATCCCCCTGCCATATTAGTTTAACTCCTCTTGTGCAGTAACCTTTTATGTGGCACCTTGTTAAATATCTTCTGGAAGTTCAAATACACCACATCCACTAGTTCCCCTTTATCCACCCTGTTCGTTATATCTTCAAAGAATTCCAGCAAATTTTTCAAACATAACTTCCCCTTCATAAATCCATGCTGACTCTGTCTGACCGAATTATGCTTTTCCAAACGTTCTGCTTCTTTAATAATGGACTCCAACATTTTCCCAACCACAGATGTTAGGCTAACTGGTCTATAGTTTCCTGCTTTTTGTCTGCGTCCTTTTTGAAATAGGGGTGGTACATTTGCAGTTTTCCAATCTGCTGGGACCTCCGCAGAATCTAGGGAATGTTGGTAAATTACAAACAATGCATCCATTATCCCTGCCACAACTTCTCTTAAGACCCTAGGATGCAAGCCATCAGGTCCAGTGGATTTATCCGCCTTTAGTCCCATTATCTTACTGAGTACCACCTCCTTCGTGATTGTGATTGTGTTAAGTTCCTCACCCCCCCCCGCTTTGCCCCTTGACTATCAACTGTTGCGATATTGTTTGTGTCATCTCCGTAAATACTGATACAAAATATTTGTTCAGAGTTTCTGCAATCTCCATGTTCCCCATTACTAATTCCCCGATCTCGCCCTCTAAGGGACCGACATTTATTTAGCCACTCTTTTCCTTCTTATATACCTATAGAAACTCTTCCTATCTGTTTTTATATTTTGTGCTTTCATAGTCTATCTTCCCTTTCTTAATCATTTTTTAGTTATTCTTTGCTGGCTTTTAAAAGCTTTCGAATCTTCTGTATTCCCACTAGTTTTGGCCACTTTGTATGTCCTTGTTTTTAATTGGATAACGTCCTTTATTTCTTGAGTTAGCCACAGATTTACACCCTTTCCTCCTCACTGGAATATATTTTTCTTGAAAGTTGTGAAATATCTCCTTAAATGTACATGACTGTTTATCAACCATCCTACATTTTAATCTATTTTCCCAGTCCACTTTAGCCAACTCTGCCCTCATACCTTCATAGTCCGCTGGTGTGAGATCCAATTTTCTCACCCTCCATCTGAATTTGAAATTCAACCATGCTATGATCACTCATTCCAAGGGGATCCTTTATGAGGAGATTGTTTATTAATCCTGCCTCATTACACCGGACCACATCCAAGATAGCCTGCCCCCTGGTTGGTTCTGTAACAACTCTGTTGGTTGGAGTATAAACCAGAAAATAGTGGGGACTTGTAAAAAGGGAACAGCAATAATCATGGGTGATTTTAACCTCCATATTGATTGGACAAATCAAATTGGTCAGGGTAGGGTTGAGGAAGAGTTCATAGAGTGCATAAGGGATGGGTTCCTTGAGCAGTATGTAATGGGTATGGTTCTTAATGAATACTTTGCATCTGTTTTCACAAAAGAGAGGGGTAATGCAGGCATTGCAATCGGGGAGGAGGAGTGTGAAATAGTAGATGAAATAAACATAGTGAGAGAGGAAGTATTAAGGGGCTTAGCAGCTTTGAAAGTGGATAGATCCCCAGGCCCAGATGAATTTCATCCCAGGCTGTTAAGAGAAGCAAAAGAAGCATTTTCCAATCCTCTCTGTCTACAGGTGTGGTGCCGGAGGACTGGAGGACTGCTAACGTTGTACCTTTGTTTAAAAAGAGAGAAATGGATAGACTGAGTATTACAGGCCAGTCAGCCAAACCTCAGTGGTGGGAATGTTATTGGAAAAATTCTGAGGAACAGTTTAAATCTTTATTTGGAAAGACACAGATTAATCAAGGACAGTCAACATGGATTTTTTATGGGCACGTCGTGTCTGACTAACTTGATTGAATTTTTTGAGGAGGTAACAAGGAGGGTCGATCAGGGTCGTGCGTTCGATGTCGTGTATATGGATTTTCGCAAGGCTTTTGATAAGGTTGCACATGGCAGGCTGGTCACGAAAGTAAAAGCCCATGGGATCCAGGGCAAAGTGGCAAGTTGGATTCAAAATTGGCTCAGAGGCAGGAAGCAACGGGTAATGGGTCGATAGATGTTTATTGTGGCTGGAAGGCTGTTTCCAGTGGGATTCCGTGGGGCTCAGTACTGGGTCCCTTGCTTTTTGTGGTATATGTTATGTCTCAAATAAAGCAATGAGTCTGAGTACTGTAGACTTGTGTAAGTGTGACCTTTGTCTCTTTATTCTGACTCCAGAGTGTGCACAGCACGGAAGCCCTGCTTGTATACAGTGCTCCCAAGGGATGTTGGGATCCTTTAGGACTCTAATAGATGCACCCTCTGGTGGTGGTAGAATGCTGGTTACAAGGTGTTGCATACATAACATCACTGCCCCTACCCTGCCCCCGCCAAAGTCAATAGTACACTTATTTACATGGTGAGATGATCTGGGGCTTTCTGCTCCCTAGTCGATCGTCTTGGTACAAAGACAGGTGCAGGTGAGTTGGTTGGGCATTCGCTGGTCTGCTGCGTATCGCTGGTCTGCTGCGTAGCTGGCCTTGCTGGGCTGCTGAGGATGATGAGTTCAGCTTTGTGGTCAACCGTGGGTTGCCACTTGTGTGTGTATCGGAGGGTCGATGTTGGTGGTGTCCTCTTCAGGTTGCTCGTAGCTCTCTGTGAATCAGTTTGGTTTGGTCCAAATGCTTTCTGCAAGTTGGTCCATTTGCAAGTTTGACCTCAAACACCCTACTCCCCTTTTTGGCTATGACAGTGCCAGCAAGCCATTTGGGACCTAGTCCATAGTTGAGTACAAATATCGTGTCATTGACTTTAATATCGCGTGACAAATTTGCGCGATCATGGCACATGCTTTGTTGATGCTGCCTGCCCTCGACATGATCATGGAGATCAGGATGGACTAGAGAAAGCCTTGTTTTGAGTGCCCTTTTCATGAGCAGCTCGGCAGGGAAAACCCCGGTGAGCAAGTGGGGTCTTGTCGGTAGCTGAGCAGGACTCGGGACAAGCGGATCTGCAGGGAGCCTTCTGACACGCGTTTCAAGCTTTGCTTGATGGTTTGGACTGCCCATTCTGCCTGGTCGTTAGATGCGGGCTTGAACGGGGTAGATGTGACGTGCTTGATCCCATTGTGGGCCATGAATTCCTTGAATTCAACGCTGGTGAAGCATGGCCCATTGTCACTGACAAGGACATCGGGCAGGCCGTGTGTGGCAAATATGGCTCGTAGGCTTTCGATGGTGGCAGTGGACGTGCTTACAGACATTATGACACAATCCATTTTGAATATGCAACAACCAAAAATATTTTGCCTAGAAACGGGCCAGCGAAGTCAACGTGGATCCGAGACCACAGTTTGGAGGGCCATGACCACAAACTTAGCGGTGCCTCCCTGGGTGCATTGCTCAGTTGAGAGCAAGTGTTGCATTGGCACACGCAAGACTCCAAATCTGAGTCGATGCCGGGCCACCACACATGGGATCTGGCTATAGCTTTCATCATCACTATGCCTGGATGGCTAATGTGTAGGTTGCGTATGAACGTTTCCCTGCCTTTCTGAGGCAAAACCAAGCAATTACCCCACAAAAGACAGTCTGCTTGTACAGACATTTCATCTTTGCGCCACTGGAACGGCTTGATCTCTTCATGCATCTCCGCTGGGGCGCTGGACCAGCTCCCATGGAGGACACAGTTTTTTTACAAGGGACAGTAAAGAGTCCTGGCTGGTCCAGGTCCTAATCTGGCAGGCCGTAACAACAGGTGACTTTTCGTTTTCAAATGCATCCGTCACCAAGAGCAAGTCTGCAGGCTGTGCCATTTCCGCTCCAGTGGTGGGCAATGGTAGCCAACTGAGAGCATCAGCGCAGTTCTCTGTGCCTGGCCCGTGGCGAATTACATAGTTATATGCAGACAGCGTGAGCTGAGGCATTGGTATTGATACCTTCGCTCTCTGAGAATAGCGATATGAGCGGCTTATGGTCAGTTTCTAACTCGAACTTAAGCCCAAACAGATACTGGTGCATTTTTTTCACCCCGTAAACGCATGCCAGAGCTTCTTTTTCAATCATGCTGTCGGCACTTTCGGCCTTGGACAAACTCCTGGACGCATAAGCGACTGGTTGCAATGTTCCCGATTCGTTTGCTTGTTGTAACACACACCCGACCCCGTACGAAGACGCATCGCAAGCTAGCACTAAACGTTTACATGGGGTCATACAGAACAAGCAGTTTGTTGGAACATAACCGCTTTCTGGCTTTCTCAAAAGCAGTCTCTTGTGATTTCCCCCATACCCAGTCATCTCCCTTGCGTAGCAACATGTGTAGGGGTTCTAGCAAGGTGCGTAACCCGGGTAGGAAATTTCCAAAATGATTGAGGAGTCCCAGGAACGACCGCAGCTCCGTCACATTCTGTGGTCTCAGCGCGTTCTTGATGGCCTCCATCTTGACGTCGGTGGTTCTGATGCCGTCTGCCGTGATTCTTCTCCCTAAGAACTCGCCCTCTGGCGCCAGGAAAACAAACTTTGAGCGTTTCAACCTGAGTCCCACACGATCTAGCCGACTTAGAACCTCTTCCAGGTTCTGAAAGTGTTCGATGGTGTCCCGACCTGTGATCACTATGTCATTCTGGAAAACCACGGTGCACAGAACCGACTTTAGCAGACTCTCCATGTTACTTTGAAAAATGGCCGTGGCCGATCGAATCCCAAACGGGCACCTATTGTAGATGAACAGACCTTTGTACGTGTTGATGCAGGCGAGGCCGTACGAAGATTCCGCCAGCTCCTGCGCCATGTAGGCCGAGGTCAGGTCCAACTTGGTGAATGTCTTTCCTCCTGCCAGTGTCGCAAATAGGTCGCCTGCCTTGGGTAGCGGGTACTGATCCTGCAGCGAAAAACGGTTAATCGTTACTGCATAGTCCCCACAAATTCTGACCGTGCCATCGCCTTTGAGAACCGGAACGATAGGACTGGCCCACTCATTGAGCTCAACCGACGCGATGATGCCCTCTCGTTGAAGCCTGTCCAGTTCGATCTCCACTTTCTCTCGCATCATGTATGGCACCACACGTGCCTTGTGATGGATAGGTCGTGTACCGGGAACCAAGTGGATCTACACCTTCGCCCCAGAGAAATTTCCGATGCCTCGCTCAAATAACGACGGGAACTTGCTCAAAACCTGGGCACATGAGACGTCGTCGATAGACGAAACGGTCGGATGTCGTCCCAGTTCCAGCGGATTTTTCCCAGCCAGCTTCTGCCGAACAGTGTGGGGCCATCTCCTGGTACAATGGGAGTGGGAGTTTGTGCACCGCTCCTTCATAGGAGACCTTTACTGCTGCACTGCCAATTACAGGGACCAGCTCTTTTGTGTAAGTTCTCAGCTTGGTATGAATAGGGCTCAGTTTGGGTCTTTATGCCTTGTTGCACCACAGCGTTTCGAAGCTTGCTCATGATAGACTGACTCGCACCCGTGTCCAATTCCATTGATACTGGAATTCTGTTCAGTTCAACTTTTAACATGATCTGTGGACATTTCGTGGTGAAGGTGTGTACCCCATACTTCTGCCTCCTTGGTTCGATTCTCTAGTTCAGTTTAATCCGCCATAGATCGGTCTTCCTCTGCAACGTGGTGGATTGCAGGGTTTGCAGCTCATCTGCACAATTGCTGGCGGCGTCCCATTGTTCCACAGCCTTTGCACACATAGTCTTTGAAGTGGCATTAATGGGCTCGATGATCACCTCCGCAGCACCAACAAGGTGTTAATTGCCTCGCATTCACGCTTGATGGCAGACTCTGGGTCATCTGAGGTCGTGCAGCTGTAGGCGCGTACATTCTACCATATGCATTCCTGCCTGAAGATGACGTTACTTTGTGTACAGTACTTGCCGATGCATCTTTATGCTGCAAACTTTTTTCGTGTTATCACTGGTGGACACGAATGCCTGGACAATCGTTATGGCTTTGCTCAGGTTCGGTGTTTCAACAGTAAATAGTTTGCGAAGGATAACCTCATGGCCAATGCCAAGCACAAAAAAGTCTCTTTGCATTTGCTCCAGAAATCCATCGAATTCGCAATGTCCTGCAAGGCGCCTTAGTTCGGCGATGTAGCTCGCCACTTCCTGGCTTTCAGACCGTTGACATGTAAAAAATCGATACCTTGCCATCAGAACGCTCTCCTTCGGATTTAGCTGCTCCCAGACCAGCGTTCACAGTTCTTCATACGATTTGGTTGTTGGTTTCACCGGAGCAAGAAGATTTTTCATGAGGCCATAGGTTGTTGCCCCGCAGACGGTGAGGAAGATCGCCCTTCGTTTGACAGCGTTCACATTCCCTTCCAGCTCGTTGGCCACGAAGTCTTGGTTGAGTCGCTCCACGAAGGCTTCCCAATCATCATCTTCTGAGAATTTGTCCAGGATATCAACAGTTCTCTGGATTTTCACGTGTTGGTTCGTTACCTATTACTCGTCGCCAGTTGTTACGTCTCAAATAAAGCAACGTGACTGAGTACTGTAGACATGTGTAAGTGTGACCTCAGTCTCTTTATTCTGACTCCAGAGTGCCAGCACAGCACGGAAGACCTGCTTTATATACAGTGCTCCTAAGGGATGCTGGGATCCCTTGGGACTCCAACGGATGCCCCTCTGGTGGCGGTAGAATGCTGGTTACAAGGTGTTGCATACATAACAGTATATATCGATGATTTAGACTTGAATGTGGGCGATATGATTAAACAGTTTGCAGACGATACTAAAATTGGCTGTGTGGTTGATAATGAAGAAGAAAGCTGTACACTGCAGGAAGATATCAATGAACTGGTCAGGTGGGCAGAAGAGTGGCAAATGGAACTCAGTCTGGAAAAGTGTGAGGTAATGCAGTTGGGGAGGGCTAACACGGCAAGGGAATACACATTAAATGGTAGGACACTGATAAATGTAGAGGAACAAAGGGAACTTGGAGTGCATGTCTACAGATCCCTGAAGGTAGCAAGCCAAATAAATGAGGTGGTTAAGAAGGCATACGGAATCTATGCAGAGGCATAGAATACAAGATTGGGGGGCAGTGCTGTGTGGCGGGGTCAGGTTGGTGGAGGACCTTTGTCTTCCAGATGTTTAGTGTAAGGCCCGTGCTTTTGTACACCTCGGTGAAGATGTTGACTATGACTTGGAGTTTAGCCTCTGACAATGTGGACCACTTTCCATACCTCGGGAGTCTATTATCAGCAAGGGCGGACATCGACGACGAGGTTCAACACCACCTCCTGTGCGCCAGCGCAATACTTCAGCCAGCTGAGGAAGAGAGTGTTCAAAGATCGGGCCCTCAAATCTGGCACCAAGCTTATGGTCTACAGGGCTGTAGTGATAACCGCCCTCCTGTATGGCTCAGAGACATGGACCATATACAGTAGACACCTCAAATCGCTGGAGAAATACCACCAGCATTGCCTCCGCAAGATCCTACAAATCCCCTGGGAGGACAGACACACCAATGTTAGTGTCCTCAATCAGGCCAACATCCCCAGCATCGAAGCACTGACCACAGTCGACCAGCTCCATTGTTCGCATGCCTGACACAAGACTCCCAAAGCAAACACTCTACTCGGAACTCCTACACGGCAAGTGATCCCCAGGTGAGAAGAGGAAACGTTTCAAGAACGCCCTCAGAAACTCCTTGATAAAATGCAACATCCCCACCGACACCTGGGAGTCTCTGGCCAAAGACCGCCCAAAGTGGAGGAAGAGCACCCGGGAGAGCGCTGAGCACCTTGTGTCTCGTCGCCAAGAGCATGCAGAAAACAAGCGCAGGCAGCGGAAGGAGCGTGTGGCAAACCAGTCCCACCCACCCTTTCCTTCAACGACTGTCTGTCCCACCTGTGACAGAGACTGTAATTCCCTAAGAATTCACTTTTACAGTGGAAGCAAGTCTTCCTCGATTTCGGGGGAATGCCTATGATGATGATGGGAATACAAGAGCAGGGAGGTTGTGCTTGAACTGTATAAACACTAGTTAGGCCGCAGCTAGAGAACTGTGCACATTACAGGAAAGATGTGATTGCACGTGAGAGGGTGCAGAGGAGATTTACGAGGATGTTGCCTGGACTGGAGAATAGTCAGCTATGAGGAATTTATTATTTTCTCCAATTTAATATTGGGAAGACCGAAGCCATTATTGTTGGTCCCCACCACAAACTGCGTTCCATAACCACTGACTCCATCCCTCTCCCTAGCATCAATCTGAGGGTGAACAAAACTGTTCGCAACCTCGGTGTCGTATTTGACCCTAAATGAGTTTCCAGCCACATATCCGCAGGGTAACTAAAACTGCTTGTTTCCACCTCTGTAACATTGCCCGCCTCCGCCCATGCCTCAGCTCTTCTGCTGCTGAAACCCTCATGTTATGTATGGAGAAAGAGTCAGACTGAACACTGAGTTTAAAGTAAAGTGTGACCTTAGTATTTTATTGCAGGTCTCCAGAGTGCTTCTCCAACCTGTGAGGCCTGCTTCAATACCTGTGCTCCCAAGGGAATATGGGATCCCTTGGGACTCCAGGAGATGAGCCCTCTGGTGGCTGTACAGAGTATATATAAGTATACATATATAACAAGACTTCCCCCCCAAAGTCAATAGTGTAACTATTTACAATGTGAGTCGATCTGGGGCTCTTCTTGCCCTGGTTGATCGTCTCGGTTTGAAAGCTGGTATTGGAGAATCACTTGTTGGGCCCTCGCTGGGCTGCTGTGCAGCTGCCTTGCTGGGCTGCATGGTGTGGTGGGTCCTGCTGGGCTGCTGTGGATGATGGGTTCTGCTTCGTGGCCAACCGTGGTGCCGGTTGCCACTGGTGTGTGTGTTGGGGGATCAAAAAAGGTAGGGTCCAAAGTGGGTTGCTCAGAATAGTCTGTGAATCTGAGTTTGATTTGGTCCAAGTGTTTCCGGTCAATGAGTCCATTTGAAAGTTTGACCCGAAACACACTGCTCCCCTCTTTGACCATTGACAGTGCCGGGAAGCCACTTGGGACCTTGTCCATAATTCAATACAAATACAGGATCATTGATTTCAATTTCGTGTGACACATTGGCGCTATCATGGTGCGTAATTTGTTGAAGCTGCCTGCTCGCTCTACCTGTTCATGTAGATCAGGGTGATCTAACGAGAGCCTTGTCTTAAGTGTTCTTTTCATTAGTAGTTCAGCAGGTGGGATCCCAGTGAGCGAATGGGGTCTCGTGCAGTAGCTAAGCAGGACGCGGGATAGGCGAGTCTGCAGTGAGCCTTTTGTTACCCTCTTCAAGCCCTGCTTGATGGTTTGCACTGCTCTTTCTGACCATTGGATGCTGGTTTAAACGGGGCAGATGTGACATGTTTGATCCCGTTGCAGGTCATGAATTCTTTGAACTCAGCACTGGCAAAACGTGGCCCGTTGTCGCTCACCAGGACATTGGGTAGACCGTGTGTGGCAAACATGGCCCGCAGGCTTTCAGTAGTGGCAGCGGACGTGTTAGCCGACATTATATCACATTCAGTCTGTAAAGTCCTTCCACAATACCATAAATCCACACAAGGCACATTCTATGGACAAGGTCACTCCATGACCTGAACCTTTATTCACAGGGCTAAGAAGTGATGACCCAGCGTGGGACCTCCCTTTATATACCTGGATGACCCTTGTGCGTGGTGATGGTGGTCAGTAGTTTAGATTCGTCGGCCAGTTCTTGGGTCATGTAAGCTGAAGTGAGGTCCAAATTGATGAACAGGTTGCCGCCTGCCAGCGTGGCAAAAAGGTCCTCTGCTCTCGGGAGCGCGTATCGGTCTTGCAGGGACACCCGGTTGATAGTGGCCTTGTAATCGCCACAGATCCTGACCGAGCCATCTGCTTTTAGGACGGGAACAATGGGGCTCGCCCAGTCGCTGAATTCAGCGGACGAGATGATGCCCTCTCTCAGCAACCGGTCCAACTCGCTCTCAATTTTCTCCCGCACCACATACGGCACAGCTCTGGCTTTGTGGTGCACTGGTCTGGCGTCCGGGATGATGCGTATCACTACTTTGGTAACTTTGAACGTCCCGACGCCAGGTTGAAATACTGATTCAAATTGCTGTAGGACCTGTGAGCATGAACTTCGCTCCACAGATGACATGGCGTGCACATCCCCCCATTTCCAGTTCATCTCAGCTAACCAGCTCCTCCCCAGCAGTGTGGGACCATTGCCCGAGACAATACAGAGTGGCAGCCGGTTCACCGATCCATTGTGTGTGACCGCCAACATTGCACTGCCTAGCACTGGAATGATTTCTTTGGTGTATGTCCGTAATTGCATCTCAATGCGTTCTAGTTTGGGTCTGCTGGCTTTGAGTGGCCACAGCTTTTCGAATTGTTGAACACTCATGAGTGACTGGCTGGCCCCTGTGTCCAGCTCCATGCGTACAGGGATGCCGTTTAATCGGACTTTCATCATCATGGGTGGCGTTTTGGTATATGAGCTGTGAATGTTTGCCACATGAACCCGCTGAATTTCAGCGTCCATTGATTTGCCCAAACGTCATCCTGCCTCGCAGACCCCTCAATGGTTCATCCACCTTGTATATTAGCCTGGTTACAGGCTTTCTGCACATTCTGGCTAAATGGCTACTGAGGTTACAATTTCTGCAGACGAACTGTTGAAACCTGCAAGTCCTGGCAGTATGTCTGACCCCACACCTCCAGCATGAACTGAGATTCCCATTGTTGTGAACAAAAGAGCTGTTACAAGGCATTCCTCGCTCTTGAGCACCCTGTTAGTGGGTGTCAATGGCCCCATCCCGGGCCGCATTGTCCACTGGAGGGACGTAAATGTTCGTTCAGTCTGCCATTGTCTCTGTTGGAGACTTACTCTTGGGTCTATTGCTGCCTGAGTTGTGTTGAACTGCCCTTGCCTGCCTGCGGGGCTCTGTGTCGCGTTTATGATATTGACTCCCTGTTGGAGGCAGAATTGCGCGCATATATTATCTTGGTTTCCTCCTACCCCGCCATAAAAGTCTGAGCCATCAACGCCGCCGCTTCCAAGGTCAAGTCCTTGGTCTCAATTAGCTTTCTGAAAATCCCAGCATGACCGATGCCCTCAATAAAGAAATCCCTTAGCATCTGCTCCGTATAGGCACCTGTGAACTTACAGAGGCTGGCCAAGCGCCGGAGGTCCGCAATGAAATCCGGTATGCTGTCCTTCCCGACGTCGGTGGGTATAGAATCTGTGTCGGGCCATGTGTACGCTGCTCGCCGGTTTGAGGTGCTCACCGATTAATTTGCTGAGCTCTTCAAAGGTTTTGTCCGCCGGCTTCTCGGGTGCTAGCAAGTCTTTCATGAGCACGTAAGTCTTAGGTGCACAGCTGGTCAGCAGATGGCCGCCGCGTCTCCCAGCCAGTCCTTCGTGACAAAACTCTGCTGGAGCCTCTCAATGAAATCATCCCAATTCTCACCAACACAGTATCGTTCATCTGTGCTGCCGGTGGCTATTCTCGTGGGTCGTTGATTCCCGTTTCTCGTCACCAATGTAAAGTCCTTACACAATGCCACAAATCCACACGAGGTACATTCTATGGACAAGGTCACTCCATGACCTGAACCTTTATTCGCAGGGCCAAGAAGTGATGACCCTGCGTGGGACCTCCCTTTATATACCTGGATGACCAGATGGCGAGTGTCTCCCACAAGTTCACTCCCTGTGGTCAAGGTGTGCATTTCTTATGTATATACAGTATTGCAGTGTTGTTACATAAAGGTTACATACATGACACAGTCCACTTGGAGTACGCATCTACAACGACAAGGAACATTTTACACAAGAACAGGCCTGCACAGTCGACATGTACCCTGGACCACGGTTTGAAGGGCCAAGACCATAAACTTAGCGGCACCTCCCTGGGTGTATTACTTAACTGTGAGCATGTAATACATCTGTGCACGCAGGACTCTAAGTCCTCATCAATACCGGGCCACCACACCTGGGATCTGGCAGTCTTTCATCATTACGATGCCTGGGTGAGTACTGTGGAGGTCACTGATGAAGGTATCTCTGTCCTTCTTGGGAACCACTACACGATTTCCCCACAGAAGGCAGTCTGCCTTTAAGGACATTTTATCTTTGTGCCGCTGGAACGGCTTCATCTCTTCCTGCATTTCCACAGGGACACTGGACCAGCTCCCGCGAAGCACACAGTTTTTGACTAGGGACAATAAGAGGTCCTGGCTCGTCCAGGTTTTGATCTGCTGAGTAGTGACGGGTGATTGCTCACTCTCAAATGCTTCCATAACCATGGCTAAATCTGCGGGCTGCGCCATTTCCACCCCCGTGGTGGGCAATGGCAGTCTACTGAGAGCATCGGCGCAGTTTTCTGTGCCTGGCCTGTGGCGGATGGCGTAGTCGTATGCAGCAAAGTGAACACCCATCTCTGGATGCGGGCCGATGCATTGGTATTTATCCCTTTTCTCTTGGAAAACAGGGACATGAGTGGCTTATGGTCAGTTTCCAATTTGAATTTTAGCCCAAAACAGATATTGATGCATTTTCTTTACCCCAGAGACACACGCTAACGCTTCTTTTTCAATCATGCTGTAAGCTCTCTCAGCCTTAGACATACTCCTGGATACGTAAATAACCAGTTGCAGTTTCCCAAAATCATTAGCTGGTTGCAATACACACCCGACGCTATATGATGACTCATCACATGCTGGTACCAAATGCTTATATGGATCATACAACACAAGCAATTTGTTTGAGCATAACAATTTTCTAGCTTTTACAAAGGCATTTTCTTGGCTTTTGCCCCATGCCCATTCGTCCAGTTTTCACAGTAAGACATGCAGTGGTTCTAACCGTGTGCTGAGACCCGGTAAGAAGTTACCAAAGTAGTTCAGGAGTCCTAGAAACGACCGCAGCTCCATCACGTTCTGTGGCCTCGGTGCGTTCTCGATTGCCTCCGTCTTCGAGTTCATGGGCCTGATGCCGTCCGCCGCAATCCTCCTTCCCAAGAACTCCACTTCAGGCATCAAGAAAACGCACTTTGAGCGTTTTAACCTGAGCCCCACGCAGTTGAGTCAACTAAGAACCTCCTCCAGGTCCTGCAGATGCTCGACTGTGTCCCGACCTGTGATCAAGATGTCGTCCTGGAAGACCACGGTGTGCGGGACCGACTTCAGTAAGCTTTCCATGTTTCTCTGGAATATCGCTGCCGCTGATCGAATTCCAAACGGGCATCTGTTATAAATAAAAAGACCTTTGTGTGTGTTGATGCAGGTGAGGCCCTTCGATGATTCTTCCAGTTCCTGTATCATGTAGGCTGAAGTCAGATCCAGCTTCGTGAATGTCTTTCCTCCCGCCAGTGTTGCAAAAAGGTCGTCGGCCTTTGGTAATGGGTATTGGTTCTGCAGGGAGAAACGATTGATAGTTATTTTGTAATCGCCACAGATTCTGACGGTGCCGTCTCCCTTAAGTACTGGGACAATATGACTGGCCCACTCATTGAATTCGATCGGTGAAATGATGCACTCTCTTTGCAGCCGGTCTAGCTCGATCTCTACCCTTTCTCTCATCGTGTACGGTACTGTTCTCGCCTTGCGATGGATAGGTCGCGTCCCTGGAATTAGGTGGATCTGCACTTTTGCTCCTTGGAATTTCCCGATGCCTGATTCGAACAGCGAAGGCAATTTGTTTCAGACCTGGGCACACGAAGTGTCGTCAGCGGGCGATAGCACTCGGACGTCGTCCAAGTTCCAGCGTATCTTTCCCAACCAGCTCCTGCCGAGCAGCGTGAGACTATCGCCCAATACCACGCAGAGAAGTAGCTTGTGCACCGCTCCATTGTAGGAGACCTTTACGGTAGCACGGCCGATTACGGTAATCAGTTCTTTAGTGTAAGTTCTTAGTTTTGTACGAACTGGAGTTAAGACTGGCCTTGAGACCTTGCTGCACCACAATCTTTTGAAAGTCTTTTTTCAATGATGGACTGGCTCGCGCCCGTGTCCAGCTCCATTGACATCGGGAGTCCATTTAGTTCAACATGCAGCATTATCGGGGGACACTTTGTGGTGAATTTGTGCACCCCATGTACCTCTGCCTCCACAGTCTGAGGCTCTGGTTTGTTGAGATCCTCCATGGATCTGTCCTCCTCTGCAACATGATGGTTTGCAGGATTAACAGGATTTGCAGCTCGCCTGCACTTACGTTGGAGGTGTCCCATTATTCCACAGCCCTTGCAAACGTACCCTTTGAATCGGCATGAATGGAAACGATGATCACCCCCGCAGCGCCAACAAGGTGTTTATGGCCTTGCATTCATCACGCTTGATTGTGGACTCTGAGACATCTGCGGATGTGCAGCTGCAGGCATGTGTGATCTGCCCTGTACGTTGCAATTTGAAAACAACATCACTTTGTTGACAGTACTTGTTGCAGCACTTGTGTGCTGAGAGATTTGATAGTATTATCACTGATGGCAATGAACACCTGCGGTATCGCTATGGCCTTGCTCAAGGTTGGGGTCTCTACAGTCACAAGTTTGCGAAGTATGGTTTCGTGGCCAATGCCAAGTACGAAAAAGTCTCTGAGCATGTGCTCCAAATGTCCATCAAATTCGCAATGTCCTGCAAGGCATCTTAGCTCGGCGACATAACTCGCCACTTCCTGGCCTTCAGACCTTTTGTAGATGTAGAACCGGTACTTCACCATCAGAGTGCAATCCTTCGGGTTCATATGCTCTCAGACCAGTGTGCACAAATCATCGTACGATTTCTCCGTGGGTTTCGCTGGAGTGAGCAGATTCTACATGATGCTATATGTTGTTGCCCGACAGACGGTGAGGAGGATCGCCCTTTGTTTGGCAGCATTCTCTTCCCCACCTTGTTCGTTGGCCACGAAGTATTGGTCGAGTCGCTCCACAAAAGTTTCCCAATCACCTCCCTCCAAGATTTTCTCCAGGATGCCCACTTTTCTCTGTATCTTTGGGTTTGCTATCTGTATCTCGTCGCCAGTTATATATGGAAAAAGAGTCAGACTGAACATTGTGAGCTCAAAGTAAAGTGTGACCGTAGTCTTTTATTGCAGATCTCCAGACTGCCTCTTCAACCTGTGAGGCCTCCTTAAATACCTGTGCTCCCACGGGATTATAGGATCCCTTGGGACTCCAGGGGATGAGGCCTCTGGTGGCTGTACAGAGCAAATACAAGTTTACATATATAACAGAGAGCATGTCGGGAGATCTCAGAGATGCAGTGATCATGTCAATTTTTAAAAAGCTGAACAAATCCAACTGCGGCAACTACAGGGGAATCTCCTGGCTATCAACCACTGAGAAGATTGTCGCTAGAGTTCTCCTCAACTGTCTTCTCACTGTGGCCGAGGAGCTCCACCCGGAGTCACAGTGCGGATTTCATCCCCTACTGGGACCAACGGACATGATGTTTGCAGCACGACAACTGCAGGAAAAATGCAGGGAGCAACGCCAGCCCTTATACATGGCCTTCTTCGATCTTACAAAGACCTTTGACACTGTCGACCATGAGGGCTTATGGAGCGTCCTCCTCCGTTTTGCATGTCCCCAAAAGTTTGTCAACATCCTTCGCCTCCTCCACGATGACATGCAGGCCGTGATCCTTACCAGCGGATCCACTACAGACCCATTCCACATCCGGACCGGGGTCAAACAGGGCTGTGTCATCGCTCCAACCCACTTCTCAATCTTCCTCGCTGCCATGCTCCACCTCACTGTCAACAAGCTCCCTGCTGGAGTGGAACTAAATTACAGAACCAGTGGGAAGCTGTTTAACCTACGCCGCCTCCAGGCCAAGTCCAGGATCACCCAAACCTCTGTCGTTGAATTGCAGTACGCGGACGACGCCTGCGTCTGCGCACATTCTGAGGCTGAATTCCAGGATATAGTCGATGTATTCACCGAGGCATATGAAAGCATGGACCTTATGCTTAACATCTGTAAGACAAAGGTCCTCCACCAGCCTGTCCTCGCCACACAGCACTGCCCCCCAGTCATCAAGATTCACGGCACGGCCCTCGACAACGTGGACCACATCCCATACCTCGGGAGCCTCTTGTTAACAAAGGCAGACATTGATGCGGAGATTCAACGTTGCCTCCAGTGCGCCAGTGCAGCCTTCGGCCGCCTGAGGAAAAGAGTGTTCAAGGACCAGGCCCTCAATCCTACCACCAAGCTCATGGTCTACAGGGCTGTAATAAAATCCGCCCTGCTGTATGTGTCAGAGGCATGGATGATGTACAGAAGACACATCAAGTCGCTGGAGATATATCACCAATGATGTCTCCGCAAGATCCTGCAATTCTGTAGATATGCGAAGAGAAAAAGATTAGTGAAGACAAACGTAGGTCCCTTGCAGTCAGATTCAGGTGAATTTAGAATTTAGAACAAAGAAATGGCAGACTAGTTGAACAAATATTTTGGTTCTGTCTTCACAAAGGAAGACACAAATAACCTTCCGGAAATCCTAGGGGTCCGAGGGTCTAGTGAGAAGGAGGAACTGGAGGAAATCCTTCAAGGCGGGAAATTGATGTGATTGAAGGCCGATAAATCCCCGGGGCCTGATAGTCTGCATCCTAGAGTGCTTAAGGAAGTGGCCCTCGAAATAGTGAATGCATTGGTGATCATTTTCCAACAGTCTATCGACTCTGGATCAGTTCCTATGGACTGGAGGGTAACTAATGTAACACCACTTTTTTAAAAAGGAGGGAGAGAAAACAGGTAATTATAGACCGGTTAGCCAGACATCAGTAGTGGGGAAAATGTTGGAATCAATTATTAAAGTTGAAATAGCAGCGCATTTGGAAAGCAGTGACAGGATCGATCCAAGTCAGCATGGATTTATGAAGGGGAAATCATGCTTTACAAATCTTCTAGAATTTTTTGAGGAGATAGCTCGTAGAGTGGATAAGAGAGAACCAGTGGATGTGGTGTATTTGGACTTTCAAAAGGCTTTTGCCAAAGTCCCACACAAGAGATTGGTGTGTAAAATTAAAGCACATGGTATTGGGGATAATGTACTGACATGGATAGAGAACTGGTTGGCAGACAGGAAACAGAAGGAAGTGCGGATGAGAGGGGGAACGGGAATGTGATTGGCGAGGGAAACAAGGATCGCCATATCGGTAATCAAAACGATAGTGGGAGAGAAATCTCGAGATGGCATGGTCAACGGAATGGCCATGATTATGGGTAGGTGTGTTTATATGGAAGGAGAGGTTAAGGGAGGGCAGTAAACTCGTGAGGAGAGAGTAGTGATAACACTAAATTGGCTGGCGGTGTGAGCTGTGAGGAAGACGCTAAGAAGCTGCAGGGTGACTTAGACAGATTAGGCGAGTGGGCAAATACATGGCAGATGCTGTGTAATGTGGTTAAATGTGAGGTTATCCACTTTGGGGGCAAAAACAAGAAGGCAGAATATTATCTGAATGGCGGCAAATTAGGAAAAGGAGAGGTGCAACGAGACCTGGGTGTCATGGTTCATCAGTCACTGAAAGTGGGCATGCAGATACAGCAGGCGGTGAAGAAGGCAAATGGTATGTTGGCCTTCATAGCTAGAGGATTTGAGTATAGGAGCAGGGAGGTCTTACTGCAGTTGTACAGGGCCTTGGTGGGGCCTCACCTGGAATATTGTGTTCAGTTTTGGTCTCCTAATCTGAGGAAGGACATTCTTGCTATTGAGGGAATGCAGCGAAGGTTCACCAGACTGATTCCAGGGATGGCTGGACTGTCATATGAGGAGCGTCTGGATCAATTGAGCCTTTATTCACTGGAGTTTAGAAGAAAGAGGGGATCTCATAGAAAAGTATAAGATTATGACGGGACTGGACAGGTTAGATGCGGGAAGAATGTTCCCGATGTTGGGGAACTCCAGAACCAGGGGACATAGTCTTAGTATAAGGGGTAGGCCATTTAGGACTGAGATGAAGAGAAACTTCTTCACTCAGAGTTGTTAACCTATGGAATTCCCTGCCGCTGAGTGTTGTTGACGCCAGTTCATTGGATATATTCAAGAGGGAGTTAGATATGGCCCTTATGGCTAAGGGGATCAAGGGGTATGGAGAGAAAGCAGGAAAGGGGTACTGAGGGAATGATCAGCCATGATCTTATTGAATGGTGGTGCGGGCTCGAAGGGCCGAATGGCCTACTCCTGCACCTATTTTCTATGTTTTTATGTTACTTGTGGGACTAACTGGCAGGAAGGACCATTCAGTGGAGTTGAGGTAAAAGATCAGCCATGATATTGAATGTCGGAGCTGGCTCGAGGGGTTGAATGGCCTACTCCTGCTGCTATTTCTTATGTTCTTATCTGGGGAACAAAAATGAAATTGGTTTTTGGATATGGGAGATGGAACAGTGGCTTGCTCTTTCTGTTCCACACATCCACCTGGTATTGCAGTGCCTCTGTGAACATGCAGCTTCGCCTCTCTGGGGTGGGATCCCGCTGTCAAAACGCGCACACCTGCATTTCCTGATGTCGGGTCTGCCAGCGCTGAGCAGACCTGACCGGCAGTGGCGGGAGACCCAATTCAAATAATTAGTGGCTTGTTTACAGCCACTTCACAATGCTTTCCCCCTGCTTTTTGAATTGGACAGGTCGTCCAAGGGTATCACCGCTGTGCTTAGTGCTCGTCTGTGAAGCTGAGGCGGGAGGCCACTGGCCATTGAATCAGTTGATGAGTTGACAGCTTCAAATGTCACGTCAAAGTTCCCAGACAATTGCGAAATGTTCCCTTCTCTTAACTGCATTTCCACTAGGGAGATTCAGAAATGCTGAAAGTCTTTACACGAGTCTCCATCCAGTCTGACCTCATTACCTCCGCCACCATTGACAGATCGCTTCTGTCATCTTTACTTCACCTGCCATCTATTCCATCAGCATGGGTGCCTTTGACTCGCGTGTTCTCAACTCCATCCCGCCACTACTTCAGTGAAACTCCAGCACTGCACGAGGTAGGCAAAGCCACAAAACAGCTCAAGAACAACAAGGCTACGGGTGTGATTGGAATTCCTGCTGAGGCACTAAAATATGGCGGAGATGCGTATTGGCGCGGATACATGGCCTCATCTCTCTCATCTGGAGGGAGGAGAGCATGCCGGGAGATCTCAGAGATGCAGTGATCGTGTCCATTTTGAAAAAGGGGAACAAATCCGACTGCGGCAACTACAGGGGAATCTCTCGGCTATCAACCACTGGGAAGGTTGTCGCGAGAGTTCTCCTCAACCGTCTTCTCCCTGTGGCCGAGGAGCTCCTCCCGGAGTCACAGTGCGGATTTCGTCCCCTACTGGGAACAATGGACATGATCTTTGCAGCCCGACAACTGCAGGAAAAATGCAGGGAGCAACGCCAGCCCTTATACTTGGCCTTCTTCGATCTTACAAAGGCTTTTGACACTGTCGACCGTGAGAGCTTATGGAGCGTCCTCCTCCATTTTGCAGCTCCCAATGATTTGTCAACATCCTTCGCCTGCTCCACGACAACATGCAGGCCGTGATTCTTACCAGCGGATCCACTACAGACCCATTCCACGTCCGGACCAGGGTCAAACAGGGCTGTGTCATCGCTCCAACCCTCTTCTCAATCTTCTTCGCTGCCATGCTCCATCTCACTGTCAACAAGCTCCCCGCTGGAGTGGAACTAAACTACAGAACCAGTGGGAAGCTGTTTAACCTACGCCGCCTCCAGGCCAGGTCCAAGATCACCCAAACCTCTGTCGTTGAACTGCAGTACGCAGACAACGCCTGCGTCTGCACACATTCTGAGGCTGAACTCCAGGATATAGTCGATGTATTCACCGAGGCATATGCAAGCATGGGTCTTGCGCATAACATCTGTAAGACAAAGGTCCTCCACCAGCCTGTCCTTGCCGCACAGCACTGCCCTCCCAGTCATCCAGAATCACGGCACGGCCCTCGACAACGTGCGTGGACCACTTCCCATACCTCGGGAGCCTCTTGTCAACAAAGGCAGACATTGATGCGGAGATTCAACATCGCCTCCAGTGCACCAGTGCAGCCTTTGGCCGTCTGAGGAAAAGTGTGTTCAAGGACCAGGCCCTCAAACCCACCACCAAGCTCATGGTCTACGGGGCTGTAATAATACCCTCCCTCCTGTGTGGGTCAGAGGCATGGACGATGTACAGAAGACACATCAAGTCGCTGGAGATATATCACCACGATGTCTCCGCAAGATCCTGCAAATTCCCTGGGAGGACAGGCACACCAACATCAGTGTCCTCGCCCAGGCTAACATCCCCAGCATTGAAGTATTAACCACACTCGATCAGCTTCGCTGGGCAGGCCACTTAGTTCGCATGCCAGACAAGTGACTCCCCAAGCAATAGCTTTACGCGGAGCTCCTTCATGGCAAACGAGCCAAAGGTGGGCAGTGGAAACGTTATAAGAACACCTTCAAAGCCTCCCTGGTGAAGTGCAACATCACCACTGACAACTGGGAGACCCGAGGTGGAGAAAGTGCATCCGGGAGGGCGTTGAGCTCTTAGAATCTCAATGCTGCGAGTGTGAAGAGGTCAGGCGCAGGCAGCGGAAATTCACCCACCCCGCCCTTCCTCCGACGAATATCTGTCCCACCTGCGACAGGATCTGTGGCTCTCGTGTTGGACTGTTCAGCCACCAAAGAACTCATTTTAGGAGTGGAAGCAAGTCTTCCTCGACTCCGAGGGACTGCCTATGATGATGATGATGATGACTTTATACTCTCTCACCTTGCTCCTCAGAATCTGACCATGATCAGCCCCGACACTAGCATCACCAGACACACCGGCAGCACCAACAACATCACCTCTAACCTTCTCCGCAATCACCTAATGCTGCACAGGTGTTAGATCTCTTAATTTCCAATGAAATGCGAACTCCGATTGTAGTTTTAATGTAACTTTATTCTGGCAGCAGCAACAAGCTCTTGGCTTTCAGCCAGGCCTTTGTCCTTCTGAGACCACATGGCCAAAATGGCTGTTTATATTCATGATCAGTTTACTGAAAAGAACTCTTCTTCTTTGACCTTATTGGCTCAATTAATAGTCTGTTAACCTTTAATTGGCTCGCTACCCAAAGGTCCTAAAATGTCAAGTTGATTGATGACTTAATGCAACATGCTGAGTTGCACGTAGCAGCTTTGACTTGGGGTCTGTGAATTTAGAACTCAGCAGAGGAGGACAAAGGGTTTGATTAGGATTGGGAAAATAGAGTACGAGAGGAAGGTTGCAGGGAACATTAAAATGGACTGCAATAGCTTCTATAGATATGTAACGAGAAAAAGGTTAGTAAAGACAAACGTCGGTCCCCTGCAGTCAGAATCAGGGGAAGTCATAACTGGGAACAAAGAAATGGCAGACCAATTGAACAAGTACGTTGGTTCGGTATTCACTAAGGAGGACACAAACAACCTTCCAGATATAAAAGGGGTCAGAGGGTCTAGTAAGAAGGAGGAACTGAGGGAAGTCCTTATTAGTCGGGAAATTGTGTTGGGGAAATTTATAGGATTGAAAGCTGATAAATCCCCAGGGCCTGATGGTCTACATCCCAGAGTACTTAAGGAGGTGGCCTTTGAAATAGTGGATGCATCGACAGTCATTTTCCAACATTCCATAGACTCTGGATCAGTTCCTATGGAGTGGAGGGTAGCCAATGTAACCCCACTTTTTAAAAAAGGAGGGAGAGAGAAAACGGAATTATAGACCGGTCAGCCTGACATCGGTAGTGCGTAAAATGATGGAATCAATTATTAAGGATGTCATAGCAGTGCATTTGGAAAGAGGTGACATGATAGGTCCAAGTCAGCATGGATTTGTGAAAGGGAAATCATGCTTGACAAATCTTCTGGAATTTTTTGAAGATGTTTACAGTGGAGTGGACAAGGGAGAATCAGTTGATGTGGTGTATTTGGACTTTCAGAAGGCTTTCGACAAGGTCCCACACAAGAGATTAATGTGCAAAGTTAAAGCACATGGGATTGGGGGTAGTGTGCTGACGTGGATTGAGAACTGGTTGTCAGACAGGAAGCAAAGAGTAGGAGTAAATGGGTACTTTTCAGAATGGCAGGCAGTGACTAGTGGGGTACCGCAAGGTTCTGTGCTGGGGCCCCAGCTGTTTACATTGTACATTAATGATTTAGACGAGGGGATTAAATGTAGTATTTCCAAATTTGCGAATGAAATAACTAAGTTGGGTGGCAGTGTGAGCTGCAAGGAGGATGCTATGAGGCTGCAGAGTGACTTGGATAGGTTAGGTGAGTGGGCAAATGCATGGCAGATGAAGTATAATGTGGATAAATGTAAGGTTATCCACTTTGGTTGTAAAAACAGAGAGACAGACTACTATCTGAATGGTGACAGATTAGGAAAAGGGAAGGTGCAACGAGACCTGGGTGTCATGGTACATCAGACATTGAAGGTTGGCATGCAGGTACAGCAGGCAGTTAAGAAGGCAAATGGCATGTTGGCCTTCATAGCGAGGAGATTGGAGTACAGGGGCAGGGATGTGTTACTACAGTTGTACAGGGCCTTGGTGAGGCCACATCTGGAATATTGTGTACAGTTTTGGTCTCCTAACTTGTGGAAGGACATTCTTGCTATTGAGAGAGTGCAGTGAAGGTTCACCAGACTGATTCGCGGGATGGCGGGACTGACATATCAAGAAAGACTGGATCAACTGGGCTTGTATTCACTGGAGTTCAGAAGAATGAGAGGGGATCTCATTGAAACGTTTAACATTCTGACGGGTTTAGACAGGTTAGATGCAGGAAGAATGTTCCCAATGTTGTGGAAGTCCAGAACCAGGGGTCACAGTCTAAGGATAAGGGGTAAGCCATTTAGGACCGAGATGAGGAGCAACTTCTTCACCCAGAGAGTGGTGAACCTGTGGAATTCTCTACCACAGAAAGTTGTTGAGGCCATTTCACTAAATATATTCAAAAAGGAGTTAGATGTAGTCCTTACTACTAGGGGGATCAAGGGGTATGGTGAGAAAGCAGGAATGGGGTACTGAAGTTGCATGTTCAGCCATGAACTCATTGAATGGCAGTGCAGGCTCGAAGGGCCGAATGGCCTACTCCTGCACCTATTTTCTATGTTTCTATGAACCAGCGCAATCGGCCAGTGATCGAGAGTAAATGTTTCTTTTTTCTCCTTTCTATTAGAAAGTATTCCTTGATGTATTTAACAGTGGTAACTTGGTGCACTTTTATTAATACAGCTGAAAATGGGATTTATCAGATAAACTAAGCATTTGTGATGAGGGTGTCTCGTCCTCCCTGAATTGGTGCTGCTGGTGTGCCCGATGATGCTGGTGTTGGGACTGAATGTGGAGAGAGAAAGTGTTATGGTACTATGTCAGCTGCTGTTGGAGTTGTTTGTTTATACCCTGCTTTGTGTTGTACGTGGTGCCATATGTCCTTTTTATCCATGGGTCTTGCCTTGCAGTTTGGCCTAGTTTTGGGCGAATTGTTGTTTTATTTCCTTCTAACCTGCCTCCCTTTGTGCTGGCTGGCTGCAGCTTAAATTGCTTGAAGTTCCTTATCCTTTCTGTCGTTTTTCGGTTTCCTTGTTTGCAAGCTGGATGCAAAAGTTTTTAGGTGTGAGCAGTGATGTCTAATTTTGATTGTTGAGTGCATTTGAAGTTTGAAACATTTGAACGGTATCTATCATCTTGTGGTTTTGCAGGTTTCTGACTAGCTGTGTTAACTGTGTGAGGTTTAAGCCCATTGTTGTACTGGTCCTTGTACTGTTCAGAGCAGCACACATGTGGCTGGTTTAAAGTTTGCTGAGGCAAAAGCTGGAGCTGAAAGACTGGTTGGGATTAGCGAGAGCGTTTTGCGAGAGAATGCAAAGAAATTGTTGTTGGTGTGTGGGGAAAGTGTGTTGGTATTTGGGATGTGTTGCTATTTGTCAGATGAGAGTGTCAGCAGAGCTTTGTAATGCATGTGATAAATACATTTGCTTGCTTTACATTTCAAGGTACAATCCAGGATACATTGTAATACAGTCATCAAATTACGTTACATGTGGCACTATACGGTACATGGGATGGATGAGAATACAGTTACATTTCTTTACAAGATACATTACTAAACAGTGCAGAACTTGCATTATACATGGCACAACACAGGTGTTTTCAGATCATGGTGCTCTATGTATACAAACAGGTTAACAAGTCAGCTGAGGGGAGTTTTATACTGATTCAAGCCCCTGGGTTTACTGTGGCAGAAAGGCTTTAAACTGTGGCTCTTCTCCATCGTGCCTTTGCGGCGATTGCGCCAATCATTAATGCGTCCCTCAGCACGTACTCCTGGATCTTGCATTGCGCCAATCTGCAACACGCGGCCGTGGACATCTCCTTGCTCTGGAAGACCAGCAAGGTTCGGGAAGACCAAAGTGCGTCTTTCACCGAGTTGATGGCCCTCCAGCAGCAGGTGATGTCTGTCTCGGTGTGTGTCCCTGGGAACAGTCCGTAGAGCACAGAGTCCTGTGTTACGGAGCTGCTTGGGATGAACCTCGACAGCAACCACTGCATCTCCTTCCAGACCTGCCTTGCAAAGGGGCAATCCTGAAGGAGATGGGTGATAGTCTCGTCCGCCCCACAGCCGACTCGGGGGCAGAGTGCCGTGTCTCTGAAACCCCGGCTATGCATGAAGGATCTGGCAGGTAGGGCCCTCCTCACCACCAACCAAGCTACGTCTTGGTGCTTGTGTGAAAGCTCTGGCGATGAGACGTTCTGCCAAACAAGTTCGACAGTCAGCTCAGGGAACCACCCGACAGGATCCACCCTCTCCTTCCTCCGTAGGGCGTCCAGGATCTCACATGCCGACCACTGCTATATGGCCTTGTGGTCAAAGGTGTTTTTTCTAAAAAATGTTTCTACGAAGGACAGGTGGACAGGCATGGTGCAACTGGTGGGGGCATTTCGCGACAGCGTGGCCAGACCCATCCGACGCAACACCAGGGACAGATAGAATCTCAGCACGTAGTGACACTTGGTGCTTGCGTATTGAAGGTCTGTGCACAGCTTGATGCAGCCGCACACAAAGGTGGCCATCAGGATGAGGGCCACGTTCGGAAAGTCCTTTCCTTCATTGTCCAGAGATTTGAACATCGTGTCTCTGCGGACACGGTCCATTTTGGATCTCCAGACAAAGTGGAAGACGGCCCGGGTGACTGCCGCGGCACAGGAGCGTGAGATGGGCCAGAACTGCGCCACACACACCACCGAGAGCACCTCACTCCTGATGACCAGGTTCTTTCCTGCAATGGAGAGGGAGCGCTGCTCCCACAATGCCAGTTTCTGTTTGAATTTGGCGATACGCTCTTCCCAATTTTTGTCGCATGCCCCATCCGCTGCGAACCATATTCCCAACACTTTCAGGTAATCTGGCTTAACGGTAAAGGGAATAAAGGATCGGTCGGCCCAGTTGCCAAAGAACATGGCCTCGCTTTTGCTGCGATAACCTTTGCCCCCGAGGCCAGTTCAAACTGGTCGCAGATTGTGAGCAATCCGTGGACCGACTGCGGATCCGAGCAAAAGATGGCGACGTCGTCCATGTACAGGGAGTTCTTGACCCGAGTGCCTCCGCTGCCTGGGATTGCCACCCCGCCAATGCCCGCATCCTTCCTGATGGACTCGGCCAAGGGCTCGATACAGCACACAAACAAGACAGAGGAGAGAGGACAGCCTTGCCTGACTCCAGACCTGATCGGAAAGCTTTCAGTTTCCCACCCGTTGATTAGAACTGCGCTACTGATGTCTGTGTAGAGCAGTTGGATCCAATTGCGGATACCCTCCCCAAACCCCATTTTGGAGAGCACGTCCATCAGGTACGTATGCGATATCCTGTCAAAGGCCTTCTCCTGGTCCCTCCTGTCCCGCACGTAGGTGATCATATCCCTGAGTAGCGCGAAGCTACCAGAGATCTTTCTGCCTGGGACAGAGCAGGCCTGGTCCGGGTGAATCACCAGCTCCAGAGAAACTTGACCCTGTTAGCGATGATCTTGCACAGGATCTTGTAGTCCACATTGAGCAGCGAGTTTTTGATTTACTCCCTCTCCCCCTTCTGCTTATAGATGAGGGTGATGATGCTTTTCCTCATCGATTCTGAGATGCTGCCAGCCAGAAGCATACCCCCGGACACTTCCAGCAGATCTGGGCCTATCCAGTCCCACAGAGCCGAATACAACTCGACCGGTAAGTCATCTCGAAGGACCGGACGGCCTTTGTCAGCTCATCCAGAGTTAGCGGGTGGTCCAGACTCTCCCGCTCGCTGTCGTCTAAGATCTATGAGCTAGACAACAGGAAGGACTGGGAGGTCGCGATGTCTGTGGGCTTGACGTCGTACAACCCAGCATAGAAGGATTTGCTCATTCTCAGCATGTCAGTCTGCGAAGACGTCACAGAACCATCTTCTTCCTTTCGGCTGGTGATCACAAAGCTCCCCCTGTGTCCCTTTTGGAAGAAGAAACGCGAACTCGTCTCATCCCGGAGGGGAGGGGATAGAGAGAGTGAGAGAGAGGAAGAGAAAGAGGGAGAGAGGGATAGAGAGCCGGGCGTGCAGAGAGAGAGAGAGAGAGAGCCGGGGGATGGGGAGTGAGAGAGAGATCTGGGAGGTGGCGGGGGAGGGAGCCTGCCGGGGCGGGGAGAGAGAGAGCCGGGGGTGGGGAAGAGCAGGAGCGAGAGGGAGCTGGGGCGGTGGGGGGAGTGAGAGAGAGAGAGAGCCGGGTAGGGAGGGAGAGAGAGACTGTAATTTCCGTATTGGACTGTTCAGTCACCTAATAACTCACTTCTGAAGTCGGTGGGGTTCTTGTTTAAATATGCGGACGGTGTCCCGGTGATGTCTTCTGGCCCAGACTGCAATTGTGAGCCCAGGCGGGTAGGTTTATTTAATCATTTTTTGTTTCCTGGTGGGCCCCACAAGGAATCCTTGTCCATCCCCTGTCCTTGGGTCTAATGCCAATTGTAATGCCGACAGTGTGTTATTGAAACAAATGGGTTAGTGCTGGAGGTGCAATCGGAAAGCCTAGGGTAGCACCTCCAAAATACAGTACGTCCAACACAACACAGCACAGCTCAGCTTAGCCAGCATCTCCTGAACAACAGCTGCCAGTGAACACCATGACCCCACCCCCGACTCCTGCCACTACACATCGTCTGAGCAGAAACACTGAATCTGGCCTCACAATGGGTCACCAGGGAATCTTAAGAATTGGGCCAGAGATCATAGTGTGAGGGAGTTTATAGATTATAATTTCTCGGCTTTTGATTAAGATCAGTATAATAATTTTAACAATTTACTGTTACGGCCCTTATCCGGGAGCCAAATATTACATTTTGGAACACAGAGATAGAATCGGTACTCCTCCACTATTTAAAGTTTCATTCTCCCTGCTCTCGGTCAGGGGAAACCTCTGAGCCAGAGATAGATCATTGAGCTGTTAGACCGAGATGCCTTTGGCTGGCTCACAATTATGGGAATAGCTTCGTCATTGTAGGGATGCTTTATGGTGTCGGTGTGAGATCATGCCAACCTGACACATTATGTGGCAGCCAGGGAGTACAGCGTCAAGTGAAATAAATCTGGCCATGATGAGGCCACCCCTGGCCTGTGGCAGCAATGTGGTCGGGTGCTGATGGCCTCTGTCCTGTGTAATGTAAGAGAAAATTGGCATTAGGGGTATAAGCAAAATAAGGTTTTAAAGTGCCGGCTTCTACATTGGCTCAGCAAAAGGGACAGAAGGTCTGTGGCTGACCTCACATTCTAACATATTCCAGCACCAAGGACCCTGAGGCCTCTGATTCAACATTGATGTACTTGGTAACTAGATAACATTAATGTATGTCCAGTCCGACAAGATAAGACTCTGTGAAAAGACTCTAAACAGACTGTTAGGCGCTACGTACGATCAGCAAATTCTAACCCAATGAGGTCATCCCAGTTATGGTCTAAAAGTTGTCTTGAGATCTTGGTCTGTCAATCCAAAATATTACTAATGAGGTAACCTAATTAGAGATCGAGGGAGGACGTACCCGGGGGGGGGGGGGGGGGGGGGAGCGAAGGGATCTATGAAATGTATAAATGATGTACAATTTTGCTATTCAGGGAGCATCTCTACTCACAGGCGGCTGTGATGAGAAGTGTACCCGGAGGCCTGTAATTAAAGATCGTTATACCTTGCCATCCGTCTATCAAAGGGCCCGCTCGTGGGAAGAGAAGCCTTCCCATTTTCCCCTTCAGCAGCATCAGGCGATTGTGGAGAAGGTTGATGTTGTTGGTGGTGGTGTGCCTGGTGACGCTCGTGTGGGGGCTCATCATGGTCTGATTCTGAGGACCAAGGTACGACAGTATAAAGGGCATCCATGCTGATGGAATCATCATCATGATAGGCAGTCCCTCGGAATTGAGGAACACTTGCTTCCACTCTTAAAATGAGTCCTGAGGTGGCTGAACAATCTAATACGAGAGCCACAGTCCCTGTTACAGGTGGGACAGATAGTAGTTGAGGGAAGGGGTGAGTGGGACAGGTTTGCCGCATGCTCTTTCCGCTGCTGCACTTGTTTTCTGCATGCTCTCGTCGATGAGACTTGAGCTGCTCAGCGCCGACCCGGATGCACTTCCTCCACTTAGGGCGATCTTTGGCCAATGTGGTGACCGGAACTATACACAGTACACTATACACTATACACAGTACTGTAGCCTTGGCCTAACTAATGTTTTATGCAGTTCTAGCATAACCTCCCTGCTCTTATGCCTCAGCTAATAAAGGAAAGTATCCCAAATACTGCCTTAACCACGTAATCTACCAGTTCTGCTACCTTCTTGTAGCAAGGATAACCTTTCCCATAGGGTCACACCTCTCCATGGTGGTTTCCTTCTGTCCTCACTCCCCACTTGGGTTGCCTGCTACACAGGGACTGATTGATTAAAGTTTGAATAGATGATTAAAAAAAAGGGGAGAGAAAATCCATGCCGACTGGCAGATACTGTGCTGTGCCTGCATGTGCTTTTGTTCTCAAGTTTAGCTAGTTTTCAACTGTGGGATGAGACTGAAAAATTCCTAAAATTCTAATGAAATTAGTCTTTGAGAAGGGAAAAAAAAGTTAAAAGAAATCCCATCTCCAGTAATTGCTGAGACAGCAAGCACTTTAAGATAACAGCTCGTCTAACTGTAGAGTGAGCTGCAGCCATTCACACCTCGATTCTTTGATGCGATCACAATCACTCACTGGCAGCTGTTGCTCAGGAGATTCTGTGCTGTGCCGTGTTGGACATACTGTAGTTTGGAGATGCTTTCCGATTGCACCGCCGGCACTAACCTATTTGTTTCAATAGCTTACTTTCCATATTTCCGTGGATACATTGGTGATCATTTTCCAACAGTCTATCGACTCTGGACTGGAGGGTAGCTAATGTAACACTACTTTTTAAAAAGGAGGGAGAAGAAAGCGGGTAATTATAGACTGGTTAGCCTGACATCAGTAGTGGGGAAAATGTTGGAATCAATTATTAAAGATGAAATAGCAGCGCATTTGGAAAGCAGTGATGGGATCGGTCCAAGTCAGCATGGATTTATGAAAGGGAAATCATGCTTGACAAATCTTCTGGAATTTTTTGAGGATGTAACTAGTAGAGTGGACAAGGGAGAACCAGTGGATGTGGTGTATTTGGACTTTCAAAAGGCTTTTGACAAGGTCCCACACAAGAGATTGGTGTGCAAAATCAAAGCCCATGGTATTGGGGGTAATATACTGACGTGGATAGAGAACTGGTTGGCAGACAGGAAGCAGAGAGTCGGGATAAATGGGTCCTTTTCAGAATGGCAGGCAGTGACTAGTGGAGTGCCGCAGGGCTCATGCTGGGACCCCAGCTCTTTACAATATACATCAATGATTTGGATGAAGGAATTGAGTGTAATATCTCCAAGTTTGCAGATGACACTAAACTGGGTGGCGGTGTGAGCTGTGAGGGGGACGCTAAGAGGCTGCAGGGTGATTTAGGCAGGTTAGGTGAGTGGGCAAATGCATGGCAGATGCAGTATAATGTGGATAAATGTGAGGTTATCCACCTTGGGGGCAAAAATACGAAGGCAGAATATTATCTGAATGGTGGCAGATTAGGAAAAGGGGAGGTGCAACGAGACCTGGGTGTCATGGTTCATCAGTCATTGAAAGTTGGCATGCAGGTACAGCGGGTGTTGAAGAAGGCAAATGGTATGTTGAGTATAGGAGCAGGGAGGTCTTACTGAAGTTGTACTGGGCCTTGGTGAGGCATCACCTGGAATATTGTGTTCAGTTTTGGTCTCCAAATCTGAGGAAGAACGTTCTTGCTATTGAGGGAGTGCAGCGAAGGTTCACCAGACTGATTCCCGGGATGGCAGGACTGACATATGAGGATAGACTGGATCAACTGAGCCTTTATACATTGGAGTTTAGAAGGATGAGAGGGAATCTCATAGAAACATATACAATTCTGACGGGACGGGACAGGTTAGATGCGGGTAGAATGTTCCTGATGTTGGGGAAATCCAGAATCAGGGGACATAGTCTTAGGATAAGGGGTAGGCCATTTAGGACTGAGATGAGGAGAAATGTCTTCACTCAGAGAGTTGTTAACCTGTGGAATTCTCTGCCGCAGAGAGTTGTTGATGCCAGTTCATTGGATATATTCAAGAGGGAGTTAGATATGGCCCTTACGGCTAAGGGGATCAAAGGGTATGGAGAGAAAGCAGGAAAGGGATACTGAGGGAATGATCAGCCATAATCTTATTGAATGGCGGTGCAGGCTCGAAGGGCCGAATGGCCTACTCCTGCACCTATTTTCTATGTTTCTATTACAATTGACATTAGACCCAAGGGCAGGGGATGCCCAAGGATTCATCATGGGGCCCACCAGGAGGAAAAAAATGATTAAAGAAACCTACCTGCCTGGGCTCACAATTGCAGTCTGGGCCTGAAGACATCACTGGGACTCTGTCTGAATATTTAAACAAGAACCCCAACGACTTCAGGAGTGTGTCCTTGGCACCTACTGTTTAAAATTGAAATTGCCATGTTTTGGCGGCACGATGCCCCCTGTTGGATTCCTTTGGAACTATTAGCATAACCACACAGCAGAAAGACGCCTTCTGTTGGGAAAGAGGGAACTGCAACGTGTTACCTGACCTGCTCTCCCCCCAATATTAAGGTAATTGGCAAAAGAACCAGAGCCGACCATGAGGAATTTTTTTTTTAAACATAGCAAGTTTTTAATGATCTGGACTGGACTGCCTGGAAACAGATGGAAACAGATTCACTAGTGGCATTCAAAAGAGAATTGAATAAATCCTTGACACAATTTACAAGGTTATGGGGAAAGAGCAGGGGAGTGGGATTAATTGGCTAGCTCTACCAAAGTGCTGGCACAGCCACAATGGGCTGAATGGCCTCTTTCAATGCAGTATCATTCTATGACTGATCACATGTTAACTCTGGATGAGTTGACAAAGGCCGTCCGGTCCCTTGCGACGAGTAAAACTGCCGGAAGCGACGGCTTACCGGTCAAGTTGTATTCGGCTCTGTGCGACTGGATGGGCCCAGACCTGCTGGCAGTGTACGAAGGTATGCTTCTGGCTGGCAGTATGTCAGAATCAATGAGGAAAGGCATCATCACCCTCATCTACAAGCAGAAGGGGGAGAGGGAGGAAATCAAAAACTGGCGGCCCATTTCGCTGCTCAATGGGGACTACAAGATCCTGTCAAAGGTCATCGCCAACAGGGTCAAGTCTGCTCTTGAGCTGGTGATTCACCCGGACCAGACCTGCGCTGTCCCCGGCAGGAAGATCTCTGATAGCCTGGCGCTACTCAGGGATACGATCGCTTACGTGCGGGACAGGGGGGTGGACACCTGTTTAATCAGCTTAGACCAGGAGAAGGCCTTTGACAGGATATCGCACACGTACCTGATGGACGTGCTCTCCAAAATGGGGTTTGGGGAGGGTAACCGCAATTGGATCCAACTGCTCTACAGAGACATCTGTAGCGCAGTTCTAATCAACGGGTGGGAAACTGAAAGCTTTCCGATCAGATCTGGAGTCAGGCAAGGCTGTCCTCTCTCCTCTGTCTTGTTTGTGTGCTGTATCGAGCCCTTTGCCGGGTCCATCAGGAAGGATGCAGGCATTAGAGGGGTGACGATCCCAGGCAGCGGAGGCAATCGGGTCAAGACCTCCCTGTACGTGGACGACGTGGCCATCTTTTGCTCGGATCTGCAGTCGGTCTGCAGATTGCTCACAATCTGCGACCTGTTTGAACTGGCCTCGGGGGCGAAGGTCAATCGCAGCAAAAGCGAGGCCATGTTCTTTGGCAACTGGGCCGACCGATCCTTTATTCCCTTCACTGTTAAGCCAGATTACCTGAAGGTGTTGGGAATATGATTCAGAGCGGACGGGGCGTGCGCCAAAAACTGGGAAGAGCGAATCGCCAAAGTGAAGCAAAAACTGGGATGGTGGAAGCTGCGCTTCCCCTCCATGGCAGGAAAGAACCTGGTCATCAGGAGTGAGGTGCTCTCAGGGTTGCTGCACGTGGCACAGGTCTGGCCCATCTCTGGCTCCTGTGCTGCGGCAGTAACCCGGGCCGTCTTCCACTTTGTCTGGAGGGCCAAAATGGAACGTGTCTGCAGAGACACAATGTACAAATGTCTGGACAGTGAAGGAAGGGATGTTCAGAACGTGGCCCTCATCCTGATGGCCACCTTTGTGTGCGGCTGTATCAAGCTGTGCAGAGACCCCCAGTACGCAAACACCAAGAGTCACTACGTGCCGAGGTTCTACCTGTCCCCGTGTTGCGAAGGATGGGTCTGGCCATGCTGCTGCGAAACGGCCCCACCAGTTGGACCATGCCTGTCCACCTGTCCTTCGTGGAAAAGTTTTTCACAAAAAACCCCTTTGACCATAAGGCCTAAAACAGTGGTCAGCACGTAAGGTCCTGGACGCCCTACGAAAGGAGAGGGTGGACCCCGTCAGGTGGTTCCCTGAGCGGAATGTCGAACTCGTTTGGCAGAACGTCTCATCGCCAGAGCTGTCACACAAGCACCAAGACGTAGCTTGGTTGGTGGTGAAGAGGGCCGTACCAGTCAGAGCTTTCATGCACAGCCGACGTCTCAGCAGCACGGCACGGTGCCTCCGAGTCGGCTGCGGGGCGGACGAGGCTGTCACCCATCTCCTTCAGGATTGCGCCTTCGCAAGGCAGGTCTGGAAAGAGATGCAGTGGTTGCTGTCGAGGTTCATCCCGAGCAGCTCCATAACACAGGACTCTGTGCTCTACGGGCTGTTCCCAGGGGGACACACCGAGACAGACATCACCTGCTGCTGGAGGGCCATCAACTCAGTCAAAGACGCTCTTTGGTCTTACCGAAACTTGCTGGTTCTCCAGAGCAAGGAGATGTCCACGTCTGTGTGTTGCAGACTGGCGCAATCCAAGATCCAGGATTACGTGCTGAGGGACGCACTTAAAATTGGTGCAGCCGCCGCAAAGGCACGATGGGGAAGGGCCACAGTCTAAAGCCATTCTGCCATGGTAAACCCGGGGACAGGAATCAGTACAAAACTCCCCTCGGGCCGTACTTGTAATTTATTTTTTGTGTACATGGAGCACCATGATCTGTAAAAACCTATGTAGTGCCATGTACAATGCAAGGTCTGTTTCATAATGCACGTTGAAAAGAAAAAAATGTAAATGTACCGTCACCCATTCCGTGTACTGTATAGTGACACATGTAATGTAATTTGTTGAATGTACTACAATGTATCCCGTATTGTACCGAATTGTACTTGAAATGAAAAGCAAGGAAATGTATCGAACGGAACTGCCGTCAGCACCCAAATGTAGTGTATGGGATTGCTGACCGCAGCTAAACGTACTGAACTGCTTTTGAATGTACTGCACAAATTTTTATATGAATAAAGTATATTTTGAAATTTTAAAAAAGTATCATTCTATGACTGAGGTTTTTCCTGAAAGAGAGTGCTGGCTCCTTTCATGCATTGCTGCTGAAAGGGAGTGCTGAGTGCTTTGAAGTGTTGCTGCTCAATGGCACTCTCTGCGAATTGACTGATTGCAGAAATTCGTCTTTCCAGTTTGGCTGCATCTGACCTTTTTGGCTCGGGACAAGCACCAATTGGAGAGAAGAAGAAATCTGCAAGTCGACCGACCGATGGGCGGACCAGGTGCTAGACTGGCACCACGAAAGATTGAAGGCTTCGGCCAAACACAAACCGAAAGGAGGAATCTGCAACCCGGATGGCGACCAACCGAGCGGCGAACCAGGGCGTCCAAAACACCATTCGAGTGACTATGAAGAAAGTGGAAGGACAGGCAACGATCAACTGGGACCTCATTGTAAAGAAAATTCTGCTTGAAACCTGTGGCATGAAAGTCACGATGTCTTCGCCTTGCAGGACATCCCGAAGAGAGGTTACTTTGATGTAACCTTCAGAAACATCGCCCAATGCCTGAAATTCCTGAAGGGATTGAAGGAGGCGAGTGAACCACTGCGGTCAATGCTGATTTGGGAACCACTGTTCACCCTCCCGTTGCAGAGGAAGTGCACTATCACAGTGCACATGTACAATCCCCACATCCCCGGTCATTGATGTGCTGACATTCCTCACCAGGTATGTCGATGGGGCAGGAAACAGCATCGACCTGAAGGATTTGCATGGGATTTGTACCAGCAAATGCCAGATCCAGGTCACCATGAAAGTGGACCCCAGCAGAACCATCCTGCACTCCCCCCCCCCACCCCCGCTCCAGCTTCGCCATCGGAGGAAGTCGGGGCTACATGGTGTACGCCGGACAACCCAATGTGTGCTGAACCTGTGGGAAGGCAGGCCACGTGGCGGCAAGCTGCAAAACAATCATTGGCCACAACTGCAAGAAGGAAGGACACCAGACAAAGGACTGCAAAGCGAGCAAGTGCTGCAACCTTTGTGGTCAGGCTGGACATCTGTACAAGGCCTGCCCCAAGCGGAATTTCAGCTATGCGCAGGCGGCAAAGAACATGGTGACATGTGAGGAGAAAGCTGAGGAGTGCAACGCCCCAGAGGAGACCTACACTCCCTCCCCTCCAAGACACTGCGAACAAACCACTGCCCTAGTCGACACTGACCGAGAGGAGGAAGGAAAGCCGCCAGACACTAACACCCAGCAATGAAACTCCCCTCCCCCCCCACCGAGTCACCGAGTCCATGGAAGAGGAGGGAGCAGAAGGTAAACAGGAATGGCAGCGTGTCAAGAAGAAGAAGAAGGCATGCAAGTAAAAGGAAAAGAGGCCTCCTGCAGAAACAAGAGGCAAAAGACGGCTACCGTCCATGACGGACAGCAGTGGCTGCAGCTCTTCCGATGACGAAGGGCGAGGCAAAAGCCCCCACTACCACCAGCAGAAGAAGAGGCAAAACTCCAATGCGACCAGCGCAGTCCAGTCCGGGACCCCGGGAGCAGTGATGTCACTGATGCACTCCTGCTCCAGATTTCCGGGAGCGACGAAGCAACGGATGAAACCCAGCTCCAGATTTCCGGGAGCGACAAAGCCACCAATGCACCCCCGCTCCGGATCTCCGGGAGCGACGAAGTGACAGATGCACCCCAGCTCCAGAATGCTGTGAGCGACGACTCCACAGGGGATGCACACAAGGAACAAGCAACACCAGGTGAGGGCAGCCCAGTTGACATGGAGGACCCCCGTCCACACTGCCGGCATCCCCTGGTTGAACCATCCCCAAGGCAGAGGACAACCCATATCTCAGCCAAGGTGCAGTAGAAAAGTTTAAAGCTAACCTATGTATATGGGAACAGGCCACAGGGCCAAAGGACTGCGTGTTCAAAATGTAATTTTTGGATTGTAATCACCAATTTAAAAATGGGTTTAAAGATTGCATCCATTAACGTGTGTAGCATTAAATCAACTACGCGATGTGTTTCCACCTTGGGGTACCTCGCCAAGGTCAAGGCAGACCTGCTCTTCTTGCAGGAGTGCTGCCTGTCAGCAGTTACCGGCATTGGTCGCAATGATGGTCCCATCCGTCTGGTCAGGAGGCAACGACTGCCGATCCTCTGGCCTGGGCATTCTGCTGCGGGGAGGCTACTTCACCATCACTGAAGTTAAGGAGGTGGTGGGCGGCCGCCTCCTCGTAGCAGATGTACTGTACAAAAATGTGGAGAGGTGGGAGTTCCGGGGATCGGAGAGGCCTACAAAAGGCCAGTGAGACCAGGAGCAGCGCGAGTTCGGCGAGAGGCGAGCTTGTGCAGCTACAGGGAGAAGGCAAAAAAGTAGAAAGAAACAGAAAGGTGACGTCACAGCCAAGGGGGTAAGTGATTGGCTGGATTGGTGAGTAGTTTTTCTTTTCTCTCTTCTATAACAGTGAGTAAACTTGAACATTGTTGTTGCCAATTTAAGTGTATCTTAAGGGTTAAGTCATGACGACTACGTGTGCGGGAAGTGTATCCGCCTCCAGCTCCTGACTGTCCGCGTTGCGGAATTGGAGCTGAAGGTGGATTTACTCTGGAGCATCCACGATGCTGAGAATGACGTGAGTAGCCCGTGTAGCGAGTTGGTCTTACCGCAGGTGAAGGGTACACAGCCAGCTAGGGAATGGAAGACCAGCAGGAAGAGCAGTGCAAGGAAGGTAGTGCAGGGGTCCCCTGCGGTCATCCCCCTGCAAAACAGATACACCGCTTTGAGTACTGTTGAGGGGGATGACTCATCAGGGGAGGGCAGCAGCAGCCAAGTTCATGGCACCGTGGCTGGCTCTGCTGCACAGGAGGGCAGGAAAAAGAGTGGGAGAGCGATAGTGATAGGGGATTCGATTGTAAGGGGAATAGATAGGCGTTTCTGCGGCCGCAACCGAGACTCCAGGATGTTATGTTGCCTCCCTGGTGCAAGGGTCAAGAATGTCTCGGAGCGGGTGCAGGACATTCTGAAAAGGGAGGGTGAACAGCCAGTTGTCGTGGTGCACATTGGTACCAACGATATAGGTAAAAAAAAGGGATGAGGTCCTACGAGACGAATTTAAGGAGCTAGGAGCTAAATTAAAATGTAGGACCTCAAAAGTAGTAATCTCGGGATTGCTACCAGTGCCACGTGCTAGTCAGAGTAGGAATCGCAGGATAGCTCAGATGAATACGTGGCTTGAGCAGTGGTGCAGCAGGGAGGGATTTAAATTCCTGGGGCATTGGAACCGGTTCTGGGGGAGGTGGGACCAGTACAAACCGGACGGTCTGCACCTAGGCAGGACCGGAACCAATGTCCTAGGGGGAGTGTTTGCTAGTGCTGTTGGGGAGGAGTTAAACTAATATGGCGGGAGGATGGGAACCAATGCAGGGAGACAGAGGGAAACAAAAAGGAGACAAAAGCAAAAGACAGAAAGGAGATGAGTAAAAGTGGAGGGCAGAGAAACCCAAGGCAAAAAACAAAAAGGGACACTGAATATAAAGGGGCTGCAGGAGGGGTCAAAACTAAAAATCATGGATTAAAAACTAGTATTAAAACACTCTAACTAAACGCACGCAGAATTTGAAATAAAGTAAATGAGTTGACGGCACAAATCATTACAACTGGGTATGATTTGGTGGCCATTACAGAAACGTGGTTGCAGGGTGGCCAAGACTGGGAATTAAACATACAGGGGTATCTGACAATTCGGAAAGATAGACAAGAAGGGAAAGGAAGTGGGGTAGCTCTGTTAATAAAGGATGATATCAGGGCAGTTGTGAGAGACGATATTGGCTCTAATGAACAAAATGTTGAATTATTGTGGGTGGAGATTAGAGATAGTAAGGGGAAAAAGTCACTGGTGGGCGTAGTTTATCGGCCCCCAAATAATAACTTCACGGCGGGGCGGGCAATAATCAAGGGAATAATGGAGGCATGTGAAAAAGGAACGGCAGTAATCATGGGGGATTTTAACCTACATATCGATTGGTCAAATCAAATCGCACGGGGTAGCCTGGAGGAGGAATTCATAGAATGCATACGGGATTGTTTCTTAGACCAGTATGTTACAGAACCTACAAGGAAGCAAGCTATCTTAGATCTGGTCCTGTGTAATGAGACAAGAATAATAAACGATCTCCGAGTAAAAGATCCTCTTGGAATGAGTGATCACAGTATGGTTGAATTTGTAATATAGATTGAGGGTGAGGAAGTAGTGTCTCAAACGAGCATACTATGCTTAAACAAAGGGGACTACAGTGGGATGAGGGCAGAGTTGGCTAAAGTAGACTGGAAATACAGACTAAACGGTGGCACAATTGAGGAACAATGGAGGACTTTTAAGGAGCTCTTTCATAGTGCTCAACAAAAATATATTCCAGTGAAAAAGAAGGGCGGTAAGAGAAGGGATAACCAGCCGTGGATAACCAAGGAAATAAAGGAGAGTATCAAATTAAAAACCAATGCGTATAAGGTGGCCAAGGTTAGTGGGAAACTAGAAGTTTGGGAAAATTTTAAAACGACAGCAAAGAATGACTAAGAAAGCAATAAAGAAAGGAAAGATAGATTACGAAAGTAAACTTGCGCAAAACATAAAAACAGATAGTAAAAGCTTTTACCGATATATAAAATGGAGAAGAGTGATTAAGTAAATGTTGGTCCCTTAGAAGATGAGAAGGGGGATTTAATAATGGGAAATGTGAAAATGGCTGAGACCTTAAACAATTATTTTGCTTCGGTCTTCACAGTGGAAGACACAAAAACCATGCCAAAAATTGCTGGTCACAGGAATGTGGGAAGGGAGGACCTTGAGACAATCACTATCACTAGGCAGGTGGCGCTGGGCAGGCTAATGGGACTCTAGGTAGACAAGTCCCCTGGTCCTGATGAAATGCATCCCAGGGTATTAAAAGAGATGGCGGAAGTTATAGCAGATGCATTCGTTATAATCTACCAAAATTCTCTGGACTTTGGGGAGGTACCAGAGGATTGGAAAGCAGCTAATGTAACGCCTCTGTTTAAAAAAGGGGGCAGACAAAAGGCAGGTTAGTTTAACATCTGTAGTGGGGAAAATGCTTGAAGCTATCATTAAGGAAGAAATAGTGGGACATCGAGATAGGAATAGTGCAATCAAGCAGACGCAACATGGATTCATGAAGGCGAAATCATGTTTAACTCATTTACTGGAATTCTTTGAGGATATAACGAGCATGGTGGATAGAGATGTACCGATGGATGTGGTGTATTTAGATTTCCAAAAGGCATTCGATAAGGTGCCACACAAAAGGTTACTGCAGAAGATAAAGGTACGCGGAGTCAGAGGAAATGTATTAGCATGGATAGAGAATTGGCTGGCTAACAGAAAGCAGAGAGTCGGGATAAATGGGTCCTTTTCGGGTTGTAAATCGGTGGTTAGTGGAGTGCCACAGGGATCGGTGCTGAGACCACAACTGTTTACAATATGCATAGATGACCTGGAAGAGGGGACAGAGTGTAGTGTAACAAAATTTGCAGATGACACAAAGATTAGTGGAAAAGTGGGTTGTGTAGAGGACACAGAGAGGCTGCAAAGAGATTTAGATAGGTTAAGTGAATGGGTTAAAGTTTGGCAGATGGAATACAATGTCGGAAAGTGTGAGTTCATCCACCTTGGGGAAAAAAACAGTAAAAGGGAATATTATTTGAATGGGAAGAAATTACAACATGCTGCAGTGCAGAGGGACCTGGGGATCCTTGTGCATGAATCCCAAAAAGTTAGTTTGCAGGTGCAGCAGGTAATCAGGAAGGCGAATGGATTGTTGGCCTTCATTGCGAGAGGGATGGAGCACAAAAGCAGGGAGGTCCTGCTGCAACTGTATAGGGTATTGGTGAGGCCGCACCTGGAGTACTGCGTGCAGTTTTGGTCACCTTACTTAAGGAAGGATATACTAGCTTTGGAGGGGGTACAGAGATGATTCACTCGGCTGATTCCGGAGATGAGGGGGTTACCTTATGATGATAGATCGAGTCGACTGAGTCTTTACTCGTTGGAGTTCAGAAGGATGAGGGGTGATCTTATAGAAACATTTAAAATAATGAATGGGATAGACAAGATAGAGGCAGAGAGGTTGTTTCCACTGGTCGGGGAGACTAGAACTAGGGGGCACAGCCTCAAAATACGGGGGAGCCAATTTAAAACCGAGTTGAGAAGGAATTTCTTCTCCCAGAGGGTTGTGAATCTGTGGAATTCTCTGCCCAAGGAAGCAGTTGAGGCTAGCTCATTGAATGTATTCAAGTCACAGATAGATAGATTTTTAACCAATAGGGGAATTAAGGGTTATGGGGAGCGGGCGGGTAAGTGGAGCTCAGTCCACGGCCACATCAGCCATGATCTTGTTGAATGGCGGAGCAGGCTCGAGGGGCTAGATGGCCTACTCCTGTTCCTAATTCTTATATTCTTCTTATGTTATGTTCTTATGTTCCTCTAAGGCTAATTAACGTGTATGCCTCACCTCTCAGAAGCGAGTGGCTGGCCCTCCTCCAGCAGCTCCCACTGCTGCTGGCAACATCCAGACCGGTCATTCTGGGCGGTGATTTCAACTGCATCATCGATGCGGCTAGACGATCCAGCAAACTGGACGCCACATCCAAACTCCCGATGTGGTAAAAGATGCCAAGCTGTGCGTCATCTTCAGCAACCCTGCAGACGGAGCACCGCGCAGATACACCTGGTCGAGACCAGACGGGTCCATCCATTTCAGAATAGACTTCCTGTTTGTGTCCCACACGCTCAAGGTCAGATCCACTGACGTCACGCCGGTGTTCTTCTCTGACCACTGCCTCCTACTGGCCGACAGCCTCCCACAGGAATACCAGAAAGTTGGCAGGGGGATATGGAAGTTGAACTTGAAACTGTTGACTCCGGAAAACGTTGAGGAACTCATTGGGATTACAAAGATTGGAGAACCGTAAAGCCCCTCTGCGATTCCCCGATGCACTGGTGGGAAACAATCAAGACAAACATCAAGAGGTTCTTCATCCTCAAAGGTGTTCAGGAGGCGAGAGGGAGACAGAGGGAATTAACCCAACTCCAGAAGAGTATGCAAAACCTGCTCCTGCTGCAGTCGATGGCGGAGGAACTCGAAGAGGTGAAGGGCAGCAAGCCTCGCTCTTTGCCTCAGAGTCCTCCAAAATCATTTTCTGCTCCAGAGTCCGCTCCGTCGAGCAGGATGAGACGTGTTCGCGCTTCTTCTTCCAGAAGGTACACAGGGGGAGCTCTGTGATCAGCAGCCTAAAGGAAGAAGATGGTTCTGTGACATCTTCACAGCCTGACATGCTGAGGATCAGCAAATCCTTCTAGGCCGGGCTGTACGACGTCAAACCCACAGACCGCGCGGCCTCCCAGTCTTTCCTGTCATCTATCTCAGAGGTCTTGGACGACAGCGAGCGGGAGAGTCTGGACCACCCGCTAACTCTGGACGAGATGACAAAGGCCGCCCGGTCCCTCGCGACGGGTAAAACTCCCGGAAGCGATAGCTTACCGGTCGAGTTGTATTTGGCTGTGTGGGACTGGATGGGCCCAGACCTGCTGGAAGTGTACTGGGGTATGCTTCTGGCCGGCAGTATGTCAGAATCAATGAGGAAAGGCATCATCCCCTCATCTACAAGCAGAAGGGGGAGAGGGAGGAAATCAAAAACTGGCGGCCCATTTTGCTGCTCAATGTGGACTACAAGATCCTGTCAAAGGTCATCGCCAACAGGGTCAAGTCTGCTCTGGAGCTGGTGATTCACCCGGACCACACCTTCGCTGTCCCCGGCAGGAAGATCTCTGATAGCCTCGCGTACTCAGGGTTACGATTGCCTACATGCGGGATAGAAAGTCTCGTGAGAGGTTGGTACCTGCATAACCTTATGGAATGTTTTGTTGAAGGTTCTCCACTTTGTGCTCCCACATGCTCCTGTGCAAAGCACTACCAGAGAGATCAGTCACCTTCACCGCATGCAGCACTGGTTCCGGACTGCATGACTGGACCACTCCCATCACTATCACATACTTTCCTCTGCTGATGCAGGCCCTGCCTTTCGGGACGCCGCCTGCCCCCAGCAGGGTGAACATGCTCGTCTGGTCCCGCAGCTGCAGGATGGTGTTCCCGTCGGACCGCACCTCCAGCACCGTCCCTTGCATCCACACCACGCTCACATCCAGCGGGGCCCTGCCACTGCCCGCCCGCTCCAGCAGCCACGCCAACCTCTGCCCGACACATTCTGCCGCAACTGGCCGGACAGCACCTTACAAGGCGCCGACTGCAACCGCCCACAGCTCAAGGCCCAGGCCGCCGCCATCCTCGGCTCAGCTCAACCCAATGTGTGTCCGACCTGCGGGAAGGCAGGCCACGTGGCGGCAAGCTGCAAAATAGTCATCTGCCGCAACTGCAAGAACGAAGGTCACCAGACAGGACTGTAAAGAGAGCAAGTGCTGCAATCTTTGTGGTCAGGCTGGGCATCTTTACAAGAACTGCCCCAAACAGTATTGATCACAAGCCACAGTACATATCTCAGAGTGAAGTATTAATCAGAGTTGTGCTCACTGATCTCACATGGCCCTTGTATAAATTAGTCCAATTAGTCAGGTAATTACACACTGTAGAGGACTAATTATTAAATTCTAAATATCAATCGTTTTAACCCTGCACCTCCTCCTTCTATGATTGGGATAGAGTTCCGTAGGCAATGCTGATCTTCCTGATATATCACTTAAGTGGCTGTTGTGAAACTGGACAGGGAGTGCTGGCAGAAGGTGATTCATCTGTGGAGTCCAACATAGCGAGAGGAGTTGCGTATAGGAGCAGGGAGGTCTTACTACAGTTGTTCAGAGCCTTGTTGAGGCCACACCTTGAATATTGTGTTGAGTTTTGGTCTCCTAATCTGAGGAAGGACATTCTTACTATTGAAGGAGTGCAGCGAAGGTTCACCAGACAGATGCCCGGGATGACAGGACTGACATATGAAGAAAGACTGGATCGACTAGGCTTATATTCACTGGAATTTAGAAGAATGCGAAGGGATCTCATAGAAACATTTAAAATTCTGACAAGATTGGACAGGTTAGATGCAGGAAGAATGTTCCCGATGTTGGGGAAGTCCAGAACCAGGGGTCACAGTCTAAGGATAAGGGGTAAGCCATTTAGGACTGAGATGAGGAGAAACTTCTTCACTCAGAGAGTTGTGAGCCTATGAAATTCTCCACCACAGAAAGTTGTTGAGGCCAGTTTGTTAGATATATTCAAAAGGGAGTTAGATGTGACCCTTGCGGCTAAAGGGATCAAGGGGTATGGAGAAAAAGCAGGAATGGGGTACTGAAGTGCATGATCAGCCATGATCATATTGAATGGTGGTGCAGGCTCGAAGGGCCGAATGGCCTACTCCTGCACCTATTTTCTATGTTTCAAACGCAACTTCAGCTATGCGCTGGTGGCAAAGAACATTGCACGAGAGGAGGAGGAAACTGAGGAACACAACGCTCCAGAGGAGACCTACACCACCCCCCCGACCAACACGCTGTGTAAAGAAGCAACCGCCCTCGTGGACACTGAACAAGTCGGTGAGGAAGAGAAGCCTGCTATAGCGAGCTGCGAGACACCAGCACCCAGCAGTGAAGCTCTCCCCCAGCGCACCGAGTCCATGAACGAGGAGTCAGCAGATGATGAAGCGGGATGGAAGACCATCAAGAAAAAGGCCCGCAAGAGTAAGGAAAAGAGACAAGCAACGGCCCCTGCTGAAACTAAAGGGAAGAGGCGGCTAACGTCCATGACAGACAGCAGCGACAACAGCTCGTCTGATGACGAAGGGCGAGACAAAGCCCCTCACTACCTCCACCAGGACAAGAGGCAAAACGCCAATCCACAGCCCCAGGCGACCGGGAGCAGTGAAGCGACCAGTGCAGCCACGCTCCGGGAACCCGGGAGCAGCGAAGTGCCCAGCGCACACGAGCTCCGGAATACCGAGAGCGAAGAAGCGACTGAAGCACGCCTGCTCCAGAACGTTGCGAATGATGAAAAGAGGGAGCCACCAACACCAGGCGAGGACAGCGCAGAGGACATATCGGACTTTCTGTCAATACTGCACCAGTCCCCTGGTCGAAGCACCCTCACGGCAGAGGATGACCCGTATCCCAGCCCAGGTGAAGTAGACTTTTATAGTGTTAATCTATGTATGCAGGAACAGGCCACTGGGCAGGTTTCCGACTTAAAGGAAGGTTTATTTGAAATGTAATGTTTTGAACTGTAACCACTAACTTTAAAATGGATTTAAAAATTGCATCTATTAACGTGCGTAGCATTAAAATCCACTATGCGATGTGTTTTCACCATCACCGAAATTAAGGAGGTGGTTGGCGGCCGTCTCCTCGTAACAGGTGTACTGTACAAAAATTCCCCTTCTCAGTTTAATTAATGTTTATGCCCCAGCTCTCAAGAACGAGCAGCTGGCCCTCTTCCAGCAGCTCCCACAGCTACTGGCAACGTCCAGGCTGGTCATTCTGGGCGGTGACTTCAACAGCATCATCGATGCGGCTGGACGATCCAGCAGAGCCAACAGCAAACTGGACGCCACGTCCAGACTCTTGATGGACGCGATAAAAGACGCCAAGCTGTGCGACATCTTCAGCAACCCTGCAGACGGAGCACTGCGCAGATAAACCTGGTCGAGATCAGACGGGTCTGTCCGTTCCAGAATATACTTCCGGTTTGTGTCCCACGTGTTCAAAGTCAGATCCACCGACGTCACGCCGGTGTTCTTCTCTGAACACTGCCTCCTACTGGCTGACTGTCACCCACAGGAAAACCAGAAAGTTGGCAGAGGGATACGGAAACTGAACGTGAAACTGTTGACTCCGGAAAACGTTGAGGAACTCAAGAGGGATTACAAAGGTTGGAGAACCATAAAACCCCTCTGCGATTCCCCGATGCACTGGTGGGAAACAATCAAGACAAACATCAAGAGGTTCTTCATCCTCAAAGGTGTTCAGGAGGCGAGAGGGAGACAGAGGGAATTGTCCCAACTCCAGAAGAGTATGCAAAACCTGCTCCTGCTGCAGTCGATGGGGGTCGATGTCGCGGAGGAACTCGAAGAGGTGAAGGGCCAGCAAGCCTCGCTCCTTGCCTCAGAGTCCTCCAAAATCACCATCCGCTCCAGAGTCCACTCCGTCGAGCAGGATGAGACGTGTTCGTGTTTCTTCTTCCAAAAGGTACACAGTGGGAGCTCTGTGATCACCATCATAAAGGAAGAAGACGGTTCTGTGATGTCTTCACAGCCTGACATGCTGAGGGCCAGCAAATCCTTCTATGCCAGGCTGTATGACGTCAAGCCCACGTCGAAGATCTCCGAGATAGACGACGGCCTCCCAGTCTTTCCTGTCATCTATCTCGGAGGTCTTCGACGACAGCGAGCGGGAGAGTTTGAACCACCCGCTAACTCTGGACGAGGTGACAAAGGCCGTCCGGTCCTTCGAGACAAATAAAACTCACGGAACCGACGGCTTGCCAGTCGAGTTGTATTGGGCTCTGTGGGACTGGATGGGCCCAGACCTGCTGGAAGTGTACAGGGGTATGCTTCTGGCTGGCAGTATGTCAGAATCGATGAGGAAAGGCATCATCTCCCGCATCTATAAGCAGAAGGGGAGAGGGAGGAAATCAAGAACCGGCGGCCCATTTCGCTGCTCAATGTGGACGACAAGATCCTGTCAAAGGTCATCGCCAATAGGGTCAAGTCTGCTCTGGAGCTGTTGATTCACCCGGACCAGACCTGCGCTGTCCCCGGCAGGAAGATCTCTGATAGCCTCGCGCTACTCAGGGATACGATCGCCTATGTGTGGGACAGGAAAGTGGACACCTGCTTAATCAGCTTAGACCAGGAGAAGGCCTTTGACAGGATATCGCACATGTACCTGATGGACATGCTCTCCAAAATGGGGTTTGGGGAGGGTATCCGCAATTGGATCCAACTGCTCTACACAGACATCAGTAGCGCAGTTCTAATCAACGGGTGGGAAACTGAAAGCTTTCCGATCAGGTCTGGAGTCAGGCAAGGTTGTCCTCTCTCCTCTGTCTTGTTTGTGTGCTGTATCGAGCCCTTTGCCAAGTCCATCAGGAGGATGCGGGCATTAGAGGGGTGACGATCCCAGGCAGCGGAGGCACTCGGGTCAAGACCTCCCTGTACATGGACGACGTCGCCGTCTTTTGCTCGGATCCGCAGTCGGTCCGCGGATTGCTCACAATCTGCGACCAGTTTGAACTGGCCTCGGGGGCAAAGGTTATCGCAGCAAAAGCGAGGCCATGTTCTTTGTAACTGGGCCGACTGAACCTTTATTCCCTTCCCCGTTAAGCCAGATTACCTGAAGGTGTTGGGAATATGGTTTGGGGCGGACGGGGCATGCGCCAAAAACTGGGAAGAGCATATCGCCAAAGTAAAACAAAAACTGGATGGTGGAAGCTGTGCTCCCTCTCCATTGCAGGAAAGAACCTGGTCATCAGGAGTGAGGTGCTCTCCGTGTTGTACTTGGCGCTGGTCTGGCCCATCTCTCGCTCCTGTGCCGCAGCAGTCACCCGGGCCATCTTCCACTTTGTCTGGAGGTCCAAAATGGACCGTGTCCGCAGAGACACAATGTACAAATCTCTGGACAGTGGAGGAAAGGATGTTCCAAACGTGACCCTCATCCTGATGGCCATCTTTGTGTGCGGCTGCATCAAGCTGTGCACAGACCCCGGTACGCAAACACCAAGTGTCACTACGTGTTGAGGTTCTATCTGTCCCCGGTGTTGCAAAGGATGTGTCTGGCCAGGCTGCCGCGAAACGCCCCCACCAGTTGGACCATGCCTGTTCACCTGTCCGTCGTGGAAAAGTTTTTCAGAAAAAACCCCTTTGACCACAAGACCATAAAGCAGTGGTCGGCACGTAAGGTCCTGGACGCCCTACGAAAGGAGAGGGTGGACCATGTCGGGTGGTTCCCCGAGCAGACTGTCGAACTCGTTTGGCAGAATGTCTCATTGCCAGAGCTTTCACACAAGCACCAAGATGTAGCTTGGTTGGTGGTGAGGAGGGTCCTACCCGTCAGATCCTTCAATCACAGCCGGGGTTTCAGAGACACACACTCTGCCCCCGAGTTGGCTGTGGTGCGGACGAGACTGTTATCCATTTCCTTCAGGATTGCCCTTTTACAAGGCAGGTCTGGAAGGAGATGCAGTGGTTGCTGTCGAGGTTCATCCCAAGCAGCTCCATAACACAGGACTCTGCTCTACAGGCTGTTCCCAGGGACACACACTGGACAGACATCATCTGCTGCTGGAGGGCCATCAACTCGGTGAAAGACGCACTTTGGTCTTGCAGAAACTCGCTGGTCCTCCAGAGCAAGGAGATGTCCACGTCTGCGTGTTGCAATCCAAGATCAAGGAGTACGTGCTGAGGAATGTACTAAAGCTTGGTGCAGTCGCTGTAAAGGCACGGTGGGGAAGAGCCACAGTTTAAAGCCCTTCTGCCACGATAAACCCAGGGGCTGGAATCAATATAAAACTCCCCTCGGGCTGTACTTGTAAACTTTTTGTATACATAGGTGTTTTCAGATCATGGTGCTCTATGTAGTGCCACGTATAATACAAGTTCTGTTTGGTAATGTATGTTGCAAAAAAATGTAACTGTACCCTCACAAATTCCGTGTACCATATAGTGCCACATATAACGTAATTTGATGACTGTATTACAATGTATCCTGGATTGTACTGAATTGTACCTCGAAATGTAAAGCAAGCAAATGTATTGAACGGAACTGCCGTCAGCATCCAAATGTATTGTATGGAATTGCTGACTGCATCCAAATGTACTGAACTGTTTTCCAATGTATTGTGCAAATTTTTATATGAATAAAGTATACTTTGAAATAAAAAAATAAAAAAAGAAATAATAAATTAAACATTTAGCTGTAATTCCTCGCTCTCCTGCCTCTGCGCTAATTTTGACGTCACTTTTATGATATTTCTCTCTGCTGGTTTTAGACCCTTGGGGTCTGTCCCACGATGCTCCAGAGCTGGTGCTACCACAGCTCAGACCTGCACAGATTTTAACAGCCCGAATCTGAGCAGCGCACTCCCACCCTTCTCGAGGGTGGGTCAGTGAAACATCCCAATGAATGCTGCAATAGTGGAGGAGGCCCTCTTGTGTTCCAAAATGTTATATTATGCCCTGGATAGGGGATGTAACAGCTAGTACTTTGTAAGGAATGTTATATTTGATCTTAACTAAAAGCTGAGAAATAATAATTTGTAAATCCCTCATACTCTGACCTGACTGGCCCCCTTAACATTCTCTTGTGGCTCATTGTGAAGCCTGATTCAGTTCTTGACCACTTATTTCTGATCAGATGACATGTAATGGGCAGGAGTCAGGGGAGGGGTCACGTTGTTGGCCCTCCTCTCTGTACCTGAGACCTGTCTGTCAGCAGGGGGCTGGATAAAGAACTGCTTTCTCAAACCCAAACTGAAGAAAGACTAGACATGTGGGGTTGTGAGTGGACGAAACAGCAGCATTTTAGTGAGGCAAGGGCTGATTGAAAGAGTCAAATATTTCGTATTTTGAAACCAGCCACGATTACAGAAAGAATACAGAGCACTGATCTACCACAGACTGATACACACCCAGATAAACACGCTATTTTGTAGTTCCAAGTCCAATGTTTTGTGACAGCTTCAGCTCCAAGATATTTTGTGTGGCAGCATGGCTCTCATGATATGCATACTAGCCATGTGTGGTTAGGTTGCTGATCAGAGTCATGAGCTTGATGGTCAGTGGATAGCCCCGTCACCCAGTAGTCAGCCTCCGCTTTGTCTTGTGGCTCAAAGATTGAGGGAACAGCAGACTGGCGCAGAGTAAAAGCATCATGATTGCTGCCAGGATACCGGGTATTCACCATCACAATGTGCTGAACCTGGTCACACACCAACGGCACATTCAGCAAGTGGAAACCTTTATGGTTGTGGTACACCTCAGCATTTAGCTACGGTGCCCGTAAAGGCACGTGCGTGCAGTCGATGGCACCCTACACCATGTCTGCTATCCTGGCAAAGCCATCTGTTCAGAGAGAAGACAATAAAGACCATCAGTCACCTCTCTTATGCAGAAGTGGAAAGTGAACTCGGAGATGTTACTGATGTCGCCTGCTCCAGCGTGGAAGGATTCCGTTGCGAAAAAATTCAAGGCGACGATCAACTTCACAACCACTGGCAGCACCGTTCTTGCCCTGGAGTGAGGCTGCAGGTCTGGTTGCAAGAGATGGCAGAGTTCTGTGAGCATCTCCTTCATAAAGTGCAGATGCCTCAGACTCTGCTCCTGGCTCAGGTCGAGGTAAGAAAATTGCTGGTGGAACACCCTAGATGGGTAAGGTCTCCTGCTGGGGGCCCTTCTCCCCTCCTCCTCCTCTCTGTGAGTATCTTGTCCTCTTCATCACTGCCTCTGCTCCATCATCCTGTCATGCTGAAGGCCAAGGGGGATAAAAGCTAAAGCACCCATCACCAGAACCCTTGAAGTCAGAAGCAAGACTTTCTTCACTTGCAGCACCACACCCTCCGTCACCTCACCAACTTTAAACAACTCTGGAAAGCTCCAAATACTTCCACGAACTGGTGGGGGGGGGGGTCCTTCCTGCTATTGAACACATTTTCAGCTGTGCGAGGTTAACACCGGGCGTTGTTTCCAGCGTTGATGACCAACATGGCTGCACTGGTGTCAAATCAGTCTTGAATGCTGATTGAAGTCACAATCTGCCTACTGTGCATACTTCCGGTGCACATGACTAACTACCGCCCTCACCCAAGATGGCGTCTGGCACAGTACGCACCAAACGTGTGCCTGTGGTGATGCCATTTTCGGCAAAAAAGGCATCCATAACGTTGAAAAATCATAAATTGAATCTTTACACAGTGTTAAAGATAATGGACAACAGATTGCTGGACTGCTGTGATACCCTGCAAGCCACTTTGAACACTGGTTTTAGCCTGCTGGGTAAACCAGGAGGTCTTTGCCACGCATGCCTGGGCTTACAATTGTAGTTGGATCCTGAAGACGCAAGTCTCCTCAGAGTTCACTGCCCTCCTGTAACCTCTCCCTCCATATAAAGTCGTATCACAGCCATTCCCTGAACCTTGCCATCTCACGTGGTCTCTCTACTGCTATTGTATCAATCTCGCATACGGCCAGTCCCAATCACTTCCTTATTTCCCCCTCCAATCCTCGAGCTGCTCTGGGCATAGAAGGCTCGGCTTCGGACTGCACTATCTCAGCATGGACGACAGCAGTCTGGGCTGGCTGGCTGACAGGTAACAGCAAGGGCATTGGCGGAGTGGCCGTGGTGCAAGGACGAATGCTGTTATCCTGAGAGAGGACTGCAGATTCATGCTCCCCAGAGGCATTGTTACTTCCCAGAGTGGCACCTCAGCAACCCTAGTAATCTTTGGAGAACAGATTGCTGGACTGCTGTGACATCCTGCAAGCCACTTTGAACACTGTTATTCACAGCCATGATGGTAGCAGCCTGAGCTTCCACTGCAACACTCAGACGTTGAGTGGCTGCTGCTTGTGCTGCAATGGAAGGTGAGACATCGGCCATCAGATGCTGCAACATGCTGGGTTGTACAGGTGTGCTGATGGAGGTGATCACACTTTCATGTTGAAAAGAATGAGTTCCAAGCTCTGTGTAAAGCCCTGTGCCAAGTTAGTGCCAGACTCCTCCATGCTCCTTGACACTGAACACAGGTTTTCTGGCAGGCTTCCCAATGCACCAAGCATTTTGGTGTGCATACCCAACAGCCTTTTTAGGTAGCCTGCCCCATCAATGTCCTCATCTGAGTCCTCTGCAGCAGAACTAGTGAGCGACTTCGCCCTCTGAGGTGCTGGCACCTGAGCTTTCCTTTCTCCCTGAGCTGGCCTCAATGCCCAGTATCTTGGCAGCAGTCACAATGCATTCATTCTGCGGCGGTCCTTTGTGCCAGCTGTAATTGAGCCACCATGGCAAACCAAAGGGTGGCTACTGGGTGATGAGAGCTATCTGCTAACGACATGGCTCATAATCCCGGTTCACAACCCACACGTGCGCATCAGGCATTCAATGAGAGCCAGATTGCCACAAGAAATTTGATAGAGCAGACCATTGATGTCCTGTAGCAATGATTCTGCTGCCTGGACTGCTCTGGAGGAGTCCTGCAGCACTCAGCTGAGCAGGTCTCAAGATTTGTCATGGTCTGCTGCATGCTGCACAATGTTGCCATCTTGAAGGAACGTCTCTTGCCACCACTTATTAGACCAAAAGCTGAGGAGCTTTTACCTCAACATAGGTTTAAAAAAAAACAGGATGAGGTCCTACGAGCCACATTTAGGGAGCTAGGAGCTAAATTAAAAAGTAGGACCTCAAAAGTAGTAATCTCAGGATTGCTACCAGTGCCACATGCTAGTCAGAGTAGGAATCGCAGGATAGCTCAGATGAATACACGGCTTGAGGAGTGGTGCAGAAGGGAGGGATTCAAATTCCTGGGAATTGGAACCAGTTCTGGGGGAGGTGGGACCAGTACAAACCGGATAGTCTGCACCTGGGCAGGACCGGAACCAATGTCCTAGGGGAAGTGTTTGCTAGTGCTGTTGGGGAGGGGTTAAACTAATATGGCAGGGGGATGGGAACCTATGCAGGGAGACAGCGGGAAGTAGAATGGGAGCAGAAGCAAAAGATAGAAAGAAGAAAAGTAAAAGTGGAGGGCAGAGAAACCCAAGGCAAAAATCAAAAAGGGCTACATTACAGCAAAATTCTAAAGGGGCAATGTGTTAAAAGGACAAGCCTGAAGGCTCTGTGCCTCAATGCGAGGAATATTTGTAATAACGGCACAGATAGCAGTTAACGGATATGATGTAATTGGCATCATGGAGACAAGGCTCCAGGGTGACCAAGGCTGGGAAGTCAACATCCAGGGGTATTCAACATTAAGGAAGGATAGACAGAAAGAAAAAGGAGGTGGGGCGGTGTTGCTGGTTAAAGAGAAAATTAATGCAATAGTAAGGAAGGACATTAGCTTGGATGATGTGGAATCTGTATGGGTGGAGCTACGGAATACCAAAGGACAGAAAATGATAGTGGGAGTTGTGTACAGACCACCAAATAGTAGTAAAGGTTGGGGACAGCATCAAACAAGACATTAGGGATGCATGCAATAAAGGTACAGCAGTTATCATGGGCGACTTTAATCTACATATTGATTGGGCTAACCAAACTGGTAGCAATGCGGTGGAGGAAGATTTCCTGGAGTGTATTCGGGATGGTTTTCTAGACCAATATGTTGAGGAACCAACTAGGACTGGTCATCCTAGACTGGGTGATGTGTAATGAGAAAGGACTAATTAACAATCTTGTTGTGCGAGGCCCCTTGGGGAAGAGTGACCCTAATATGGTAGAATTCTTTATTAAGATGGAGAATGACACAGTTAATTCAGAGACTAGGGTCCTGAACTTAAGGAAAGGTAACTTCGATGGTATGAGACAAGAATTAGCAAGAATAGACTAGCGAGTGATACTTAAAGGATTGATGGTGGAAAGGCAATGGCAAACATTTAAAGATCACATGGATGAACTTCAACAATTGTACATCCCTGTCTGGAGTAAAAATAAAACGGGCCTTTTGGCTAAGATCATGCATAACTGACCTGACAGGGGAGTAACCATGACCCCAAAGTGGTTCTCCCTGGATCAGGAAGGTGGTTCTCCTATGCTTTTTGGAAATAGGAGGTGGGTGGGGTGGCTTGACCCATCCACCTCCACGGAGGTGTGTGTGTGGGGGGCCTGACCCATCTACCTCCATGGCACGAACCTGGTATTGCAGTACTTCCAGGAACGATGCAGTGGCTCTCGGCCTTTTGGCTAAGAGCATTGGTGCAGAGTGATCCTTGATGTGTGCAAGGTGACCTCTGGCGTTTGTGATTTGACAAAGAATTGGAAAGATTGGCAATGAAAATTTTTTTTTTTTTAAATGGGGAAGGTGGCTCAACCGTGGCTAACAAGGGAAATTAAGGATAGTGTTAAATCCAACGAAGAGGCATATAAATTGGCCAGAAAAAACAGCAAACCTGAGGACTGGAAGAATTTTGTAATACAGCAGAGGTTTAAATAGGAGGGGGGAAATAGAGTATGAGAGGAAGCTTGCTGGGAACATAAAAACTGACTGAAAAAGCTTCTATAGATGTGTGAAGAGAAAAAGATTAGTGAAGACAAACGTAGGTCCCTTGCAGTCAGATTCAGGTGAACTTATAATGGGGAACAAAGAAATGGCGGACCAGTTAAACAAAAACTTTGGTTCCGTCTTCTAACCTTCCGGAAATACTAGGGGACCGAGGGTTTAGTGAGAAGGAGGAACTGAAGGAAATCCTTATTAGGCAGGAAATTGTGTTAGGGAAATTGATGGGATTGAAGACCGATAAATCCCTGGGGCCAGATAGTCTGCATCCCAGAGTACTTAAGGAAGTAGCCCTAGAAATAGTGGATGCATTGGTGATCATTTTCCAACAGTCTATCGACTCTGGATCGGTTCCTATGGTCTGGAGGGTAGCTAATGTAACACCACTTTTTAAGAAAGGAGGGAGAGAGAAAATGGGTAATTATAGTCCGGTTAGCCTGACATCAGTAGTGGGGAAAATGTTGGAAGCAATTATTAAACATGAAATAGCAGCACATATGGAAAGCAGTGACAGGATCGGTCCAAGTCAGCATGGATTTGTGAAAGGGAAATCCTGCTTGACAAATCTTCTAGAATTTTTTGAGAATGTAACTAGTAGAGTGGACAAGGGAGAACCAGTGGATGTGGTGTATTTGGACTTTCAAAATGCTTTTGACAAGGTCCCACACAAGAGATTGGTGTGCAAAATTAAAGCACATGGTATTGGTAGAGAACTGGTTGGCAGACAGGAAGCAGAGAGTCGGGATAAACGGATCCTTTTCAGAATGGCAGGCAGTGTCGAGTGGAGTGCCGCAGGGCTCAGTGCTGGGATCCCAGCTATTTACAATATACATGCATGATTTGGATGAGGGAATTGAGTGCAATATCTCCCAAGTTTGCAGATGACACTAAGCTGGGTGATGGTGAGCGCTGTGAGGAGGACGCTAAAAGGCTGCAGGTTAGGTGAATGGGCAAACGTGTGGCAGATGCTGTATAATGTGGATAAATGTGAGGTTATCCACTTTGGTGGCAAATACATGAGGGCAGAATATTATCTGAATAGTCGCAGATTAAGAAAAGGGGAGGTGCAACGAGACCTGGGTGTCATGGTACATCAGTCATTGAAAGTTGGCATGTAGGTACAGCAGGCAGTGAAGGTGGCAAATGGCATGTTGGCCTTCATAGCTAGGGGATTTGAGTTTCGGAGCAGGGAGGTCTTACTGCAGTTGTACAGAGCCTTGGTGAGATCTCATCTGGAACATTGTGTTCAGTTTTGCTCTACTAATCTGAGGAAGGATGTTCTTGCTATTGAGGGAGTGCAGTGAAGGTTCACCAGACTTATTCCCAGGAATGGCAGGACTGACATATGAGGAGAGACTGGATCAACTGGGCCTGTATTCACTGGAGTTTAGAAGGATGAGAAGGGATCTCATAGAAACATATAAAATTCTGACGGGATTGGACAGGTTAGATGCAGGAAGAATGTTCCTGATGTTGGGAAAGTCCAGAACCAGGGGACATAGTCTAAGGATAAGGAGTAAGCCATTTAGGACTGAGATGAGGAGCAACTTCTTCACTCAGAGAGTTGCTAACCTGTGGAATTCCCTCCCGCAGAGAGTTGTTGATGCTAGTTCATGGATATATTCAAGAGGGAGTTAGATATGGCCCTTACGGCTAAAGGGATCAAGGCTTATGGAGAGAAAGCAAGAAAGGGGTACGGAGGTGAATGATCAGCCATGATCTTATCGAATGGTGGTGCAGGCTCGAAGGGCCGAATGGCCTACTCCTGCTTCTATTTTCAATGTTTCTATCTGTTCCCACTGCCTTCTCATCGTTTGTGGAAGGCCTCCTGCCTCCCTGAGGATACAGGACATCTCTCCTCCTTTCCACATCTTCTACCAAGACCTCCAGTGAAGAATCTGAAAACCTGCATGGTCATCCATTCTTCTTCCTTTCCCAGTTCAGATTCAGTTGCAGAATGACTCCCAATCACAATGCACCTCCCCTTTAAGAGGTGTAGGCTCGGTGCAAGTTAGTAACGATATTGGGCCTCCAGTTGATACGTGCAGCCAATGAACTTCACTCAACGGGTGCGAGTTAATCGCGCATCGCGATGCCCGTGCCCATTTTCGGGGGTTCACCAATTTAACCCCCATAGGAGGTTAAAATGAAATAGAAAAAGGAGACTGATAAAAGTCAGATTCATAATACAGTAGAGAATCAAGCAGAATACAGAATGTGCAGAGAACTGAAAAAGGAAATAAGAAGAGGCAAAGAGGGTAAGAAAAGATTAGTGAGTTACATAAAAGGGAACACTTAAGTCATTTATAAACATAGAAATGGTAAAATAAGTCAAAGGCTCTTGGAGCAGGTTATGGGGAGATTTAATAGAGGTGTTAACAATTTTGAGGGGCTTTGATGGAATACATAGGCAGAAACTGTTTCCACTGACAGGAGGGTCAGTAACCAGATTGAAGGTAATTGGCAAAAGAACCAGAAGGATAATGAAGATAAATAGTTTTTTTATGCAGCGATTTCTGATCTGGAATGCACTGCCTAAAAGGGTGGCAGAAGCAAAATTCAATAGTGACTTTCAAAAGGGAACTGGATAAATAATTGAAAAGGAAAATCTTGCAGGCCTATGGGGTAAGAGCAGGGGAATGGGACGAATTGGTTAGCTCTTTCAAAGAGCCGACACAGACACGATGGGCCGAATGGCCTCCTTCTATGCTGTATCATTCTATGATTCTAATCGGTTCCCTGGTTTTCTCTCCACCATGTCAGGGGATATCTGGCCTCCAGCCAGCCCTTCCTTGTGTAGCAGATTGGACATTGGCAGAATGAGAATAATTGAACCTATAATCATCCACTGTGTTAGTCACTGCCTTTTATTTGCTGTAAATAAAATAAAAGGTAATATATACAAATAACAAGTATAAAGCACATAATTCACTTGTGAAAAAACATGAAGAGTTAAGATTATACTGGTTTCTATGTAATATCAGTATTATACATCATTGGAGGTGTTTTTGTGTTCCATAATTATTTTATTATTCAGAAATATTTGTTAAACAAAGTGATGAGAAAAAGTTACTCAAAAAGTATAAAAATCCTTCGGTTCTCCACAGGTCAATCAGAAATCGTAGGCATCTGTTTAAGGTCACTGACAGTTTGATGCATTGTGATAAACCTGAGTTCTGATCACTGCTGCTCGCAATCACAGTTTGCTACAATTTTTTTGAAGAAAAACATTCATCGTTCCAGGTATTGTCTGAGTCTTTATGAGATATTTTTTCATTTTTAAAACCAGGAGCAAGATCAAATACTTTTGTTTCCGCATCATTTATATGTTGACTGTACATAGGCGGTTTTCTGTTAAGGTTACTTTGATATTTGGATGGGTCAAAAAGATCTGAGGCATCGTTGTTACAGTATGAAGGCCTACTTTCTCGAAGTAACTGAAAAGGGTTGTTGCTAAATGATGTATTAGTGTTGCACAGTCTAAAGGGACTGGTATTGCTTCGTGTCCCACATGCATGGAAAGGATTCTGTCTGGGATTATTGTGGAATGGTTTCACAAGAGAACTCTGGTCATTTTGAGGATCTGTGGATGCAGCTTTCTTCCTGCGGGGAGGTGCAATGGGAGAAGTGGTTGCATTTTCTGAGAAGATATCTGGGCGATTACAAACTTTATATAAAGTTCTGTTGCTGACACACTGCTCCTCTGATTCCAGTGTATTCTTCAGTAGGGACTTGAACATTTCAAAACTCTTTTTAGAAGTCAATAATGTTGAGTTGTCCAGCAGGCAAGAATCTGGTGCAGCCATTTTATGTGATTCGGGTTCCTTTTTAATCCCAGCCTCCGAACTGAAGTACTGTTGAAGTAAGAACATGTTTGTTACAAATTGAGTACAATTATATTATATTAACTAAAAATATAATGGGCCAAAAGATTACAATGATTACATTATTCATATATTCCATAAGCAATATAAGTTCCAGGTTCTCGTTACTGCCATGACAAAAGAATATAAGAAATAAGGGCAGGAGTAGGCCATATGGCCCATCGAGCCTGCCCGCCATTCAATAAGATCATGGCTGATCTTCGACCTCAACTCCACTTCCCCGCCCAATCCCCATATCCCTTGATTTCCCTAGAGTCCAAATATCTATCTCAGCCTTGAATATTGTCAATGAGAGCCTCCAAAGCCTTCTGCAGTAGAGAATGCCAAAGCTTCACAACCCTCTGAATAAAGACATTTCTCCTTATCTCAGTCCTAAATGGCCGACTCCTTATCCTGAGACTATGCCTCCTAGTTCAATAACACACTAGCTAAGGGAAACAAACAGCCTCTCAGCATCTATCCTGTCAAGCCTACTCAGAATCTTATAAGTTTCAATGAGGTCACCTCTCATTCTTCTAAACTCCAAAGAATATAGGCCCATTTGATTCAATTTCTCTTCATAGGACAACCCTCTCATCCCAGGAATCAATCTAGTGAACCTTCGTTGCACCCCCTCTCAGACAAGTATATCCTTCCTTAGGTACAGAGACCAAAACTGTACACAGTACTCCAGGTGTAGTCTCACCAAAGCCCTGACAATTACAGCAGAATGTCCTTACTCTTGTACTGCGACCTCCATGCAATAAAGGCCAACATACCATTTGCCTTCCTAATTGCTTGCTGTACCTGCATGTTAACGTTCTGTGTTTCGTGTACAAGGACACCCTCTGAACACCAACATTTAATAGTTTCTCACGTTTAAAAAAATATATATTTTTCTGTTCTTCCCACCAAATTGAATAACTTCCCATTTCCTCTCATTATACCCCATCTGCTACCTGCTTGTCCAGTCACTTAACCTGTCTATATCCCTTTGCGGGCTCTTTGTGTCCTCCTCACAGCTTACTTTCCTACCTAGCTTTGTATCGTCAGAAAACTTGGATACATTACACTCTCTTCATCTAAGATATGAATATAATTACCTAGCTAAAATCTGTGGTATTGCTATGTGAAAATAATACTTTAGTCCTAATTTTACCTACGTTGTTAGAAATGGTACAGTGATGTCATTATCAGTGTAATAATAACATAAGAATTAGGAGCAGGATTAGGACATTCGGCCCCTCGAGCCTGCTCTGCCATTCAGTAAGATCGTGGCTCATCTGCTAGCTCAACTCCACTTTCCTGTACTATCCCCATATCCCTTGATGCCCTTAATATTCAAAAATCTATCAATTTCTGGGCTGGATTTTCAGTTTTTGTGATTTGGGCGCAGTAGCGGGGTGGTGCTGATACCGCCTGGAAAAAGTTTGCGTCCTCGTCTGCAAATTTTGCCAAAAAACGAGGTTCCATGATTGGGGGCGCAAAATCAGGCGTTACACACGGAAGTTTTTGTGCCTAAGTCGAAAATCGAGGCATTATATAAGTCAGAGTAATGTACAGGACAAGGTTGTGCAGATATCCTGATTTTTGTTGAATACGCTAGTAAATAGTTTCTTTGATTCATTGTTGTTCCGTGCCCTGCAACAAAACGTTGTCTATTGTATGATTTACTTTTGGTTGGGGGGGGAGTTTTTGCTACTTTGTTGCAGTAAAATGTCTGTTTGATCCTTTGCCATTGGTGTCTTGTGTATTATTCCAACGTTTACTGGAGATGTGCCTTTATGGAGGCACATAGCGTGTCCGGTATTAGCTCCGTCCCTCAGTTTCCTGCATTTAGGAGAACCGGTCCATTCTGAGTTGTCGATGTGCAACTTTTGGTCCGGCAGCATCCCCATGCTGCCTCCCTCCTCAGAGAACTGGAGGTATGAGCGTTGGTGCCTGTAAACCCGTGGGGGACAAACCCTCCTTCCCAGACGTCTTCAGCCTCTCCTCATCTGTGGGCTGCCATGGCCAAGAGCCCTTCTTCTAGCTTAACGCCGCCTGGCAAGAACATGCAACATGATACACTGGCGAACTAGTAATGCCCCCATTAAATTCTCTCACTGACATTGTAAGGACATTGTAATGGCAGATAAAACTGTCGCTTTCAAGTCGAAGCTTCACACAGCGTGCTGTGCACAACCTTTGCAGTCAATGTGACCTGCGATGTAGGATCCTCCTGCCTCCATTTAAATATGCTGCCAATACCGCCTATTGCATCCTGGGAACACCTGGTTTTTTCAGATGTTTCCTGGGACGGACGTTTAATGAGGCGTTCGGGATGAATTTTGCATCCGGGGCGCTAACTGAGCATTGCACGAGGATTGATGTAATGATCTCAGTGAAACTAGAGGGTGGAGTGGTAAGTTCTTGCGCCGCCGCAAACCATGAGCCAAATTTGCCGGCCGGGCGGTAAAAGTTGGACGCCCGCCGAACACAGTCGGGGCGCTAACAGGCGCAAGCGAGCCGAAAATCCAACCCCTCTGCCTTGAATATACTCAACCACTGAGCCTCCACAGCCCTCTGAGATAGACAATTGCAAAGATTCACCACCCTCTGAGTGAAGAAATTTTTCATCACAGTCCTAAATGGCCAACCCCTTATTCTGAGACTGTGACCGCTGGTTCCAGACTCCCCAGCCAGGGGAAACATCCTCCCTGCAGCTACCCTGTTAAGCCCTGTAAGAATTTTGTATGTTTCAATTAGATCACCTTTCATTCTTCCAAATTCTAGAGAAAATAGGCCTAGTCTACTCAATCTTTCCTCAGAGGACAATTTCCTCCAGAGAAATCAGGCATCAGGGAGAAGCTGCCAGGTTGATATGTGCGATGGGGAGCAGATGGGCAGTTAAAATAATATTTTTTTACATTAATGCATCTCTCCTAAATGCTGGACACGGTTGTTTAGCTGCCTTGTCTTTTCTTTAACTTTTTGGGTGTTACAGCTGACCTCCCCTTAAGGCGCTAGGATGCTGGTTTCTTAGCACCAGAAGTTCAGCTTCCGCGATAGCGCCCCAGGAATCAGGGTTAGCGCCCCAAGAGGAGTGTGGAACGCATTCCTTAGCGCTCCGCTCTTGGGATGCTGAAAGTAAATAACCTGGTTGGAGGCGGTAAACATCGCCCAGCGCTAAAGTTAGCGACCAGGCGGTATCACTGCCTCAAATCGGGCTATACTGAATTTTTAGCTGTCTGTTTTTCTATTTTTCCTACCAAAGAGTATAACTTCACATTTCTCCACGTTATATTCCATTTGCCATGTTATTGCCCACTCACTTAGCCTGTCTATATCCCCTTGAAGTCTGTTTGCATCCTCCTCACAACTTACATTCCCACCTAGCTTTATATCATCAGCAAACTTGGATATATTATATTTGGTCCTCTTATTCAAATCATTGATATAGATTGTGAATAGTTGAGGCCCAAGCACTGATCCTTGCGGTACCTCACTAGTTACAACCTGTCAACCTGAAAATGACCCGTTTATTGCTACTCTGTTTTCTGTCCGTTAACCAATCCTCAATCCATGCTAGTATTTTACCGCCAATCCCATGAGCCCTAATTTTGTTTAGTAACCTCATGTTGCACCTTAACAAATGCCTTCTGAAAATCCTTATCTATTCTGCTAGTTACAACCTCAAAAAACTCTTAACAGATTTGTCAAACATGATTTCCCTTTCATAAATCCATATTGATTCTGCTCAATTCTGTTATTATTTTCTAAGTGCCCTTTTTACCACATCCTTAGATTCGAGTATTTTCCCTACTACTGATGTCAAGCTAACTGGTCTGTGGTTCCCCGTTTTCTCTTTCGCTCCTTTCTTAAATACCGGGGTTACATATGCTACCTTCCAATCCGCAGGAACGCTTCTAGAAACTATGGAACTTTGGAAGATGACAACCAATGCATTCACTATCTCTATAGCCACCTCTTTTAAAACCCTCGGATATCGGCCATCAGGTTCAGGGGATTTATCAGCTTTCAATCCCATTAATTTCTCCAGTACTATTTTTTTTTACTAATTTCTTTCAGTTCCTCATTCTCGCTAGACCCTTGGTTCTCCATTATTTGAGAGTTTTTTTGCGCGTCTTCTTCTACGAAGACTTGACACAAAGTATCTGTTTAATTTCTCTGCCATTTCCTTATTCCCCATTATAATTTCTCCTGCTTCAGCCTGTAAGGCACCCGCATTTACTTTCGCTAATCTTTCCCTTTTTATATACTTATAGAAGCTTTTACAGTCTGGTTTTATAATGAGCAATTCATTCTGTTTGATCACTTCTATTTAGGTTAACAAAGCAAGCTTTCAGTTCTAGTGCTTCCCATAAGGATACTGCTCTTTGCCTTCTGATTATTTTTACATGGCTATCTCCTTTGGGGGTGGGAGAGAGTAGGTAAGCGGGTTATTTTTAGAGTCAAGGTAGTTTCTAGATGATGTGACAATGGAAACTTTGTGACAATGGAAACTTTGAACTAAGTCAACCCTTTGTGGTGGACTTGGCAAACTGACACCTAAGCCAAATAGGTCCAAAGTACTCCAGATAATAATTAACCAGCCAACCTAACTCACTAATGATTTCTATAGCGGTAGATTGGTTACTACAGGATGGATGCAATTCCTGCACTATGTCGGAACTCCAGGACATTTCACAAGTCCTGAATGACCATGTGTGTAGGAAATGCATCTCGAGCTCAAATTCAGGCTTTCTGAGCTGGAGGAACGGCTGAAATCACTGCAGGACATACGAGAAGCTGAAATTTTCCTGGATCAGCATTGCAGGACATGGTCACCCCACAGCCACAGAGAGCTCAGGACCAACAGGCAGGGTAGGAAGAGGCAGGCAGTGCAGGGATCCTCAGGGAATGTGGTGCTCACTAACTAGTTTTCATTATTGAGAGTGACAACACCTCAAAGGTGTGCAATCCAGGGTATGGCACCATGGGGCAAAGGACTGCACGGGAGGCACAACAAAGTGCAGAAACAGAAAAAGGAGGATAATGACATGTTAGGTTCATAAACAGTAGAGAATCACGCTGAATACAGAAAGTACAGAGGAGAGCTAAAAAATGAAATAAGAGGGGCAAAGAGAGAGTGCAAGAATGAATTAGTGGTTAACATAAAAGGAAACGCAAAAATCTTTAAAAGGTAATCAAAGGAAGACTTGGGCCGATTAGGGACTAGAACGGAGATCTTGTGGAGGTAGAGGGCATGGCTGAGGTACTAAATGAGTACTTTGCATCTGTCTTCACTAGAGAAGAGGATGCTGCCGATGTCACAGTAAAGGAGGAGGTAGTAGCAATATTGAATAGGATAAAAATAGATAAAGGAGGTACTTAAAAGGTTGGCAGTGCTCAAAGTAGAAATGTCACCCAGTCCGAATGGGGTCCATCCTAGATTAGTGAGGAAAGTAAGGGTGGAAATTGCTGAAGCTCTGGTCAAAATCTTCCAACCCTCCTTGGATATGGGGGCAGTGCCAGGCTGCAAATATTACACCCTGTTCAAATAAGGGGAGAGGGATTAACATGGTAATTACAGGCCAGTCCGCCTAACGTCACTAGTAGGGAAACTTTGAGAGACAATAAATTGGGACTAAATTAATTGGCATTTGGAAAAGTAGGAGCTAATAAATGAATGTTAGCATGGATTGGTTAAAGACAAATCATGTTTGACTAACTTGATGAAGTTCTTTGATGAAGTAATGGAGAGGGTTGATGAGCGATTGATGTGTGTTGGAATTTGAAAAGACATTTAATAAGGTACCACATTGGCAAAAATAAAGCCCATGGGATGAAAGGGGCAATGGCAACGTGGCTATTGGACAGAAAGCAGAGTGTAGCGGTGAACAGTTATTTTTCAGACTGGAGGGAAGCATACTGGAGGACAGTGTCTCCCAGGGGTCAGTATTAGGACCACTGCTCTTTCTGATATATATTAATGACCTGGACAAGTATACAGGGCATAATTGCAAAGTTTGCAGATGACACGAAACTTAGAAATATTGTAAACAATATGGAGGATAGTAATCGACTTCAGGAGGACATAGTGAAATGGGCAGGCACATGGCAGATGAAATTTAACATAGATAGGTGTGAAGTGATTCATTTTGGAAGGAGGAATGAGGGGAGGCAATATAAACTAAATGATTTAATTTATATGGGGGTAAAGGAACAGAGAGACCTGGAGGTGTATGTACACAAATCTTTGAAGGTGGCAGGACAAGATGAGAAGGCCGTTTAAAAAAAAAGCACATAGAATTCTTGGCTTTATTAATGGAGGCCAAGTGTATAAAGGCAAGGGAGTTATGATGAACCTTTATAAAACAGTGATTAGTCTCAGCTAGAGCACGGGTTTCAATTCTAGGCATCACACTTTAGGAAGGATGTCAAGGCCTTAGAGAGGATGCAGAGGAGATTTACTCGAATGGTACCAGGGATGTGGAACTTCAGTTACTCAGACAGACTAGAAAAGCTGGGCTGATTCACCTTGGAGCAAAGAGGGTTAAGAGAAGATTTGAGAGAGATGTTCAAAGTCATGAAGGATTTTGATAGTTTTGCAGTGCCCAGAACTGAAACACAGGACTCCAGATGCAGTCCAGCCAGCGCTTTAAATAATTGTAACATAACTTCCATCCCTTTGTATTTCAGCTCCTTCGAGATAAAGGCCAACATTCCATTAGCCTATTTAATTATTTTTGTACTTGTCCACTAGCTTTTAGTGATTTCTGAACTTGGACCCTTAAATCTCTCTGCCCCTCCACAGTTCTTAGTTTGTCACCATTTAGAAAATATTCTGATCTGTCTCGCACTTCCCCACACTGAACTCCATCTGCCAGTTTTGCCCACTCAATCAATCCATCAATGTCCCTTTGCAACTTTCTACTCCAATTTACATTATTTACTGTACCACTTAACTTAGTATCATCAGCAAACTTGTACTCTGCACTGGTAAAGCACATAGCTTTAGCTGGTTAAACTACAGCGGTACCTCTGCACACATTTTGGGGGTCCTCAGGATACGCTTTAGTAACCTACAATGAAGGTCTTTATATTTGGGTATATGTGAGGGATGTACACTCCGTGTTGTGTAATTTCAAACTTTACAGGTGATTGGAAATTTCCAAATAACGTAATTTGGAGACTGGTGGATTTCCAGTGTATAAAGTGGAGAAAGTGGAGACCCAGTGTATAAAGTGGAGAGAGTGGAGACCCAGTGTATAAAGTGAAGAGAGTGGAGACCCAGTGTATAAATTGAAGAGAGTGGAGACCCAGTGTATAAAGTGAAGAGAGTGGAGACCCAGTGTATAAAGTGAGAGTGGAGACCCAGTGTATAAAATGAGAGTGGAGACCCAGTGTATAAAGTGAGAGTGGAGACCCAGTGTATAAAGTGGAGAAAGTGGAGACCCAGTGTATAAAGTGGAGAGAGTGGAGACCCAGTGTATAAAGTGAAGAGAGTGGAGACCCAGTGTATAAAATGAGAGTGGAGACCCAGTGTATAAAATGAGAGTGGAGACCCAGTGTATAAAATGAGAGTGGAGACCCAGTGTATAAAATGAGAGTGGAGACCCAGTGTATAAAGTGAGAGTGGAGACCCAGTGTATAAAGTGAGAGTGGAGACCCAGTGTATAAAATGAGAGTGGAGACCCAGTGTATAAAGTGAGAGTGGAGACCCAGTGTATAAAGTGAGAGTGGAGACCCAGTGTATAAAATGAGAGTGGAGACCCAGTGTATAAAATGAGAGTGGAGACCCAGTGTATTAAGTAAGAGTGGAGACCCAGTGTATAAAATGAGAGTGGAGACCCAGTGTATAAAGTGAGAGTGGAGACCCAGTGTATAAAGTGAGAGCGGGGTCGGTATCTGAAAAAAATGCGAGCGGTATTGGAGGAGTGAATCGCCTCCACTGGACGATAGCGCAGCGCAAGGCTTCTTTTAAAGGGGAGGGCCGCTGCGAACTGGCCGCCCACTGGGCCACCAGTGAGTGTTTTGGCCATGCCAGCAGCCCAACACCCAAGAGGGGGTGCGGGGCTGCATGTTGGCGGCCCGGCCAAACCAGGAGCTACCATTGTCGGGCCGGCTGCCAAAACAAATGATGGCCACGGTGCAAGGCGATCCCCTTTAAGAGTGGCCGATGCGCACCAGCCATGTCAGAAGCTGTCGTGGCATCGCCCCACGCCAATCTCGCGTATCGTGGGGTACAAAGGGGTTGGTGCGGGGTGAAAAGTAAAGGGTGCAGCACAAACCTGTTTTAGAAACATAGAAAATCGGTGCAGGAATAGGCCGTTCGGCCCTTCGAGCCTGCACCGCCATTCAATGAGTTCATGGCTGAACATACAACTTCAGTACCAAATTCCTGCTTTCTCGCCATACCCTTTGATCCCCCTGCGGCATCACTGGGGCAGTTCCGGGCGGGTCGCTTCCGCCACCCGTGAGCGATAAATTATTAGCGCCACCCGGAGGTGCTAACGGGGCTATAAAAAGAGGCAATTTCGGCTCCCCCAGTGTGTAAAGTGGCAAGAGTGGTGACCCAGTGTTTAAAGCAGTGAGAACAAAGTTATGTTGCTGCTGTACAGAGCTCTGTTTAGACCCCATTTAAAATGCTGCATTCTGTTCTGGGCACCACAGCTCAGGAAAGATATACTGACTTTGGCGGGGCTGCAGCTCAGATTCACCAGAATGATACTAGTGCTAAAACGGTTAAATTATGAGTATAGGTTGGATAGACTTGGCTTGTATTCCTTTGAGTATAGAAGATTAAGGGGTGATATCATTGAGGTGTTTAAGATGATTAAAGGAGTTCGTAGGGTAGATAGAAATATTTCCTGTGGTGGTGGAATCCAAAACAAGGGGGCATAATCTTAAAATGAGTGCTAGGCCATTTAAGGGGGAATGTCAGGAAAGAAATCTGGAACTCTCTGCCAACTGAAAATGTCAAAACTGAAATTGATAGATTTGTCAGGAAAGGGTATTAAGGGTTTCAGAACCAAGGCGGGTAGATGGAGTTAAGATACAGATCAGCCATAATCTAATTGAATGGTGGAACAGGCTGAACTGCTGAATCCTGTTCCTATGTTCCGATTTGCATTATTTTAGCATACAGCCTTGATAGATTAATGCTCAATTTTGTTACTTTCCAAAGAAGGACAGATGGACAGCTCAGCAGGTTCACAAACTCCCCTTTTACCTCCGGGGCTTAGATTAAAATTGGGCTACATTAATGCAACAAAAAATAATTCTACATTAGCAGGCCACAAAAGCCTTCAAGAAACAACGACAGTCTTAAAGCAATCTGCAGCCACCCGCAACAAGCTCCTCACAATTTATTACTGAATTGGCATAAGGAACTGCAAGAGATAGAGATTGGGGTCAAGGTACATTTTTGGGTCATGGTTGAGGAGCTCACTGTATGTGACCATGCTAGATCTGACCTGGGGAGTGCTTGATGCCGATACTAGGTGCCAAATGTGAGCAAAGTGTTCTATTCTCAATATAGACATCCTTCATTTTTTTTTAAATTCACATTTCACAAAAAAAGGTCATTAAAGTAACTAACTTACCAAGTCATCTTTTATCCCTGTTCCTTTTGGAGGGGCTGGTCTAGCAGGAGAATGACTTCGGGCAAGTGATTGAACAGGTAACATTGAAGAATAAGAAGTTACATTATGCTTCTCAGGAAGAGGTAGGTTAGAATGGGACATGGGAATTGACTGTACTGCAGAAGGCTTGGAGTTGACTTCTGAATTCAAAGTTCCTGAAATGGAAAAATAATGTAAAAAAAAACATTTTTGTCCAGTGCTGTTAATCCGCAGCTGTGTATGTTTCATTCCATTGCAGAGACAAGTATTTGGCTTACATATATATGCTGGTTACATCAACAGTGGCAGAGACCAATAGCCATCGTATTGTTTTTTTCTTGAAGCAAATACAGGTGCATTGTCCCGAATCCGGAACTCCGAAAACCAGAATTGTCCAAAATCCGGACATTTTGTGCATAGCTGATGGAGTCGTCCGGAATCTGGAATTATTGTCCGAAAACAGGACATTTTTGTGGCAAAACCCAAAATCCGGCACAGATTCGGTTGAGGATTCCAGATTTCAGACAAGAAAATAAAGTCAAGGAGGTAACAACATGTGTATGTCACTCACTCTCTCTGTGGCACCCTTCTCAGGGCTAGCTCTGTCTGCTCTCCCCTCTATGTTCTGCATTCGCTCTTGACCACAAGCCACTAGCAATGAAGCCCTGTCACAGTGGAAACAGTGCAGCTGCTGCAGATCATGTGTTATTATTACCAAGAACAGAATACAGATGCAATTCGATTGGCCACCTTCTCTGCAATGTTTGGCATTCAGCGTAATAAAATAGATAAAAACATGCTGGCTTTGTTGGGAAAACTTGTCTCCACGGTTTTATGTGGAGTTTCCATTTTGGAATGTGCTGCTTATGATTACAGAGAGCAGTGTGATCCTTGAGAATCACTGTTGTATTTTGGAGTCAGGATCAGTGAAGATCTTAAAACAAATAGTTTATGCAAGCCCTCAATTCTGCTGCGAGTTGATCACTGCTTTTACTGCACTGTATGACCTCCTCGTGAATTGCTAGCAATGGTTAACTCTTGGGTGTAACCCTGATTACATTTACAAAAGGCCAGCTAACCTCCCTTTATGGCTTTTTGGTGCTCACCTCACTACCAGGCTTAACATGGTGCATATGGGTGTGTGTGTATGCCTTTTGACTTACAAACGAATTGCAGAACTTCTTCAGCCCAATCCTTAATGAACAGTTGTAACAATTAAAAGTGAAACGACTTCAAATAAGGACATTCAAATCCTTTAGTTGAAGTTGAATTTAAGTGTTCTTACATCATTATTTAGGATGTTGAGTTCACATTGGGCAGGTTGGCTTAACTCTGCAAATTGGTTTTGTATCAGGAGCACCACTGTGCACCAGAGATAATTAAAGATCTGTCTGCTCTATGCGTCAATACACCTTCAATTTGTCGTGACTGTACCCTACAACTCCCTCCACATACTGCACTGCCACCATTATTCTATTCACACATTTGTGCACCACTGTAGCATCCCATGTACTCAACTCACACAGTGCAAACATATATGACGAATGTGGTTTTTTCATATAGACCAATTGCTAAAAAAAAATGTCCACCATCAGAGAGTCGGGATAAATGGGTCCTTTTCGGGTTGGAAATTGGTGGTTAGTGATGTGCAACAGGGATCGGTGCTGGGACCACAACTGTTTACAATATACATAGATGACCTGGAAGAGGGGACAGAGTGTAGTGTAACAAAATTTGCAGATGACACTAAGATTAGTGGAAAAGCGGGTTGTGTAGAGGACACAGAGAGGCTGCAAAGAGATTTGGATAGGTTAAGCGAATGGGCGAAGGTTTGGCAGATGGAATACAATGTCGGAAAGTGTGAGGTCATCCACCTTGGGGGAAAAAAAACAGTAAAAGGGATTATTATTTGAATGGGGAGAAATTACAACATGCTGAGGTGCAGAGGGACCTGGGGGTCCTTGTGCATGAATCCCAAAAAGTTAGTTTGCAGGTGCAGCAGGTAATCAGGAAGGCGAATGGAATCTTGGCCTTCATTGCGAGAGGGATGGAGTACAAAAGCAGGGAGGTCCTGCTGCAACTGTATAGGGTATTGGTAAGGCCACACCTGGAGTACTGTGTGCGGTTTTGGTCACCTTACTTAAGGAAGGATATACTGGCTTTGGAGGGGGTACAGAGACGATTCACTAGGCTGATTCCGGAGATGAGGGGGTTACCTTATGATGATAGATTGAGTAGACTGGGTCTTTACTCGGAGTTCAGAAGGATGAGGGGTGATCTTATAGAAACATTTAAAATAATGAAAGGGATAGACAAGATAGAGGCGGAGAGGTTGTTTCCACTGGTCGGGAAGACTAGAACTAGGGGGCACAGCCTCAAAATACGGTGGAGCCAATTTAAAACCGAGTTGAGAAGGAATTTCTTCTCCCAGAGGGTTGTGAATCTGTGGAATTCTCTGCCCAAGGAAGCAGTTGAGGCTAGCTCATTGAATGTATTCAAGTCACAGATAGATAGATTTTTAACCAATAAGGGAATTAAGGGTTACGGGGAGCGGGCAGGTAAGTGGAGCTGAGTCCACGGCCAGATTAGCCATGATATTATTGAATGGCGGAGAAGACTCGAGGGGCTAGATGGCCTACTCCTGTTCCTAATTCTTATGTTATGTTCTTATGTTATAATTAATTTAATAGGTTGATGCCCTTGGGATGAGTATATTTTTGCAGTAAAACCAATTATGGAATACTGATTCAATTCTTTTTTTTTTTTAAACTGAATATTTGTACTGATCAGTGAAAATAAAATAAATTAGTTGAAACCTGTTGTGCATTTATATTTTCTTAGTTATTAAGTTTACCAAAGAAAGATAACCACAATTAAAAAAAAAGTTATGATTTACATTGTCAACTATTTGCAGCATAAATAGTATTTACCCAGAAGCATTGCTAAATTACATTGGCTCCAGAAGCTTTTTCTAGAGGGGTTTTTAAATAAAAGCCTCTTGTAAATGTAACTCTCACAAATGTACCTTGAGAAGATACTGTAGTAATAAAATCTTCAGATATTTCTATGTTAATTTAATTTTCCTAAAACATCAGTGCTGTCTCACTCACAAACTGTCTCTTGTCTTATATTTATGCATTGCTGGGCAGGCAACAGTGTACTGGAATCACACTTTACATGACATGCTCACCTGTTTTCAGTTCCATTAGTTGCTTTATTGCCTGTTCTGCTTCTCTAGCAGACATTGTTTTAATTTGTTTCACATTATATGGTTTGCTAATTCCAGTTCTAGATGAAGACTGAGAAACAAGATTATGTTAACTTCAACTGAAATATCAAAAAGACAAAACACATCAAATGAAACAGAATATAGAACTTTTGCTAAGGCCGGCCTTTTGTATGTGTGAGATGAAGGAACTATTCAAAAGCAGCTTTAGATAAAGAATAACTACGTGGCATTAATAATAGATTTGGAATTTTTAATTTTGTGAAAGTCAGCATTACAAATTTTGGCTCCACTCTAGATATTTTCTCAGATTCATTCAGCATTACTGTTCTCGCCCATAAGTGGGCCTTGTATCCCTTACGATCAGGCATTTACCTTTCCTGCTTAATATCTGGTAATAGATAATGTGACTTAGGATCATAGCAATACAGACCCGTGTGAAATTAACCAGATATTTTAATCTAGCACATGTCTCCAAAGGCACTTCTCCAATCTTAGAGGTGGTCTGATTCATTTTTTAATTAACAAACTAGTTTATTTTAACATTGATATAATTGAGCAAATAAAGAAACATTTGTAGTAAATCTCACACTTTGACTTGGTTCTGCATCACTCCTTGTAACAAATAAAATACACTACTACTTTCTCTGGTCAGCCCTTTCGAATATATGCCCAGCTCCATCTTAAGAAAATCAGCCCTGGTCGCTATTTCTCTCTCAGCAGACCTCCTGAATCTGACTCCAGTTGTGTCTCTGTTTGTTGACCCTAACTGGACAAGACAACAATTTGACTTCTGATTTTCCCCCTATCCAGGGGTTGGTCAGTAGAGCTGCCAATCAAGATGAATGAGGAAAGGCAATATAAAATAAATGATACAAGTACAGGAACAGGGAGACCTGGGAGTATAAGTACACAAATCTTTGAGGGTGGAATGCCAAGTTGAGAAGGCTGTTAAAAAAGCAGATGGGATCCTTGGCTTTATAAACAGAGGCACAGGCCCCAATATTCACTGGGGCAGAGTTCTGACTGGAGGGTGAGGAGTTATGGTCGGGAATTCCCTGAATGCCATGGGGGCTTAAAAATAAAAATAAAAATCAATTCCCCGTCTGAAAACCAACCTGGCTGCCTGTCGAGCGAGGAATGCTCCAGAAAAGGTCACAGCCCAGAGTCAGTTAAGTTTTGTAGTTGTTGAGAAAGGGGGGCGGGAGGGGGGGGGGGGGAAGAGAATAGAAGAGATTGCCGGGAGGGGGGATAGTCAGGAGTGATTGTGGGGGGTACGGTGAAGATCGCAGGTGGGTTGGTGGAAGTTCAGAGATCAAGGAGGGCCAGGAGAGATCGTGGGGGGGGGGGGGGGGGGGGGGATGAGAAAGAGAGAAAGAGTCAGAGATCAGACGGGGGTCGGTGGTGGTAGAATGTAGAGGAGATCGTGGAGAAGGGGGCGGTGGTTTGCTGGGCCGGGAGAACACACTCCTGTTCCTGCTGGCTCACAAGCAGTGCTGTAAAGGCCTCCTTTTACCCACTGGGTTTCCATAGACTCAGGAAACCCAGCTGACATAGGTTAAAAGTAGGAAACCTGCAAAAATAGAAGCACACAGCCTCCTGATAAGGTTTGAATAACCAAACCGCCTCCTGAGAACAGATCGATCCCCGCTGGTAGTGAGTGGTTTCAAGGCAGGTTGGGTTCCTGTTTCAGATTTAACCTCTCACCCATTCCAAACCCAACTGTTTGTGGAGTATAAAATTATCCTCAAAGTACAACGGAAAATAAGTTATGCTAAACCTTTATAAATCACTGGTTAGGCTCCAGCTGGACATGTGTATCCAATTCTGGGAACACATTTTAGGAAGGCTGTCAAGGCCTTAGAGAGTGTCCAGAGGAAATTTACTTGTACAATACCAGGAATACGGGACTTCAGTTATCTGGAGAAACTAGAGAAGCTAAATTTGTTCTCCTTAGAGCAAAGAAGGTTAAGCAGAGATTTAATAGAAACATTGGCCATTCAGCCCTCGACCCTGTTCTGCCATTCAATGAGATCATGGCTGATCTGTCTCCGTATCCTTTTTGCACTGGTCTGGCAAAAATCTATTAATTGAGCTAGCATCTACCGTTTTTTTTTGTGGGAGGGACTGCCACACTTCTACCACTTGTTGCGTGAAGAAACGTTTCTTAACTTCTCGCCGAATGGCATGGCTGTAATGTCCCCTTGTCCTAAAGTCCCCCACCAGCAGAAAAGGTTTATCACTATCGACAGTATCAATTCCTTTCAAAATCCTAACAATCTCAATCAAATCACCCCTTAACCTCGATATTGCAGGGAATACAAACCTAGTTTATATCATCGACCTCAATTGTTAACTCTGTTTCTCTATCCACAGATGCTGCCTGACCTGCTGAGTATTTCCAGCATTTTCTGCTTTATTTCAGATTTCCAGCTTCAGAAGTCTTTTGTTTTGTTCTGGTTTGTGTAATCTCCTCATAATCTAACCCTTGGAGCCCCGTTAACATTCTGATGAATCTGCACTGCACTCCTTCCAAGGCAAATATATCCTTTCTAAAGTGCGATGCCCAGAATTATACACAATACTCGATCTGGTCTAACCAGGCCTTTGTGTAGCTGTAGCAAAACTAACTCCCCTTTATATTCCAGCCCTCTAGTTATAAAGGCTAACCACTACAAGGTACAGTGCGAACTGGTGCAGGAGGACAACGGCAGCAAAGAGTGCCATCAGCAAGGTCCAAGTCGGTGATTGGAGTGTGGGCAGATGCAGCAGGAGTGGCTAGAGACTGTGGAGGGATGTGATCGGGGCGCAGGGGAGGAACGAGTTCAGGGACCCAGGGGCAGCACGGGCCAGCCCACACTGTGTGCGCGCACTAGGTCCGTGCAGCAGAGCAGGTCTCCAGTTGTCTTGGGTAATCCTTGCCACTGAACCAAGACCTAGCTCTGTCAAGCCCGTGTGGTGGCTGGTGTGCAACGGCCATCACACGTTAAAAAATCCACGCACAGGCATCTTCCACCCTTCAGGATGTAGTTCGGGTTCTACATTCGAAACACCTGTGAACTCATCCTTTTTTTTTTGGTGTGGAAGCAAGTCATCCTCGTTTCGAGGGACTGGCTAACATTCCATTAGACTTTTTGATTATTTTTTGTACCTGACTGCTACATTTTAGTGATCTGTGTACATAGACATCTAAATCTCTTTGGACCTCCACTGTTCCTAGCTTTTCACTATTTAAGCAATACTCTGATCTATCCTTTCTTGGTCCAAAATGGATGTCCTCACTTTTACCTGCGCTGAAATTTATCTGCCACAGTTTCGTGCACTCACTTAATCCATCAGTGTCCCTTTGTAATTTTATGCTCCTGTCAACACTACTTACTATATCACCAACCTTTGTGTCATCAGCAAACGTGAATAAATTACTCTTGATTGTGTTATCTAAGTCATCAATAAATATAGTAAATAGTTGAAGCCCTAACACAGTTCCTTGTGAGACACTACTAGTCACTTCCTTCCAATTTGTGTACATGCCCATTATCCCTACTCTCTTTCTCTCTTCTACCGCCTAACCAATCTCCTACCCAGGTCAATAATTTGCCTTCAATTTGCCACTGAGCCACTCAGCCTTGGCTCAGTGGGCAGCACACTCGCTTCTGAGTCAGCAGATCATGGCTTCAAGTCCAGAGACTTGAGCACATAAATCTAGGCTGACACTCCAGTGCAGTGCTGAGGGAGTGCTGCACTGTCGGAGTGCCGTCTTTCGGATGAGACGTTAAACCGAGGTGCCGTCTACTTTCCGGTGGATATAAAAGATCCCATGCCACTATTTCGATGAAGGGCAGGGGAGTTATCCCCGGTATCCTGTTCAATATTTATCTCTCAATCAACATAACGAAAGCAGATTATCTGGTCATTATCACATTGCCGTTTGTGGGAGGTTGCTGTGCACAAATTGGTTGCCGCGTTTCCCATATACCAACAGTCCAAAAGCACTTCATTGGCTATAAAGCCCTTTGAGACGTCCGGTGGTCGTGAAAGGTGCTATATAAATGCAAGTCTTTTCTTTCTTTCAATTCCATGAGCTTTAATTTTAGCTAAGTCTCTTATGTGGAACCTATCGAATGCCTTCTGGAAGTCCATATAAAATATATTCATAGACAGTTCTCTATCTAGTACTTTAGCTATTTCTTCAAAAAATTCAATTAGGTTTGTTCGACATGACCTACCCTTTACACATCCATGTTAGCTATCTAATCAGCTCAAATTTCTCTACGTGACTCAGTCACTCTGTCCTTAATTCTAGATTCCAGTAACTTCCCCACAGCAGGTATTAGACCAACAGGTCTATATTTTCCTGGTTTCTCTCTCTCTTAAATAATGGAGCTACATTTGCAATTTTCTAATCTATTCCTGAAGAGAGAGAGATTTGGAAGATTATGGCTGAAGCATCTGCAATTTCATCGCCTACTTCCTTTAAAACCCTGGGGTGGAAACCATCAGATCCTGGGGATGTCAGTCTTTAGTGCCATTATTTTTTCTAACACTGTTATCTTACTAAAATTAACATAAGCACGTTCCAGTCCTTGATTCTTTAATTTACTTAAAATGTCAGGTATATTATCCTCTTTCTCTACTGTGAAGACTGATAAAGTAATTATTCAACAAGTCTGCCATTTCCTTATTTTCATTTGCAATATTACCGGCATCTGTTTTTAAAGGGCTGACATTAGCCTTGACCAATGTTCCCGCTAAGCTGCATGGTTGTGCAGCTGCGCAGCAAATTTAAAGGGCCAACATTAGCCTTGACCAACGTTCCCGCTAAGCTGCATGAGTGCAGTAATTTAAAGGGGCCGCACATCAAAAATAAAAATTAGAGGGACCATTGCCCTTGACTACTCTTTTATTCTTATATAATTGTAAAAACTATTTGTGTTGATGCACCGTGTCATTTTTTGGCGTATTCCCTTTTTGGAGCTCTATCTTTTTGCTGTTCTCTATAACTCTCCCAATCCCTTGATGTACTCTATTCTTTGCACTTTTATATATTATTTACCTTTGTTTTATGTTATCTCTCATCTCTTTTGTCGACCATGGCTGTTTTATTTGGTAAGTAGAGCCCTTCCCCTTAGGGGAAATATTGGTCCTGTACTAAGATAAATTCCTTTTTGAACACCTCCCACTGCTCATCTGTAGTTTTACCCGATAACAGTTTTGACCAGTTTGCTGTTGCAGTCTCTGACTCATCTCGTTAAATTTTACCAAAATCTAGAATCTCAGTAACTTGTTACGTTTCTTGTTTTCAAACCTAACATAGAAACGTAGAAAATATGTGCAGGAGTAGGCCATTCGGCCCTTTGAGCTTGCACCACCATTTGATAAGATCATGGCTGATCATTCCCTCAGTACCCCTTTCCTGCTTTCTCTCCATACCCCTTGATTCCCTTAGCCATAAGGGCCATATCTAACTCCCTCTTGAATATATCCAATGAACTGGCATCAACAACTCTCTGCGGCAGGGAATTCCACAGGTTAACAACTCTCTGAGTGAAGAAGTTTCTCCTCATCTCAGTCCTAAATGGCCTACCCCTTGTCCTAAGACTGTATCCTCTGGTTCTGGACATCCGCAACATTGGGAACATTCTACCCACATCTAACCTGTCCAATCCCATCAGAATCTTGTATGTTTCTATGAGATCCCCTCTTATCCTTTTAAACTCCAATGGATAAAGGCCCAGTTGATAGGTCAGTCCAGCCATCCCGGGAATCAGTCTGGTGAACCTTCGCTGCACGCCCTCAATAGCAAAAATGTCCTTCCTCAGATTGGGAGACCAAAACTGAACACAATGTTCCAGGTGAGGCCTCACCAAGGCCCTGTACAACTGCAGTAAGACCTCCCTGCTCCTATACTCAAATCCCCTAACTATGAAGGCCAACATAACATTTGCCTTCTTTACCGCCTGCTGTATCTGCATGCCAACTTTCAATGACTGATGAACCATGACACCCAGGTCTTGTTGCACCTCCCCTTTTCCTAATCTGCCACCATTCAGATAATATTCTGTCTTCGCGTTTTTGCCCCCAAAGTGGATAGCCTCACATTTATCCACATTATACTGCATCTGCCATGCATTTGCCTACTCACCTCACCTGTCTAAGTCACCCTGCAGCCTCTTAGCATCCCCCTCACAGCTCAGACCGCCACCCAGTTTAGTATCATCTGCAAACTTGGAGATATTACATTCAATTCCGTCATCCAAATCATTGATGTATATTGTAAAGAGCTGGGGTCCCAGCACTGAGCTCTGCGGCACTCCACTAGTCACTGCCATTCTGAAAAGGACCCATTTATCCTTACTCTCTGCTTCCTGTCTGCCAACCAGTTCTCTATCCACGTCAGTATATTACCCTCAATACCATGGGCTTTGACTGCAATCTCTTGTGTGGGACCTTGTCAAAAGCCTTTTGAAAGTCCAAATACACCACATTCACTGGTTCTCCCTTGTCCACTCTACTAGTTACATCCTCAAAAAATTCCAGAAGATTTGTCAAGCATGATTTCCCCTTCATAAATCCATGCTGACTTGGACTGATCCTGTCACTGCTTTCTAAATGCGTTGCTATTTCATCCTTAATAATTGATTCCAATATTTTCCCCACCACTGATGTCAGGCTAACCGGTCTATAATTACTCGCTTTCTCTCTCCCTCCCTTTTTAAAAAGTGGTGTTACATTAGCCACACTCAAGTCCATAGTAACTGATCCTGAGTCGATAGACTGTTGGAAAATGATCACCAATGCATCCACTATTTCTAGGGCCACTTCCTTAAGTACTCTGGAATGCAGACTATCAGGCCCCGGGGATTTATCGGCCTTCAATCCCATCAATTTCCCTAACACAATTTCCCGCCTAATAAGGATATCCTTCAGTTCCTCCTTCTCACTAGACCCTCAGTCCCCTAGTACTTCCGGAAGGTTATTTGTGTCTTCCTTCGTGAAGACAGAACCAAAGTATTTGTTCAATTAGTCTGCCATTTTTTTGTTCCCCATTATAAGTTCACCTGAATCCGACTGCAAGGGACCTACATTTGTCTTCACTAATCTTTTTCTCTTCACAGATCTATAGAAGCTTTTGCAGTCAGTTTTTGTGTTCTCAAATCCAATCATATTATGATCACTGTTATATAAATATTTGCTTACTGTTAGATTATCTAAATCTAGCTCATTACTTACTACTAAATCTAGTATGGCCTACTCTCTTATTGGCTCCAGAAAACTATCTTGAATGCACTCAAGAAATTTACTACCTTCTGACTTGAGCTGCTGTGCTCTTCCTAATCTATGAAAATTGAAGTCTCCCATTAAAACAACTCTGCTTTTGCTACAAGTCACTATAATTTCGGAATGAATACATTCTGCCACTTCATTGCTGCTATCAGGAGGCCTGTAGACAACTCCCATTACAGTTTTAGATACTCTCTTATTTCTCAATTCTAATCATAGAGTCTCCGCTGATTGCTCTTCCTTACCTATATCTTCTCGTATTAATGTTGTAATAGTATCTGGAAAATCCTCCTCTTCCAGTTTCCCTATCCTTTCTAAAAACCTTATAACCTGGAATATTTAACTCCCAATCATGACCCGTTTTCAGCCCTCAGTCATAACCACCATGCCATACTCTCCAAGCTGTATTTGAACCTCTAATTCACTCAATTTCTTTCTTATATGCCATGCCTTCGTATATAAAACTCTTATTTGGGCAAGAGACCCTAACCTGTCCTTCTGTCTTGATGCTGCCTTTCTCACACCATTTAACTAAACACATTTCTTATTGGTCACTCCTGCTGTAACTACTTCAGTTATGTGGAGAGACTTGCGAGGCTGGGAATGTTCTCTTTAGAACAGAGAAGGTTAAGGGGAGATTTAATAGAGGTGTTAAAATGTTGATATATAGGAAGAAATTGTTTCCATTGGCAGGAGGGTCAGTATCCAGAAAACACCGGTTCAAGGTAATTGGCAAAAGAACCAGTGGAGAGATGAGGAGAAATTGTTTTACACAGCAATTTGTTGTGATCTGGAATGCACTGCCTGAAAGGGTGGTGGGAGCAGATTCAATAGTAACTTTCAAAAGAGAATTTGATAAAAATTTGAAAAATAAAAATGTGCAGGGCTACGGGGAAAGAGCAGGAAAGTGAGACTAATTGGATAGCTCTTTCAAAGAGCTGGCACAGGCACAATAGGCCCAATGGCCTCTATATCATTCTGTGAATTTTAAATAGACAATTTACAGATTGTTGATTTATCCCTGGAAGAATCTGGGCTGAATTCAAGGCCTGGAAAGGACTTTCTTCAGATGAAAGCAACGTATCGGAGGCAGATTTCTTCATGCTTTGTATAGCTGGAAAAAAACAAATGTGATTGATATTCAGTTTAAAATAAATAAATGATTAAATAAAAATCCTTTGACCTTCAAATACTAGGTTTTCAATGACATTGATCTATTGATTGGATAGCTAACTGTGTGTTAGTTCTTACTTGGAGGAGGGGGTCTTTGTGGAGGCTGGGGTCGGTCAGGCACTGACACAGATCTGCTTGTTGTACGTGGTCGAAATTCACTACAGGGAGCCATCTCCTGACTAATTGTGGTAAATGTTGCATCATCTAAAATAGGATAGGCATATTTAGATGCCACAAAATAGCAAATAGCAAAAATCCCCAGCTTTCAGTAAAAAACTTGCAGAATATTGTCATTGATCATGTTCAAAGTGGTTACATACCAAGCATTTCTTCTTTTTGAGGCTGTGGCAGTCTGTTGAGTAACTGAAATGCAGGGACCTCTTTAACACTAGATTCTGGAGACTCTTCTGCTGCATTTTTGCGATGCACTGTTTGTCCTGTCACCAAGTGCTGCGGAACAATTTCATCTAAATCTTCATCGATATCTCCTATAGAGAAACAATGTGCATTTGGTTCACTACTTATTATATATGACAAAAAGGAGGAAACTATAGACCAGTTAGCCTAACATCGGTCGTTGGGAAAATGCTGGAGTCATAATTCAATCAAGCAGAGCAAGCAGAGTTTTATGAAAGGGAAGTCATGTTTGACAAATTTGCTGGAGTTCTTTGAGGATGTAACGAGCAGGGTGGATAAGGGAGAACCAGTGGATATGGTGTATTTGGATTTCCAGAAGGCATTCGATAAGGTGCCACATTAAAGATTACTGCACAAGACAAAAGTTCACGGGGTTGGGGGTAAGATTTCAGCATGGACAGAGGATTGGCTAACTAACAGAAAACAGAGAGTCGGGATATATGGGTCATTTTCCATTTGGCAAAACTAGTGGGGTGCCACATGGATCGGTGTTGGGTCCTCAACTATTTACAATCTATATTAATGACTTGGATGAAGGGACCGAGTGTAATGTAGCCAAGTTTGCTGATGATACAAAGATGGGTGGGAAAGTAAGTTGTGAGGAGGACACAAAAAATCTTCAAAGGGATATAGACAGGCTAAATGAGTGGGCAAACATTTGGCAGATGGAGTATAATGTGAGAAAATGTGAGATTATCCACTTTGTCAGGAAATATAAAAAAGCAAATTATAATTTAAATGGAGAGAAATTACAAAATGCTGCAGTACAAAGGGACCTGGAGATCCTTGTGCATGAAACACAAAAAGTTAGTATGTAGGAACAATAAGTAATCAGGAAGGCAAATGGAATGTTGGCCATTATTGCAAGGGGGATGGAGTATAAAAGCAGAGAAATCCTGCTACAACTGTACAGGGTATTGATGAGGCCACACCTGGAGTACAGTTTTGTTCTCCGCATTTTGCGCAGAGAAGGTTCACTAGGTTGATTTCAGAGATGAGGGGGTCGACTTATGAAGATAGGTTGGGCCTATACTCATTGGAGTTCAGAAGAATGAGAGGTGATCTTATCGAAACATATAAAATAATGAGGGGACTGGATGCAGAGAGGATATTTCCACTCATAGGGGAAACTAAAACTAGGGGACATAGTCTCAGAATAAGGGGCCACCCATTTAAAACTGAGATGAGAAAGAATTTCTTCTCTCAGAAGGTTGTAAATCTGTGGAATTCTCTGCCCCTGAGAGCTGTGGAGGCTGGATCATTGAATATATTTAAGGCGGAGATAGACAGATTTTTGAGTGATAAGGGAGTAAAGGGTTATGGGGAGCGGGCAAGGAAGTCTAGCTGAGTCCATGATCAGATTGGCCATGATCTTATTGAATGGCGGAGCAGGCTCGATGGACCAAATGGCCAACTCCTGCTACTATTCCTTATGTTCTACAACATACTGTATTTTGTAGGATAGAGGGCAGTGATTTTTACAGCAGTAATGGGCGGAACTTTCATCTAAGGCAGTGGTGTATGGCAGACGATATCGATCAGCCGTCCCGTTTTCTTTTCCATTCACTTCAAAGGAGAGGAAAATCGGGAATATAAAGTGTGGCCAATCTGATCGGCACTTTTACACCCCGAAGTCAAAAATATATATCATGGATATGATTAACTACGCAAAATATCAGCTTATAATAATCGCACCAAAATAACCAGTGTGTCAGCTTGGCTCAGTGGTAACAAGTTTTCCTCTGAGACAAAAGATTGTGGGTTCCAGCCAGCTCCAGACATCAGCACATAATCTAGGCTGACACTCCTGAGCAAGACAGAGAGAAAGCTGCATTGTTGGAGGTACTTTTGGGTGAGATGTTAAACCTAGGCTAAATCTGCCTGATGTAAACGATCCCATTTCACCATTTAAAAAAGGACAAGGAGTTCTTCTGACATCCTATCCAACATTCCTTCCGCAACCAGCACCACAAAAAAACAATTATCTTCTCGTTCATTCATTTCATGTTTGTGGGACCTTCCTGTGTGCAAATTGGCTGCTGTGTTTGCCTACATAATGAGTGACTACACTTCAAAAATAATCTATTGATTGTAAAGTGCTCCTATTTCTCATCTACATGTTGCTCCTTGGCGACATCATCCGGAAACTCAGCGTCAGTTTCCATATGTAGGCCGATGACACCCAGCTCTACCTCACTACCACTTCTCTCGACCCCTCCACGGTCTCTAAATTGTCTTTTATGGCCATCTGAGAGGGCTTACAGGGTTTAACTTCTCACCCAAAAGATGGCACCTCCCAACAGTGCAGCACTCCCTCAGTACTGCACTGAAGTGCCAGCCCGGATTATGTGCTCAAGTCTCTGAATTCTGTTCAATCACGGTCATCATCCATTTTTAATTGTTGAGTACTGTAATGTACAATCAAAATATACAGAAATTCCTTGGTTGGCAAAAACACAGATGCCATACATTTAGCTTATCTATAATTTGAAATGCTTTTAATTACAGTTTAGTGGACAGATTGTTGATATAGGAACTACAGTACTAATTATTCTACCACCTAATGATGCCTCCTTCCAGAAAATACACTTATGCCACCATACTTTGCTAACTATGAATACGTTTTAGATTTAAGTTTATTAAATTCAGAACTGAACATCAAAGATGTTAGCCTCGAGACAGCAAAAGGGTGTCAATTAGCACTGTAAAGGCACAAGTGTCAAAATGCCACAGGCACCAAAACAGTTTGCCAGTCGTGTCTTACTAATGCCAATCATGTCTTGCTAGAAACGACATAGATAACACAATAATCCTATCAAGTTGAAACAGATTAAGCAAGCTGTATTGTTGGCAGCTTTCTCGGTATTCACAAGTTAATTGTTAAATTGTTGTTGATGAGGTTTTTGGAAGTGTGTTGAATAGTTGAGAGTAATCTGCTCTCTGGAGCATCAACGTCCATGTGCCATTGAATTTTTAACAAAATCTGGTAGTACCTGTAATATTATAGAAAACACAAGTGGCACATGAACTACCTTCAGTGTCATAATCCAGGCTGTTGAAATCAAAGGTTTCTTCGAGCAGACAAGAATTTGCAGTTGGAGACATCGGTGCAATACTGTTCCTGTTTATATTAATTTCTTCATGTAGATCATTCAGCCAGTCTCTGGTCCGGGGTCTTATACTCACCACTCTGCCATTAACCTTCAAGATGTTAAATCACATTCAGTTTAAAATGGTGGAACAGCACAAAAATAAATACACAAAACACTCAAAAATCTGCCAAGTGCATTTCCAGAAGCCTGTAACTTTAGTTAAATAATAGCAGTGTTGTTGAACATGACTACTTCCTAACAGCGCTGAACAGTCATGATTATTGTCTAACATCTGTGCTCACAATTAAAAGGATAAACTATTTATTATTTTACGTATTTTTGAATTCAATGCGAGAATACAGAGGAAAAACATTAGATTGGAGTTTTCCCTGCTCCCAACATCTAATCATAGAATGAGACAGCACAACAACAACTTTTATTTATATAGCGTCTTTAATGTAGTCAAATGTTCCGGCGCTTCACAGCAATAAGACAAAACGGATAAATTTGACACCGAGCCACACAAGAAATTACGGCAGATGACCAAAAGCTTGGTTAAAGAGGTAGGTTTTAAGGAGCGTCTTAAAGGAGGAGAGAGAGGCGGAGAGGTTTAGCACAGGAGGCATTCGGCCCATTGTGCCTGTGCCAGCTCTTTGAAAGAGCTATACAATTAGTCTTTCCCTGTAGCCCTGCAAATTTTTCCTTTTCAAGTATTTACCCAATTCCCTTTTGAAAGTTATTACTGAATATGCTTCCACCCCCCTTTCAGGTAGTGCATTCTAGATCATAATACATCGCTGTGTAAAAAATCTCATCGCCCCCCTGGTTCTTTTGCCAATCACCTTAAATCCGTGTCCTCTGGTTACTGACCTTCTTCCCAGTGGAAACAGTTTCTCCTGATCTACGCTATCAAAACCCCTCATGATTTTGAACACCTCGATTAAATCTCCCCTTAAACCTCTCTGCTCTCAGGAGAACAATCCCAGCTTCTCTGGTCTATCCACATAACTGAAGCCCCTCATCCCCAGTACCATTCTAGTAAATCTCCTCTGCACCCTTTCCAAGGCTTTGACATCGTTGCTAGTGTGATGTTATTCAAAAATCAATTTTGTTACAAGTCAAACTTTTGTCTATTTTCCCAATTTTTTAAAAAATTAAGCTTCCCCTTATTCCCCTCTCCCACATTACTTACAATTATTTTGTGCATTAGTAGATTGGTATAAATTGTGAGAACCAGGAGGTCACGCAGCACATTTTGTTTCTGGAGGTTGAATCCAGACCTGAATTGTGAAATCACGGTGGGGGAGGGGGAAATTTCCCTCCGCCCCATTTTGGGCGGATATTTCGAATTATTACCGCCCGGGGGAGGAATGAGGCGGGAAATTTGGCTCTTTAACTGTGACTCCGCCTCCCAGCGCTTTGGGGCACTATTTGAGGCAGTGTCGAGGCGGGTTTGGGTCGGGAGCGGGGTTGTGTCCATCACCGCTGTGCTGTGGTCAGTGCGGGGGTGAGGATACCAGCGTGACGCAGACATGCAGTGTCGTGCTGACACGTAGCAACGTCCATCCCCTTCAGTTAAAGCGGAGGAACGTTGTGAGGCCTCCATGGAGCCTACTGGGCTCCCAGGGAAGGGTTCGGCCCGGTTAGCGGCTCAGCACCCAATTAAAAGAAAATGGCGGCCAGACCCTCCAGCCACCGGCAACTTCCCGTCTCGCGAAGCTGTCAGTGGCACCGACCAGCAGTGACTGTGCTCCCACTGGGCAATTACTCATGGGGCCGAGAAGGGCTGAGTGCCGGGCGGGGCAGAAACATAGAAAATAGGTGCAGGAGTAGGCCATTCGGCCCTTCTACCTGCACCGCCATTCAATGAGTTCATGGCTGAACATGCAACTTCAGTACCCCCTTCCTGCTTTCTCACCATACCCCTTGATCCCCCTAGTAGTAAGGACTTCATCTAACTCCCTTTTGAAACTCCGGGCTTTAAAAAAGGGGCAGTTTCGGCCCCATGGAGTTTTTCCATTTGTCTGTATTTCACGCTTTTAAAAAGATGTTTAAAATCAGTGTTATTTTCTGTTATGATACTCAGGTTTGCCTTGCACTGCAAGACAACAGGGAGTTTCTAGGTGCTGTGACATGTTGCCAGGCATCATGTGCTACAACAGTGATGCGCTATGGCAGTTTTTCCTCCTCTTTGTGCCCTTGAGGCAAAATTAAAGCTCGAAATGTAAGGTGGTCACACTGTGATAAAATTCCTTAATACAATGCGATAACATAGATGCTACTTTGTTCAAAATATCTGTGTTAATAGCTCTGAAAATTCTTCCAGTGTTAACTGCATGGATTCATTAAGATAACACATTAGTGAGGCCTTCCAGACTCAACACTGAGTTCAATCATTTCACATAATAACCACTGCTCCCATTTTTTCAGTAATGATTCAGTTCTTGTCATTTACATCTCCTCTAGGTCCATCTTTAGTTTCTTGTCCCATTACCATCCCCTTTGTCATTTAATCTCTCCAGCCTTCCATCCTATCACATACCTTCCCTTTTATTCTTTCTTCCCCTCCTCCCTTTCCCTGTCTCTGTACTTATTTAAAATCAATTACGTCTCAAATTTTTTCCAGTTCTGACGAAAGGTCATTGACCAGAAACGTTACCTCTGTTTCTCTCTTCACAGAAGCTGCCTGACCTGCTGAGTATTTCCAACATTTTCTGTTTTTATTTCAGATTTCCAGCATCTGCAGTACTTTGCTTTTGTTTAAATATTACCTATTTACTGAATATTAATTTCTCTCTTATCCCTAATTTATGAAAGACAAGGGAAGATATTAACTGGCAGTGACCGTCAGGAAGGTGGTGGGCAGCATGCCTGGCCTGCTCGATGTCAGTGAGTGACCCAGACAATTTTAATTGCTGACCCTCATTTGACTATGACTGGCGGGCTGCCCACACTATTGCATTGGCGATGGGCACTTTGCCCACTTGAAGTGCAGGATTTCCTGCGGGCCGCCCGCTCACTATTTAAAGCATAGAGACGTCTCTTAAAGGGAAGTTGCATTCACATCGCTAAACATTTTGCCTGACTTTATAGAAAGATTGGCCAACTGCAAAATGAGTCACATTGGAGCACCCAGGTTGTCAGACTCAGCTGTGGAGGGGCTGCAGTCTGGAGGCAGGCTCTCTCAGGTCAGGGTTCGCATATCTCGGCTCCCTACTTTAGCAACATCAGCCTTCCACCAGCCAAGCTGAAGCCACTGGCACAACATCTCATACGAGTGGTAGGTTAGTTAGAAAAGCGCTATGGGTAGAAACTTAGGTGATAAATGATGTTAGGCGTTTATTGTGCAATTAACTTTTCAGATTTGTAAGCAGTGTACTTTTAAAGCAGATTAGAAGCCTGCACTGTCAGGTTGTCATGTATATGGTCGTCTGAGTCTTCCTCATTAGAGGAGGGACAGTCCTATTGCTGTTCTTCCTCCGTGTGCATTCCTCTTTGCACAGTGAGGTTGTGCAAGGTGCAGAACACACCACAGTGCAGGAGATTCCATGGGCCTTACTGCACTGAGCCCAAGACCTATCCAGACACCAAAAGTGTTGTTTGAGAAGTGCAGGTGTGTGCTCACTGATGATTCTAGTTGTCCTATGGCTCTGGTTGCATCTCATCTCTCAACTCATGAACTATGTACAGAGAGGGTAACCCTTGTCCCCTAGCAGCCATTCTCGGACATTCTGAGATGAGTGGAATAGTGGGGGTATTGTCAACTGGCATAGAATGAAGGTATCAAGTCAGCTGCCTGGAAATTGGGCACAGACGTTCAGGATTCTATGGCAGTGATCACTGACCAGCTACATATGGATTGAATGATAGCTGTTGGCTGATTGTCAAATGTGCAATCTTTGACTCCCCTGTCTTTGTGGGACGCCAGCTACTGCAGCAAATCCCATGGCTCTTTCATTCTGACTGCTGGAAACTGATGTAGTCATTGACCCTGACAAAGAAGGCATTAGTCAACTGTTTTATGCATTTATGGTCCTATATTTTAATTTTAATGCCACTATTGACCCATTTCTATTGGGTGGAGGGAGTTAAAATCGCTCCTATGGATTCTTCAGTGTATTCTCAAATGCAATAAGGATCAGCATTGTTATGTTGTTCTTGTTTTGATTAGATGAATCACTAATTAGTTGCATATTACATTTTCAACAAAAGTACTAAAATAAATGCAAGGAAAGCGTCTGAATAGAAGATAAAGTGACAGCATCATTTACCAATATGCATCAGTGCAACCTAGACACAAATATAGTGACCAGTTGCATCTCTCGCTCTCAAACACACACATACACACACAAAGAAGAATGTTTACAAGTTCAGTGTCTGCACCGCTATAATGACTGACAGCATTTTAACATACTGGAGTGTAAAATGGAGACCATTCTGCACCAATGCAAGGCTCACCTTTTTATCATCTAGATCCAAAACTTTCAGAGCCATCCGGCTATCCTGAAAAGTTACCAGCATCTGTCCACGATCAAACCTAATAGGAATATATTAATACAATTACTGCATTGCCATGTCAAGCATTCTTTAGCAAAACCAAGGTGGGAAAAGCAGCAGGGTAGTCACAATACACAGTAACTCGTCAGTCGCATTAACCTACTGAAGCTATTTTTTTTCCATTTCCTAGCGATTGTACAAGGTTTAGTTCAACAATATCACAGAAGACTGTTGCTATTAACACAGTGGAGGCAGAAAGCATGGCATGAAGGACAATACAGTAAGTACTCCCAAAGTGAAACATTATTAAACATGTTGTGCACACTTGATTGAGGTATGCAATAAATAGAAATAGTTTCCTGCAATTATAATTTTTGCTCAAGCTCTTTTCTTGATTTCGATAAAAGACGGCCAGAAATTGGACAATGAAACCAGTCTTTTCTAGGTTGTTTGTTACTGGTAACCACCTCTTACCTCACCAACAAAATAGTGCCATAACTCTGAAAGCAATTAATTATTTCATTGCTTAGGTCGTCTGGAAATTGCTCCCTTTCTTCATTGGTTGGTGCTTTGAGACACGTCACCACAGTCGCATCTGATGGCCCCTGGGAAGATGTAATTTCTTGGAATATTTCCTCACGTGCAAAAATATCCACTTCCTGAATATTTACTTCAAAGACAGCTAACACAGGCCTGTAGTTCAAGAGTGAAGAGAAGGATTTTAAAAGTATGCAAGAGAAACATCAGCAATAAAACTTGTGTGGACGCACTTAAGTAAATATCATCAACATTTTGGCTGTAATATAGCCACAGTTCAAAATGTTACCTGCACCTTTTAAAAAAAATAACACAGCCACAGATTAAAATATTGAAAATAACAGACCATTGAACTTGAATTTGAATGCCACATTCATATTTTTTAATGAAAAGTGTGGCTGTTAGGTCTCTTGTCAGCAGAATTAACAAAGTGGATTTGCATTGTGTCAAATCCAGAGCGCACACGATGGCCCACTGTGGATGTCAATGCCACTGTTTATACTTACCTATACAGTGACCAGTCCAAATTCTAAGGTATAAAGGTGATGCACAAGTATAATGCGGCTCGATTATACTGACCAGCATAGAGTTTTCCAAAAGTCAGAATGCTGCTATCTCAGTGGTAACACTCTCATATCGGAGTCAGAAGGTTAAAGCATTTTTATATTTCTGCAATGCCAGTGCTCACTGCACACATAAAAACCTAAAACCTGGGTAAGTTATTATTAATATTGCAAATAATCTCTGGTCCTGTATAAATACATGCTCCCTTAATGGTTTCATGAATATAGCTGATCTAAAAGCAAAACATAGTAACAATTATCAACTCAGGACACAAATATTTTTCTATTACATTGACTAATTAGCCAAATATATAGACTAATGGGTTTCTCTACATGCTGTGGAGTTTTAACTTCACACTGTGCATCTTTAGGCCCTGATAGGCTTGGCTTCCTGTTGAGCAGGGAACATTTCGGAACAAGAGGCAGGACCATGTAGGTCTGATCTGTGACCCGGGATGGGGGGAGGGCGGTAACTTGGGGTGCTGGGGTAAAAGTACATCCTGCTCCTCCTGGCCCACAAGCAGTGCTGTGAAGGCACTTACCACCCACTTCCCACAGCTCTCCTCGCCTCACTTCAGCTGCCAGGTTTCCAGGCAGAATCATTAAAATATTTAAATTGCCAACCCTCCTCCTGGGAGCAGGATGGCTGCCCACCCCTTGTCCCGCTTCTGTAAAACCCAGATGTGGGCAGGTTGGGGTCAGGGTTCAAATTTGTTAATGCGCTAGGAGCGCAGGTATCCCGGATGGTTGTGGGGTTGGAGGAGGGATGAGGCCATGGAGGGATTTGAAAACAAGGATGAGAATTTCAAAATCATGACGTTGCTTAACCAGGAGCCAATGTAGGCTAGCGAGCACAGAGGCAATGGGTGAGCGGGTCTTGGTGTGAGTTAGGACATGGGCAAGAGAGTTTTGGATGACCTCAAGTTTATGGATGGTAGATGTGGGAGGGCAGCCAGGAGTGCGTTGGAATAGTCAAGTCTAGAGGTAAAAAAGGCTTCAGCAGCAGGTGAGCTGAGGCAGGCGCAGAGACGGTCAATGTTATGGAGGTGGAAATAGGCAGTCTCAGTGTGGTCAGGAGCTGATCTTGCGGTCAACTATGACACCAAGGTTGCGAACAGTCTGATGCCGCCTCAGACAGGAGCTTGATTGAGGTGGAATAAATTTGTGCATCACCCTATCACTTGCAGGACGTTTCCACGAATCTATAAATTTATTAATTTGCTGGGCAGAATTGCCAAAGATAAGAAGAAATTGGGATAAAAATATTATATCACAAGAAGTAAACATCACACTTGCACGATATGTAATACTTTGAATATCTACGAGCAGACTTCCTGTGGCATTGTTCAATGTCAGAGGATCCAGTGGAGCTACAACACCATCTTATGACTACTGCTTGCAACTACACCATCACCAGGCCCTGTTTGCATATGGAATTTCCATTATAACTGGCATTTGCAACATTAAATTTGAACATAAAGAGCTTGATCAAAAATTTGTGACAACAGGAAGTGAAGTTTGTGGACAGGAAATGGCTGCACACAAGATTTTTTATATATATATATATATATATATATATATAGATAGATATATATATATATATATATATCTATAGAGAGAGAGAGAGAGAGAATAGCTGGATTTTCAGATTTGGTCATTTCGGGGCTGTGGGACAGTAAAGTTTGCGCCGGGAGATGGTTTATGTTCTCAGCTACAAAATTCATCAGCTGGGCCCCGAGTGTGGAGCGGAGCGCTAAGGGAGGTGTTGCACACCTCTTTTAGGGTGCTAGGCTGGCTGACCAATTGAAAATCCCGAGCTAAAGAGCCAGCCTTGGAGCACCATAGGAGAGGCTTGCTTAAAGAAAAAGAAAATCGGCACCAAACACAAAAATCATTCCCAAAACCTTGACCATCCCACATTAGGTTAAATCGCAAAAATAAACAAAACAGTCACACTTACCTCATTCATTACTTACTTCACTCACTGCTGACGGGACAGCTCGGACTGCCTGGTTTTCCAGGCGGTCCCACTAGGGTGTGTTACAGGGCGCTAGAGCTCAGCGCCAATTCAAAATCAAAGCGCAATCGAAACCGGTGGCATTCTACACCTGCCTCAGCGCCCCCACAAAACTGGCAACTAATTTCCTGGGGGGGGGGTGCTGCAACCATTCCCGTCGCCATTGCCGCCCCTCCGGGGTGCTAACAGAGCCAACAGAAGACCGAAAATCCAGCCCATAATCTAGTATTTTACTACATATGCCGATGATATCTTGTGGCAGACAATCAATACTGCATTATGATTTATTTAGCTGACAAGTTGGGACACCTTTTATCCTTTCAATATTTAGTAGAATGCCAACTGTTCACTGGACTCTGTGACACATAGCCAGATCTGACTCTACTCACACCCATATACACTGAAGAAAGCCAAAGACCAACATTAATATCTTAATTTGTAAGTGCATGAGGAACTACTTGGAAAAGATTAATTTTGGTGGAACACATATTCTCCACTGAAACAAATCTGCTAATTGCAAACCCTCCTAAAATATCTTGCCATCTATTATAAAAACAGAGTCACTGTCACATACCTATGATCTGAGGCATTCAGCTCTGCTCTTCCATAATACAGCAGATCACCTGGAGTCCACATGTTCTTGGCCTTCATCTCTGCCTCATAATCACGTTCTCGTAAATCTATACCTGGAATGTAGTAAATTGAAAATATTGATGAATAATCTTAAAATGTTTATTCACTTAAAGATCAAAGTTATTAATTACCTTAATTTAATTAGCAGCGTTGTTCCTTTAAAGGGAAATAATTATTTTGTTCATTGTAGGAATTTTTGTATGTTCAACACATACAGTGGTTACATCTTCTGAGATAGGCAACATTGTACATAGATGTATGAAGTATTAGAAGTTTGCCTGAGAACCTCTATAAAGGAATCAGCAAGAGTGTTGGTTTAACACCCAAGGAGCTAAAGGGATGAATTGAAAAACAGAATCAGTTTTTCCAAAATCTGGCGAGATAAAATGACATACGAAAACAAAGCATTCTGTCTCAGATGGGCAGAAAGACTGAATCCAACTCCACATGAAGCAGCGCCTGATTCACAGATCATTCTAGAAGATGCAGGATGTGTGGCGAGAAGTGGCTGGAACTCGGTCAGAAAAGATGGAACGAAAAAATATAAGTTCTCACCAGTAAAATTATATTAAAAAATGAAGCACTGATCTTCACACAATCCAAATAAATCTGTGGACAGTGTCCACAAGAGATCAACTAATATCAAAATGGTAAGTGTTCATTGTACGCAAGTAAAAATTATTGCTCTATATTTACCTGAACAGACATCCACAAGAACAAACCTTATGCCTTTTCTAAAAAATAAATTGGCTCGACCCTCCAGTGGAGGCAACTACTACCTTGTGGCTTAAACATTGTGACAAGATAAAAGATGCACCTTATAATTGTTATTCTTTTACAATTTAGATATTACACAATTTTAGCTACTGCTTGATTAATGTTCTGATTTTGTTACAATCATACCCAATGTATCACGGGGCCATTTTTTCCTCCACCACAGCACTCGATCAGTCCAAGCAGGAGTTCTGCATTTGTCACTGCTGTCATAAATATCTGTCCCCACATCATATTTGTATGTTGGAGCAAAGTTGATGGTGCCTTCAAAGAAATCTTTAAAAATCTAAGTGGAAAAAATTATATTTTGGAGCATTAATATTTAGACAATCAAGCCTTAGAAAGAGATTCTCCTTGAAGGATATAACGAAAAAGCTCTTTGAGCCAAACTGATGGATTGTATGACCAGAAAAAGAGGTACTTGGGTAGTTGCATAGATGCTACTAAGGGTCATGTCCTCTTGGTAAATCCTTAAGTTCCAAGTTAAAAATACTACATGAAGTGCCAGACAACAGTCTATGAAGAAAAGACCCAAGAATTGAGACTAGGGGGCCAAAATTGCCCCTTCCCTTACCGCCGGCCACACTGCGGAGTGGAATGGCCGCCATTTTGGAAATTCTGCTCCTGCGGTATCCCGGCGGTGACCCGCTCTCCCCACTACCACTCCGCTGCTGCCGATCCATCCTAAGTGTGTCATCAGAGCGCACACCGCTGATGTTCCCCTCCCCCGAACGGGAAAATGCGTGCTGAAAATGTTGCTGCCGCCGCTTGGTGCCACCAAGAGCTTTTTCTGTCGGTGCACTGAGATGGAGTGCTTGGAAAATGGCGGTGGGGCTGCCATTAAAGGGAAGGGCGCACTGCCGCAGCCGCTATCTTAATTTTTGTTGTCGGCTGACTGCCACGTCAGCCAGACGATTATGCCCCCGGTTTCGGCTGGGCTGCCAACAGGCAGCCTGTCACCCCACCTCTTGGATGCCAGGCCGCTGGCCCAGCTGAAACCCTCCCAGTGGACCTAACTTAAAGAATCGCAGAGCTTGCAGCGGCCCTCCCTTTTGAGTGAAGGGGAGAAATGTGGTGATGCGCCAGCGTGATGATGGCATCAGCGCTCCGCTGATGAGCGACAGCGGTGGATACTCCGCCCGCCTCCCACTTCCGCCCCTCTACTTTCCATTCACTGCCACACTTCCACCGCCATTATGACCGACTTCCTGGCCGCTCGGAAAAAAAAAGCCAAAGAGCAGAATTTCGCAGACAAGGCCATCACATCTACAGCTGTGGTAAAAGCAGTCGAAACACGGTAGAAGCACCGCGTTTTCGGCGGGGACAATTCCTGCCCTGAGATCACCATTTCTAAGGATTAGCAGGTTAGATACTTATAACTCATTCACTGAGACTTGGTCTTAAGTCAATTATATGAATGTATTGGACCAAGAACAATGCACTAATTCAGACTAACCTTTTGCTTAAACACCTCTTTTTTGTTATCCAATATTATACTGTACAATTCAAAGTGCCACATTTCAGAAAAGCTGACAACAGCATGTTTGAAATTCCTTCTCTGATTAACTGTACTTTTTTCCAATAGTGTAAAGTTCATACCAAAAATTACAAAACATTAATATCTTAGCAAAGATTGAATACTGGCTGGCTAGTCACAAAACTGGTGATAATCTGGAAACCAGTGATAGATTTCCAATAAAGGATAGAATCTTATTTAAATGGCCAAAAGTGGAGGTCCAAAGAGAACACTAAATGTAGTAGCCAGATAAAAAAAATCAAAAAGGCTAATGGAATGTTAGCCTTTATTACTAGAGGGCTAGAATACAAAGGGCAGGAAGTTTTGTTAGTCATATAAAGCCCTGGTTAGATCTCGCCCCAACCCTCTTCTCAATCTTCCTCGTTGCCATGCTCCACCTCACAGTCAACAAGCTCCCAGCTGGAGCGGAATTAAACTACAGAACCAGTGGGAACCTGTTCAACCTTCGCCATCTCCAGACCACCCAAACCTCTGTTGTTGAGTTACAGAGGTTGAACTCCAGGACATAGTCGACGTATTTACTGAGGCGTACCAAAGCATGGGCCTTACACTAAACATCCGTAAGACAAAGGTCCTCCACCAGCCTGTCCTCGCCTCACAGCACTGTCCCCCAGTCATCAAGAACCACGGCGCGGCCCTGGACAACAAGGACCATTTCCCATACCTCGGGAGCCTCTCATCAATAAGAGCAGACATTGATGAGGTGATTCAACACTGCCTCCAGTGCACCAGTGCAGCCTTCGGCCGCCTGAGGAAAAGAGTGTTTGAAGATCAGGCCCTCAAAACTACCACCAAGCTCATGGTTTACAGGGCTGTAGTAATACCCGCCCTCCTGTATAGCTCAGAGATATGGATCATGTACAGTAGACACCTCAAGTCGTTGGAGAAATACCACCAACGATGCCTCCGCAAGATCCTACAAATCCCCATGGAGGACAGACGCACCAATATTAGCGTCCTCGAACAGGCCAACATCCTCAGCATTGAAGCACTGACCACACTTGATCAGCTCCACTGGGCAGGCCACATCGTTCGCATGCCAGACACAAGACTCCCAAAGCAAGCAATCTACTCGGAATTACTTCACGGCAAATGAGCCAAAGGTGGGCAGAGGAAACGTTACAGGGACATCCTCAAAGCCTCCCTGAAAAAGTGCAACATCCCCACGGACACATGGGAGACCCTGGCCAAAGATTGCCCTAAGTGGAGGAAGTGCATCCGGGAGGGCGCTGAGCATCTCGAGTCTCATCGCTGAGAGCATGCAGAAATCAAGCGCAGGCAGCAGAAAGAGCGTGTGGCAAACCAGTCCGCTCCTCCTTTCCCTCAATGACTATCTGTCCCACCTGTGTCAGGGACTGTGGTTCTCGTATTGGACTGTTCAGCCACCTAAGGACTCATTTTAAGAGTGGAAATAAGTCTTCTTTGATTCCTACGATGATGACAAGAGATCTCAGCTAGAGTGGTGTGTAGAGTTCTGGACACTGCACCTTAGAAGGGATATTGGCCTTGGAAGCGGTGCAGTGCAGATCCACCAGCACGTTAACAGGGCTCCAAGGGTTAGATTACATAAACTAGGCTTATATGCCCTAGAATATAGAAGGTCAAGGGTGATTTGATTTCGAAAGGATAGGTAGAAACTTTTCCTGGTGGGAGAGTCCAGGGCAAGATAACCTTAAAATCAGAGCCAGGCCAATCAGGAGAGAAGTTAGGAAACACTTTTTCCACACAATAGGTGGTAGAAGTGTGGAACTCTCTCCCACATAAAGCAGTAGATGCTAGCTCAACTAGTAATATTGAATCGGAGATTGATAGATTTTTGCTAGCCAAGGGTATAAAAAGAAATGGAGCCAAGACAGGTAGATGGAGTTAAGATACAGGTCAGCCCTGACCTTAATGAATGGCAGAACAGTCTTGAGGGGCTGAATAGCCTACTCCTGTTCCTATGTTGCTATCTCGAGGGTCCCTCAGTCGATTGCACATAAATGTATAAGGCAGATCACAGATGGTCATTTGCCAGGATGTCAATTTATACCAACTTTCCCCAATGATGAAAATAGCCAGAATGAGTAGACAGTCGGATTCATGTCCTGGCTGGATTTCCACAGATACAGGGTGCCATCGATTGCACACATGTGGCAATCCAAGGACGGCCAGATCAATCAGGTGGTTTCATAAACATTCCATCAATGTACAGCTGTGCAACCACAAGAGGAGGGAAGGACAGCACAGTGGTTATGTTACTTGACTCGTAATCCAGAGTCCTGGAATTAATAAAAAAGCTAGAATCAGTAATGCTGACCATTAAACTACCAGATTGTCGTAAAAACCCATCTGGTTCACTAATGTCCTTAGGGAAGGAAATCCTTACATCTGTGTGACTCCAGATCCACAGCAATGTGGTTGACTCTTAACTGCCCTCTGAAATGCACCAGCAAGCCACTCAGTTGTAAAAAAACCGCTACAAGAAACAAGAATAAAAAAACCGGATGGACCACCTGGCATTGAACACCACAAAGGCATACCCAGCCCAGTCGATCCTGCAAAGTCTTCCTCACTAACATCTGGGAACTTGTGCCAAAATTGGAACAGCAGTCCCACAGATTAGTCAAGCATCAGCCTCAGACACATACGCACAGAATCATACCTTTCAGTCAATGTCCCAGATGCCTCCATCACCATCCCTGGATATGTCTTGTCCCACCGGCAGGACAGACCCACTAATGGTGGTGGTGGTACAGTGGTATACAATCATGAGGGTGTGACTCTGGACCCCATGAAGTCTCATGACATCAGGTCAAACCTGGGCAAGGAAACCTGCTGATTACCACCTACTGCCCTCCCTCAGCTGATGAATCAGTACTCCTCCATGTTGAACACCACTTGGAAGAAGCACTGAGGGTAGCACGGGCGCAGAATATACTCTGGGAGGGTGACTTCAATGTCCATCACCAAGAGTGGCTCGGTGGCACCACTACTGACTGAGCTCTGAAGGACATAGCTGCCAGGCGGGGCCTGGTGGAGAGAGAATCAACACGAGGGAAAAACTCACTTGACCTCGTCCTCACAAATCTGCCTGTCGTAGATGCATCTGTCCAGGACAGTATCGGTAGCAGTGACCACCACACAGTCCTTGTGGAGACAAAGTCCGGTCCTCGCACTGAGGACACCCTCCATCATGTTGTGTGGCACTATTCAGAACAGATCTAGCAGCGTAAAACTGGACATCCATGAGGTGCTGTGGACCATCAACAGCAGCAGAATTGTATTCAACCACAATCTGGAACCTCATGACCCAGCATATCCCTCATTTTACTATTGCCATCAAGCCAGGGGACCAACCCTGGTTCAATGAGGAGTGTAGAAAAGTATGCCAGGAGCAGCGGCAGGCGTACATAAAATTGAGGTGCCAACCTGGCGAAGCTGCAACAAAGAACTACATGCATGCTAAACATGCTATAGACAAAGCTAAGCGATCCCACAACCAACGGATCAGATCAAAACTCTACAGTCCTGCCACATCCAGTTGGGAATGGTGGTGGACAATTAAACAACGGACTGGAGGAGGAGACGCCATGAACATCCCTATCCTCAATGAGGGCGGAGCACAGCACCCAAGTGCAAAAGACAAGGCTGAAGAGTTTGCAACCATCTTCAGCCAGAAGTGCCAAGTGATGATTCATCTCAGCATCCTCCCGAGGTCCCCACCATCACAGAAGTCAGTCTTCAGCCAATTTGATTCACTCCATGTGATATCAAGAAATGGCTGTGCACACTGGATACATCAACGGCTATGGGCCCAGACAATATCCCAGCTGTCATGCTGAAGACTTTTGCTCCAGAGCTAGCCCTGTCTCTAGCCAAGTTGCTCCAGTACAGCTACAACACTGGCATCTATCCGACAATGTGGAAAATTGCTCAGGTATGTCCTGTCCACAAAAAGCCGGACAAATCCAATCCGGCCATCAATCTACTCTCAATCATCAGCAAAGTGATGGAAGGTGTCGTCGACAGTGCTATCAAGCGGCACTTACACATAAATAACCTACTCAATAACATGCCCAGTGATGGATGGTGTCGTCGACAGTGCTATCAACCAGCACTTACTCACCAATAAGCAACAAAACACACGCTAAATCAGAGTCACATAGACTGCATGAACACCTGGTCGTGTGCTCAAGCCTGCAACATAAGATTTGGATGTTGGGGCAGATTTTTTTCTGTGTATCAAGTTCAAATCAATGGAAGACAATATGTCCCTGTTGTTGATAAGTCATTTAAGCTTTGTTGTTGTCACAGTTGTGTCATCATATAGACTTCTGTAGAATGGAACATTCTTGTAAATAAAACTGCTAGCTGTCCTTTTACTCTTCATTTTAGATACAAATCCTGACATTCCTCACTAGAACATCTTATTGCTTTTAACTTCAGTCAGAAGTGCTTTCATAGATTCATCCAATATCTTCTGATAAACCGTGGCTGTTAAAATAAGATAAAAAGCACTGCATTATGAAAACAAATTGATTTATATTTCCTTCTAATTGTTCTCTGCGCTCACTTTGCTATCAGTCTTCTGATGCTGCAGCTGGTCATAGGCCTGAAGAGCTTTCCAATCGTGTCTCTTAATGTGGTGGAGGACCTCTTCATATGGAAGATCAATGCGGAAGTTTGAATCTCCACACCAAAATACATAGTCGTGGGAGAAAACATTCCTTCCCTGTCACAAGAAAGCAAAACCAAATATTAGGCAATCAAACTGAAGGGATAGGAGATATATTTTTAAATAGATTACTAGAGTAATAGGATGGCGCTGAAGTGAAAGGAAATGCAGAGAATGAACATTATTTGCACATTTCCAACAAAGGACAGATTCAACAGCCACCAACCAGCAACATTTATGGACCTCTCTTTTCTGGCATAGTTTCACATTAGTACACGTTCCATCAGAGTTCCTGTCGTTAGAATCATAGAATGAGACAGCAAATAAGGAGGCCATTCAGCCCATCGTGCCTCTGCCAACTCTGACAGAACTATCGGATCTGTCCCATTCCCCTGCCCTTTCCCCATAGCCTTGCAATTTTTTCGCCTTTAATTATTTATTCAATTTGCTTCCACCACCCTTTCAGGTAGTGCATTCCAGATCATAACAACTCGCTATGTCAAAAAAAAATTCTCATCTCACCTCTGGTTCTTTTGCCAATTACCTTAAATCTGGGTCCTTCGGTTACTAACCCTACTACCACTGGAAACAGTTTGCCCTTATTTACTCTATCAAAACCCTTCATGCTTTTGAACATCTCGATTAAATCTCCGCTGTGATTGCTGACACAGTGTCTGGGGAGGAGCCTGAACACTGGTGTCACACATAGATTAAAGTGTAAGACAGTTGATGAGCAGTGGCAGACATTTAAAGAGATATTTCATAACTCGCAACAAAAATATATTCCAGTGAGAAGGAAAGACTTTAAGAGAAGGCAGAACCATCCGTGGCTAACAAAGGAAATAAGGGATAGTATCAAATTAAAAACAATGGCATACAAAGTGGCCAAGATTAGTGGGAGGGCAGAGGATTGGGAAACTTAAAAAAACAATAAAGGACGATTAAAAAAATAATAAAGAGCAGGAAGATAGATTATGAGAGCAAATTAGCAAAAAATATAAAAACAGATAGTAAGAGTTTCTACAGATATATAAAAAGGAACATAAGAACATAAGAATTAGGAACAGGAGTAGGCCATCTAGCCCCTCGAGCCTGCTCCGCCATTCAACAAGATCATGGCTGATCTGGCTGAAGAGAGTGGCTAAAGTAAATGTTGGTCCCTTAAAGGATGAGACTGGGGATATAATAATGGAGAACAGGGAAATGACAGAGACTTTGAACAAATATTTTGTATCGGTCTTCATGGTAGAAGACACTAAAAACATCCCAATAATGGATAATCAAGGGGCTATAGGGAGGGAGGAACTTAAAACAATCACCATCACTAAAGAAAACGTACTCGGTAAAATAATGGGACTAAAGGTGGACAAGTCTCCAGGACCTGATGGCTTGCATCCCAGGGTCTCAAAAGAAGTGGCTGCAGAGATAATAGATGCAATCTAACAAAATTCCCTGGATTCTGGGGAGGCTACAGCAGATTGGAAAACTGCAAATGTAACGACGCTATTTAAAAAAGAAAGCAGACAGAAAGCAAGAAACTACAGACTAGTTAGCCTAATATCGGTCACTGGGAAATTGCTGGAGTCCATTATTAAGGAAGCAGTAGCAGGGCATTTGGAAAAGCATAATACAATCAAGCAGAGTCAGCATGGTATTATGAAAGGGAAATCATGTTTGACAAATTTGCTGGAATTCTTTGATGATGCAATGAGCAGGGTGGATAAGAGGGAACCAGTGGATGTGGTGTATTTGGATTTCCAGAAGGTATTTGACAAGGTGCCACATAGGTTACTGCACAAGATAAAAGTTCACAGGGTTGGAGGTAATATATTAGCATGGATAGCAGATTGGCTAATTAACAGAAAACAGAGAGTAGGGATAAATGAGTCATTTTCCGGTTGGCAAACGGTAACGAGTGGGGTGCCACAGGGATTGGTGCTGGGACATCAACTATTTACAATCTATATTAATGACTTGGATGACGGGACCGAGTGTAATGTAGCCAAGTTTGCTGATGATACAAAGATGGGTGGGAAAGTAAGTTGTGAGGAGGACACAAAAAATCTTCAAAGGGATATAGACAGGCTGAATGAGTGGGCAAACATTTGGCAGATGGAGTATAATGTGAGAAAATGTGAGATTATCCACTTTGTCAGGAAGTATGAAAAAGCAAATTATAATTTAAATGGAGAGAAATTACAAAATGCTGCAGAACAAAGGGACCTGGAGGTCCTTGTGCATGAAACACAAAAAGTTAGTATGTAGGAACAGTAAATAATCAGGAAGGCAAATGGAATGTTGGCCTTTATTGCAAGGGGGATGGAGTATAAAAGCAGAGAAGTCCTGCTACAACTGTACAGGGTATTGGTGAGGCCACACCTGGAGTACAGTTTTGCTCTCCGTATTTAAGGAGGGATATACTTGCATTGGAGGCAGTTCAGAGAAGGTTGACTAGGAGATCGGGAAGGAGGAGTACAGGGCTGGGGAGTTTGGGGAGGAGTGGGGGGGGGGGCAAGGGGAAGAGATCAGGAGCTTGTGTGTGTCGGGAAAAAGAAGGTTAGGAGCTGGGGGGTAAGCACAGAGAGAATAGTTGGGTGCAGGGGTGGGTGGGGTGGTGGTGGGAGGAAGAATGTGATCCAGGTTGGAGATGGGGGGGAAAATGAGAGAGAGAACATGATCTATATGGGAAGATGGATCACATTTTATCCCCTCTGTTAAGCCTTGAGCATGTTCTTACCCCCCCACGCCCCCTGCCACCCCCTTTACACCTTGTTATCTCTGTCCTCCCCCTCCAAGCCTGGATCATGGTCATGACCATGAACGGAAGGGAGTTGATTTCCCAGAAAGCCGTGTGTGGCAAGTGGCATCACTGGACTGGATAAAATCCGGAGGTCATGACACTGCCACTATTCACTTCATAATATAAACCATGACCCTTACCCCTACACTTTCTACCCAATAAACCCGTTAACAATCTGTGACGCATGCACAATGCCCCAACAGTCTCTGTAGTTCTCACCCAGAGTGTTTAGTTTGACGGAGCAATTAGCAGCAACGTGGGCATTTCCGGTTTTCGATCGACCTGTGATGTCATCCAGGGCATGAGCTGGACCACTGGATGATATCATTCTCAGTGCATGCAAAAAAACCGACAGCTCCACTAGTGACACCACTTGCAATGACTTCACCCTCAACTGTTCTCGTTGAATTAAATGCGCCTCACTAAGCCAAGCTTGCAGCTCAAATTATGTAAAATAATTAATGCTGTGGATTTGTCAAATTTAGAGAAACGGTTACGGCACCCCGCATTATCTCTTGCATCACCCGTTCATGGGCCCACGTTTTTGAAGGGGTCCACAAGTTAACTCGACCATAGCATTGGTGAATAGTTCAGCAGTGTGCAGGTGTTGCCTGACGGCTCCATTGCTGATTCCTACTATAATTCCACCGATTCAAAAACTGGGAGTGACGAGCTCTGATGCATGGGTCTTCTGCACCTTACCTGGGATATTTGTTATGTCCAGTGCACTGGGCCATTTCCCCTTTGCATGTGGAGTGAACCAGTGGAAATAAACTTTCACTATTTAAAAAAAGGTTGGAAGGGTTTAAAACCGGCAACTACAGGCCAGTCAGCCTAATGACAGTGGTGGGGAAACTTTGAGTCAATAATCCGTGACAAAATGTATTGGCATTTGGAAAAGTATGGGCTAATAATTGAAAGCCAGCCTGGATGTGTGAAAGGTAAATCGTGTTTGACTAACTTGATCGAGTTCTTTAATGAAAATAAGAGAGAACATAAGAATTAGGAACAGGAGCAGGCCATCGAGCCCCTCGAGCCTGCTCCACCATTCAAAAAGATCATGGCTGATCTGGCCGTGGACTCAGCTCCACTTACCCGCCCTCTCCCTGTAACCCTTAATGGTTAAAAATCTATCTATCTGTGATTTGAATACATTCAATGAGCTGGCCTCAACTGCTTCCTTGGGCAGAGAATTCCACAGATTCACAACTCTCTGGGAGAAGAAATTCCTTCTCAACTCGGTTTTAAATTGGCTCCCCTTTATTTTGAGGCTGTGCCCCCTAGTTCTAGTCTCCCCGACCAGTGGAAACAACTCTCTGCCTCTATCTTGACTATTCCTTTCATTATTTTAAATGTTTCTATAAGATCACCCCTCATCCTTCTGAACTCCAACGAGTAAAGACCCAGTCTACTCAATCTATCATCATAAGGTCTCCGGAATCAGCCTAGTGAATCGTCTCTGTACCCCCTCCAAAGCCAGTATATCCTTCCTTAAGTAAGGTGACCAAAACTGCACACAGTACTCACCAATACCCTGTATAGTTGCAGCAGGACCTCCTTGCTTTTGTACTCCATCCCTCTCGCAATGAAGGCCAACATTCCATTCGCCTTCCTGATTACCTGCTGCACCTGCAAACTAACTTTTTGGGATTCATGCACAAGGACTCAAAAGAGTTTCATGCACAAGGACCCCCAGGTCCCTCTGCACCGCAGCATGTTGTAATTTCTCCCTATTCAAATAATATTCCCTTTTACTGTTTTTTTTTCCCCCAAGGTGGATGACCTCACATTTTCCGACATTGTATTCTATTGCCAAACCTTAGCCCATTCGCTTAACCTATCTAAATCTCTTTGCAGCCTCTCTGTGTCCTCTACATAACCCGCTTTCCCATTAATCTTTGTGTCATCTGCAAATTTTGTTACACTACACTCTGTCCCCTCTTCCAGGTCATCTATGTATATTGTAAATAGTTGTGGTCCCAGCACCGATCCCTGTGGCACACCACTAACCACCAGAGAGGGTTGATGAGGGTAGCACAGTTGATTTGTATATGGACTTCCAAAAGGCGTTTGATAAAATACCACATAATAGACTTGTTAGCTAAATTAAACGCATTGAATGCAAGGGGACAGAAGGTAGTTGTCGATAGATTTGGATCTGTTTGGAGACCGGTCACCAGTGGTTTCCCACAGGATCTGTATTGGGACTGTTGCTCTTTACTACTTTTATTAATGATCTGAATGTAGGTGTTGGGGACACGATCTGCAAATTTGCAGATGATACTAAGATTTGTGCGTGTGTCAGGTCCATAGATAATGCTCGACTGCTTAAAGTGGATCTTGATGTATTGGGGGATTGGGCTCGTGACTGGCAAATGCTGTTTAACTTGGAAAAGTGCAGTGTTATGCTTGCGGCAGGGCAAATACAGATAATACTTACACCATTCAGGGAAAAGCATGAAAGCAGGTGGAGAAAAAAAAAAAGAGAGATCTGGGCATTCTAGTGCACAGATCTCTAAAGGTTCATGAACAATGCCCTGAAGCAATAGCTGGAGTGAATAAGTGCTGGGGTGTATTTATAGATTATTGATTGTAAGACAAAGCATACTATTTTGGTCATTGTACAAGACCATGGTCAGTTTTAGTCTCCTCACATGCTAGGTGATATTTTCGCTCAATTCCTTCGAGCAAGAGATGGACCTATTTCTGGCTGGGTTGAGATCACCTTATATAAAAGGTAGGTAACTGCAAGGAATTCAGGGCCAGTGTGATATCCTGGACAAGTTTTGACCACCGAGGGGTTTGGAGAGGAATTTCGCAGATATTTTCCCCCAACATGGTCTGGGCTTTAACCTGTTTTTTCGCCTGTCCCAGGAGATCACATGGTTTTTAGGTGGGGTGTAAAGTGTATATATTGAAATAAACAGTGTGGGACAGGCTTAATGGACCAGAGAGCCTTTTCCTGTCCATCATTATTTGTATGTATACCGAAATCCAGATAATTAAGATATATCAAAAAGAGCTGATCCCAATACCCACCACTGGGGGATATCACTGTATACTTCCCTCCAGTCTGAAAAAAAACCACTCACCTCTACACCTGCTTTCTGTCTCTCAGCTAGTTCCATAGCCATGCTGCCGCTGCCATTGCCTCTTTAATCCCACGGATTCAATTTTGCTAACAAATCTATTATGTGGCACTTTATCAATCGCCTTTTGAAAGTCCATAAACAAATCAAATTGCATTACCCACATCCACCCTCTTCGTTACTTCATCAAGAACTCAAATCAAGTTAGTCAAACAGGAGTGACCTTTAACAAATCCGTGCTGGCAGTCATTTATTAACCCATATTTTTCCAAGTGGCTATTAGTTTGTGTCTCGGATTATTGCGTCTAAAAGTTCCCACACCACCAATATTAGGCTCACTGGCCTATAGTTGGGTTTACCCCTCTCCTTTTTTGATCAAGAGGTGTAACATTTGCAATCCTCCTGTCCACTGGCAGCACTCCCATATCTATGGAGAATTGACAGATTATGTCCAGAATCTCCACAATTTCCACCCTTACTTCCCTCAGTCTAGGATGCATCCCAGCTGGACCAGACGACTTTTCCACTTTGAGCACTGCCAACTTTTTAAGTACCTCTTCATTTTTATCCCATCCAATTTCTCCCCTGTCAAATGTTTCAAAAGTGACACATTTTTTAATGTCATAATACTCCTATGAAGCTCCTTGGTATGCTTCACTATGTTAAAGGCGCTATATAAATAAAAATTGTTGTTGTACTACCATCTCCTTTACTGTGACATTGGCAGCATCCTCTTCTTTTGGGAAGACAGATGCAAAGTATTCATTTTGTACATCAGTTATGTCCTCTGCCTCAACAAGATCTCCTTTTTCGTGCCTAATTGACCCCACCCTTTCGTTGGCTATCCTTTTACAATTTATATGTTTATAAAAGACTTCCACAGCAACAGTCTGAGGTTAAATTCTGCTGACTGGTGCTGTGGCAGGCCTGTAGTAGTCTTGGGTTTGGCCAGATGTACTACTTACCTGCACTGTGACATGGCTCTTCGGGTAGTTTTGTTAACTGAACACCAGGTGTTGCATTTTTAAAAAAGCACCTTGCGCATGTCTGAGTGGATCCTCTTTGCTTTTGTCACCACCCTCAACTTAAATCTGTGTTAGGCAGAACTAGAAGTTCTATAGCATGGCAACTTCCATACTTGTTAATAGTTTAGTTCTTCAAGGATACTGTAGTGCATTGATGTAACTGGAGTAATTAAACACAAAAGCCTGGAGTTTCCTCCACACCTGTGCCCAGAGAGACACGTTATTTGGACACAATCCAATTAAGTGGCGTAAACGATCACGGAATTTTGGTCGCAAAGTACGTCCAAGTTTCCGCGATTGTTTACATCCGCCCACCAAGCTTTCCATCCAAACGAATCTCCGCTCACAAAATTGGCCACCCACAACTCTCAAATGTCAGCATCCTCCAATTGTGCTGGATCAGGAGGGGCAGGGGGGCAGGGGGGCTGGGGGTGGTCTCAAAATTACGTCAAGATTGCCAGAGAACAGCAGGAAGAAAAAATATTTTTCTGGTCTTTTAATTGCAATTTGAAAGTGTTTTTAAAAAATGATCCTCACTGAGACTTGCTCTATTATTATCTGTTCCTTTAAATACATTTTTATGACAGTACAATTCATGTTCAAAATTGAAAAGTTATCCAGATTGTAGGTTCTTATAGATGCTGTGCCTGATGTGCATCAATGATGGCAAAATGAGTTGAAACTTTAAATATTAAGACTCAGAAAAGAAATATATCGTGTGGGTTTGGCATTTCCTTGTTTATGCTGATTTATGCCCATTCATACCTATTTTAAGCTCTGGTGCATGCTAGTGAGATTGGAGGATAAGGATATTTGGGTGTAACTTCACATTGGCACAATTTCAGGTACAACCAAGGAGGAACCAACTTCTAAATCTCAGCCTTGCATTATTATGGGCAGGCACAACACAATCAATTCAGCTGTACTCAATTCTAGTTAGTTTTCATGCATATAACCAAAGAGAGTATACATTTATAGAAACACAACGGTCAATCAAGTGTGCTAACACAGTCTGAATGAAAATAGCATATCTGGATCCAATTATCGCACAACAATCAGGAAAATTTAAAAATGCATATTGTGGGAGACAGGCATAGAACATGTTAATGAATGTCACAGTATGAAACAGGTCAACTGTTTAAACACGCACCTGTTTATTCATCAATGCCGCCAGCTTTATACCTAATCCCTGCCCTTATCTGGTTTTAGACACAGGAAAAAATGGCAAACCTAAGTGTCTCTGATTTGTATCCTATATATCAATCCAAAGAAAATCAAGTCAACAAAATTCAGAGGTTCAAAGTCAGTCCAGATTGTGCAGCCATTCAAGGAATGCTTTAATATCAGAGGGGATGGGGGAAATAAGAATTACATTTACATAGCCGCATTGTTGTATCATGAGGTTTGGATAAGGTTTTAGTTCCTCAACTTGATTTTCTAGATCAAATATCAGCACTTACACTGAAGGAACAGAAAAAATTAATTACGAACAGTGACTGAACTTTATTCATTTTTTTTTGAACAAAGGATTTTTTAATGTTCAAAAATCTCATCCTACCTTGATTATGCAATGCTACAATTCATTTTTGGAAGAAGAATAGCCCTCTGAATTACTCAAGTCATTGTCATTATGTCTAGTTTCAAGGTGACAGCCCTAGCCGTTGCACCCCAGCCACCACACGGGCTTGACAGAGTTAGGTCTTGGTCCAGTGGCAAGGATTAACCAAGACGACTGGAGACCAGCTCTGCTGCATGGACCTAGTGCGCACACACATTGCAGTGTGGGCTGGCCCGTGCTGCCCCTGGGTCCTTGCCTCTTCTGGACCCCAAACTCTCACCTCTCCTAGGCCCCGATCACATCCCTCTATGAACTCTTGCCGCTCCTTCACCCCAACCTCGCCACTCCTGCTGTACCTGCCCGCACTGCAGTCAGCTGTCGCCCTCCTGCAGCAGTATGCCACTGCACGCTGCTCCCTCTAATGGCCCCGGCCTGCTGAGTAGAGACAGCAGCGTGCGGCAGCCCGGCCCAGAAATTGCCGCAGTCCCAGCCTGCAAGACCTCCACCAACTAGAAGGACAAGGACAGCAGGTGTATGGGAACATCACCACCTCTAAGTTCCCCTCCCAAGTCACACACCATCCTGACTTGGAAATATATCACCGTTCCTTCATTGTCACTGGGTCAAAATCTTGAAATTCCCTCCCTAACAGCATTATAGGAGCCCCTTTCATCAGATAGACTCCAACGGTTCGAGAAGGCAGCTCACTACCACCTTTTCAAGGGCAGTTAGGAATGGGCAATAAATGCTGGCCTTGTCTCTGACTTCCACATCTTGTGAATAAATGAAAAAAAAATCTTCAAATCCATCCACAGCCTCTCCCCTCCCTCCCTGATCTGCTCCAGCTCTATGTCCCTGAGCTCACCCACCAGTCCTCCAACATCAACCTACTTCTTCCTCCCTGTTCCCTCTGCTCCACCAAGGGTGGTCACTCCTTTACCAACTTGCCCCTTGCTCAGCATCTCTGCCTTGCCAACTCCTTGCCAGCTTTCCAAAACCTCAAAGGCCCTCCTCTTTCACCACGCTTTTACACCCCCTGACCCTCATACTGCTCCTTCCTCCCCACCACTCACCCCCCTGGCTCAGTGTCCACTTGCTAGCCACCACTTTGTGAAGTGCTGTGGCACTTTCTTTTCAATGAGCATTACGGAAATGTAAGTGATTCCACCATTTTTTTTGATGATTCTTTGACTTATATTTATAGTTTTCATAAATGTGAATGAAGCGCCTTAAGGCATTTTACTATGTTAAAGGTGCTATATAAATACAAGTTGTTGTTGTTATTTATATTGACTTGTATTCTCCTTAATTTCTTTTTCCTTCCCTTATATTTACATTTTATATTTCCCTTAGAAATACATTATTTTTTATAACTTTTTTCTGTATTATCCCACTATATTTATCGTGCGTCTCTATTCTAAACCTCACTTTTGCTCTAATCTCTCTATCCATGTAAGCTCAACCTTTGACACACCCTTTTCCTTCTGGTCAGAATGCATTTGACTCGTGCCTTACCCATCTCAAATTCGTTTAGGTTTGCAGTTGGGGAACATATGTGAAATCTCACTATTATGAATATCGCAATCTTTCAACTTACACTGCTTGATCTGCCGTTTTTTCCAACCAATTCTCTTTCATCACAATGAAATTAGTTAATCACCTTCAACTTTTGACTCCTTTTTTTCTTCAATAAATTTCAATGTAAATTAGTTTATGGTCTTCTCTAACCTATAGGTTACTTTCTTGCCCTGCTTCAAATATCTTTGATACATCATTATGATATTTTCCATTTTCCACACCAGCTATTCTGATTAAAGTTGCCTTTCAGTGCCAGGTATGGCACAGCTTTGTGCTACAGGCCCAGGAACAAGAGGAACAGTGTTGAGATTAACCACATTAATTTATGCAAGACTGTTATACCCAGCAAAGAGAAACTTTAATTCTGAGCAAACGGAGAATTATTCAATTCCAGAGTTTGGACTAGATTTGAATCTGGTCCCAGAGGTAAAACAACAGTGTGTTAATTCACTACAACACCCAGTGTCCCCTTCATTCTAAATGTTTGTGCGTAAGAAAAATTAAATACCATTGGGAAGCTGAGTTTCTGCATGATTTCTCTATAATCTTCATTTCTTTCTTTCACTTGTGACTGTCCAGCTGTCAGATGGGCGCATATAAAGCAGAGTGTGGTGCTGTAAAACTGCAGGCGAACAGCCACTGCTCCTTTGTTCCCAGCCTTTCCTCCCATCCCAGTCTTCACCCGATCCACAGCAACTTTTCTGGAAAAAGAGAAAGAATGAAAAATGGTTCTTATTTGTATTTTGCCTCCCATTTCCCCACTTATTTTACTGATAAGAACATAAGAAATAGGAGCAGGAGTCGGCCATAAGGCCCCTCGAGCCTGCTCCACCATTCGATTAGATCATGGCCGAACTTCGACATGAACTACACTTTCCCACCCTATCCCCATATCCCTGATTCCCTTACTGCCCAATAATCTCGCGATCTCGGTCCTGAATATACTCAACGACTTAGCATCCACAAGCCCTCATCTTTCAGCCAGGATATTCCAGAGCCCAGTGGTGTGGACTTCTCCGTAGCTTCAGAAATGAAAATATGGGAGCTGAATTTGAGGTCAGAGGGGATTGTGAGGCCAAGAATGTCAATGGCAGAGTCACAATGAAGAGACAGTTGGTTAGATTTAAAAAGTCTTTTTAGAAAATTGAATGAAAAAAGATTTCCATTACCTCACTAAGGGCATAGAGAGTACATCAAAATATAATAACTTAGCCACGACACAACCAGAGGACTGGAGGTTATATCCCTTGATACCAAATTAATTGAAGAAACTGATGATTGTAGAGTCAGGAAATAATGGATGGGGTTGGATAACAAATGCATATAGTCACTGATAAGAAGGAACAGAATGGGAGATGAAAGAGTGTCCTGGGGAAACCTAGAGTTAATGGGGAAAATAAATAGAGGATGAACAGTCAGCTATTGCACAGATAGACCAATCGGAGAAGAAACGAGGTAGCTATGACAAGAGCTTTGGATTGTATGTATACTGTGCAGCACTCTATCTAAGAATTTGGAGATTTCCACAGCGATGACATGTGATTCACTTTGTTATTCAAAAGCAAGAGTTCCAAAGAGGCATGACATTGGCAAGATGATCAACACTGGACCAGCCATACTGACACCCATACCAGTGATCATGGGTTATCTCAGAACTTTCAAGGTGATGCAATTTGAAAGTTGACACCAACCGTAGAAAGTGCCGATGTGAGGACAATGGTGCTGTTATTTAAAGGGTAAGAGGCTTCACCTTCCTGAGGGACAGGGAGAACAAAAGGAAATTTATAAGGAGAAATAAAAATAGCCAGAAGACAGACTTTAGTTTTAACCTGCAACTTGACCCAATTTTCAAACATTTTGTGAAGTCACCTAGCCTAGTTTTCAGAGAAGAGCATGCAAGAATATAACAATTTTGTTTAGGTTTGGAGTTGGGGAACATATATGAAATCTCACTGTTATGAACATCCCACTTCTCAATCTTTCAACTTGCATCAGCCTAATTTTTAGATATAACTTGAAATACAGCTGACAATTTTGAGAAAGATGTGATGTCTGAGAACTGTTCATGGTTAAGCTGATTGTGTTTCTGTTAAATATGTTCGCATACCATCAATACCTGACAACAATGTATGGGTGCTATCAAAACTTTCAAAAGCTAGGACTCTAAATCAAGTCCAAGTGGCTTTGCAGGTCTGAACTATCCAAACAAGAAAGATGTCCTTTAGTATCCTGAATGCTAAACCACTTCTAGAATTCATTAGACTGGGGCCTATGTTGAACAGGAAAGATCCCAAGAGTGCTTTAATTATAATAAAAATATTACATTTAGCTTTTACACATTCAAAAGCCTTCCTGGTAACCTGTTCAGATTCCAATCATAAAATATCTCGTTCTCTGAACGATGGACTTAAATTCATTTTTATAAAAACGCAGCTACTATTACAAATAAATAGTCAAGCTTCTATCCAAAGATAAATGACAGTAAGAACAAGCATTTATATAGCACCCTTAAAGTACACAAAACTCTACACAGAGGTGGAATCAAAAAATGGAATGCTGAGCTAAAGAAGGAGATATTGGGAGGAATGATCAAAACAGGTGGGTTTTAAAGAGGGTCTTAAAGGAAAAGGAGGCGAGAGAGCTGGGGAAGCACAGAAGTTTATGGAAAGAATTTTAAAGGGTTGGGCCTAGTACTTGAAGGCATGGCCAGTAATGACAGGAGGATGAACAAGAGACCAGAGTTGAAGGATGGAAAGTTTGGGGACCAAGTTGTTGGAGGGCTAGAGAAGATTTCAGAGATCGGGAGGGGCAAAGCCACAAAGGAATTTAAACAGAAGGATGAGAATTTTAAATTTGAAGCTTTGGGGTACTAAGAGCCAATGTAGTTCAATGAGGTCAGGGATGATGGGTTAACTGGAATTGGTGCAAGATAGGATACAGGCACCAGAGTTTTGAATCAGCTAAAGTTTATAGAGGGAGTGGAGGACGGGAGGACAGCCAGGAGAGCATTGGAATAGACAAGTCTGAACTTGTCAAAGGCATGGATGAGGGTTTCAGCAGCAGATGAGCTGAGACAGGAGCAGGCAATGTACTGAGATGAAGTAGTCGGTCTTTCTGATGGAGAGGTTATGCAATCGGAAGTTTAGCCATTAGAACGCCGTTGACCTGGCTGTACGGGACCAACAGAACGCTGCGCGGCCATGCAGCTTAAACAGAACATTGCACCTGAGGAGAAGAAATGGAGACCTGGAGTAGTCTGGTTTGTGTGGGAATGGGGTCTCATAGAAAAGATGGTGTGAGGGGAGATGGGAGAGAAACTGGAGAAAGATGCATGATTAGGGCTAGGTAAGGGGGGAGCCGAAGGGGAGTTTTGCCTTGGTGGTTAGAGAAAGGGCAGGCAGAAGCAGCAGAGGCACTTGATGGATGGTCTTACTGGTAGGGACAAAGAAGTCCAAGAGCAGCCCACACTTTTATTTATTCCTTCTCAGGATGTGGGCATCGCTTTCAAGGCCAGCATTTAATTCCCATCCCGAGTTGCCCTGGATAAGGTGGTGGTGAGCCGCCTTCTTGAACCACTGCAGTTCATGTGGTGAAGGAGCTCCCACAGTGCTATTAGGTAGGGAGTTCCAGGATTTTGAACTAGCAACGATGAAGGAATGGGGAATGGCGATATATGTTTAAGTCAGGATGATGTGTAAATTCATTACTGCAGGCAATTGTGGTCCATGATTACATTGCGCCTGTTGCAATGCAGGCGGCATGTAAAAGCCATCCTGCATGCTGGTTAACATGATTGTTGGGGCAGCTAGCAGGAAATGGAAGGAGTGGATGTTTAAAACGGTGGATCCGTTACCAATTAAGCAGACTACTTTGCCCTGGATGGTGTTCAGCTTCCTGAGTATTGCTAGTGGGGGATTCAACAATGATAATGCCACTGAAAGTCAAGAGGAGGTGGTTAGATTTTTTCTTGTTGGAGATGGTCATTGCCTGTGCGGCACAAATCTTACTTGTCACTTATGAGTCCAAGCCTGGATGTTGTCCAGGTCTTGTTGCATGCAGGCATTGACTGCTTCATTATCTGAGCAATTGCGAATGGAACTGATACCGCAATCATCAGCGAACAGCTGCAATTCTGACATGATGGAGGGAAGCTCATTGATGAAGCAGGTGAAGATAGTTGGGCCTAAGACCAACTTGTTGAAAGTGAAGGTGGAGGGTGAGGGGGATTTAAGGAGATGGTTAACAGTGGAGAAATAAAGTCAGAAGCTGCCTTTGCTCTCCAGGATGATTCTGGATTAATGAGTGGTCTTAGTAGAGGTGAGTAAGATCCAATAGCACTTCATGTGGTCCGAACAGATCTAGTGATGGATGAATAAGCCAGTTGTGCGACAGATATGTTCAAGTCTGCATCCCTTGGATTTGAGAAGCGAACATGGGGCCTTACCAGGGAGAACAACTATGTCAGGTGCGAGTAAAAGTTTTGCTGGAAACAAGGGCATTCAAAGGTGGAGGTGAGGGAGTGGTTGAGCACATCAACAGCTCAAGTATTGCAGTGAATCCAAAGGCTCGGCAGTTAGGAGTTTGAAAGGGAAATTGTAAGTGGCTTGGGGAAACAATTTTTTCCAGGGACGGATGCAAAATGAAATGGGATTGAAGTGGGTGGAGAGTTGTGGGTAATGAGGTATCCCAAGGAAATGGTCATAGATGGTCCGTGGAAGTTGAGAGGTCATGGAAGATAGCAAGTTTGAATGGGTAGCCGTGAACATGAGTAGATAGGGTGCTGGGAGAGAGGGATTACCGAGTGACCGTGTGAGGGAGCTGGATTAACATCAGTAGAGATACAGTCAGTAACACAGGGCACTGGGGGAAACTGATGGGATTGAAGGCTGATAAATCCCCGGGGCCTGATAGTCTGCATCCCAGAGTACTTAATGAAGTGGCCCTAGAAATAGTGGATGCATTGGTGATTATTTTCCAACAGTCTGTTGACTCTAGATCAGTTCCTATGCATTGGAGGATACCTAATGTAACACCACTTTTTAAAAAGGGAGGGAGAGAGAAAACGGGTAATTATAGACCGGTTAGCCTGACATCAGTAGTGGAGAAAATGTTGGAATCAATCATTAAGGATAAAATAGCAACGCATTTGGAAAGCAGTGGCAGGATTGGACCAAGTCAGCATAGATTTATGAAAGGGAAATCATGCTTGACGAATCTTCTGGAATTTTTTGAGGATGTAACTAGCAGAGTGGACAAGGGAGAACCAGTGGATGTGGTGTATTTGGACTTTCAAAAGGCTTTTGACAAGGTCCCGCACAAGAGATTGGTGTGCAAAATTAAAACACATGGTATTGGGGGCAATGTGCTGACGTGGATAGAGAACTGGTTGGCAGACAGGAAGCAGAGAGTCGGGATAAACGGGTCCTTTTCAGAATGGCAGGCAGTGACTAGTGGAGTGCCGCAGGGCTCAGTGCTGGGACCTCAGCTCTTTACAATATACATTAACGATTTAGATGAAGGAATTGAGTGTAATATCTCCCAAGTTTGCGGATGACACTAAACTAGGTGGCGGTGTGAGCTGTGAGGAGGACGCTAAGAGGCTGCAGAGTGACTTGGATAGGTTAGGTGAGTGGGCAAATGCATGGCAGATGCAGTATAATGTGGATAAATGTAAGGTTATCCATTTTGGGGTCAAAAGCACGAAGGCAGAATATTATCTGAATGGCGGCAGATTTGGAAAAGGTGAGGTGCAACGAGACCTGGGTGTCATGGTTCATCAGTCACTGAAAGTGGGCATACAGGTACAGCAGGCGGTGAAGGCGGCAAATGGTATGTTGGCCTTCATAACTAGGAGATTTGAGTATAGGAGCAGGGAGGTCTTACTGAAGTTGTACAGGGCCTTGGTGAGGCCTCACCTGGAATATTGTGTTCCATTTCGGTCTCCTAATCTGAGGAAGGACGCTCTTGCTATTTTGAGGAAGTGCAGCGAAGGTTCACCAGACTGATTCCAGGGATGGCTGGGCTGTCATATGAGGAGAGACTGGATCAACTGGGCCTTTATTCACTGGAGTTTAGAAGGATGAGAGGGGATCTCATAGAAACGTATAAGATTCTGACGGGACTGGACAGGTTAGATGCAGGAAGAATGTTCCCGATGTTGGGGATGTCCAGAACCAGGGGACATAGTCTTAGGATAAGGGGTAGGCCATTTAGGTCTGAGATGAGGAGAAACTTCTTCACTCAGAGAGTTGTTAACCTGTGGAATTCCCTGCTGCAGAGAGTTGTTGATGTCAGTTCATTGGATATATTCAAGAAGGAGTTAGATATGGTCCTTACAGCTAAAGGGATCAAGGGATATGGAGAGAAAGCAGGAAAGGGGTACTGAGGGAATGATCAGCCATGATCTTATTGAATGGTGGTGCAGGCTCGAAGGGCCGAATGGCTTACTCCTGCACCTATTTTCTATGTTTCTATAGTTTAACTGGAAGTTAATGTTTAGGAAAGCAATGAATTCAGAGGAGAAAGGGCAATGGGAGCTGAGATGGAGAATGGCGTCACTTAAAGAGCTTTAAAAAATTAGTGTTTTAAGCTACAAAATCCAAATATCTCAATGCAATTTAACACAATCAAATTTTGCTTCAAATAGCAGCTGCTAACCTAATGTAGGGTACATGATGGAGTCGGACAAAAATATACAGACAGACACCCACTAGTTGCCCTGAAGACAGCATGATGTACTTGTGCGTCCTGGAGATTGCCTTCTGAAGCTGTTCTGCCCACATTTTCTTGTTAGTTGTGCTGCAAAAAAATTGTGGTAAAGCTTAAAAAAAATGTTGCAATACTTTATTAGGGATAGCACTACCAGGTATTTTACCTGATCAACCAATATCTAAGGTATTGAGAAATAGGGAAAACTATAGTGTAATAAATTTAATATGAATACGAAGGTTTGGGCCAGAAATTTGTCTCGGGCGACGATGCAAAACAGGCGGTATTGGGTCGGCCGCCCGTTATACGCAGCGTCTGATACTCCAGTGACTGCAATGGAACCGAGTATCAGGTACTGCGTATAACAGGCGGCCAATCTGAAACCACCCATTTTGCAGCATCGCTCTAGATGAATTTTTAGGCCATTCTATTCATTTTCAAATTAGATGTTTTAATTTCAGATTTCCAGCATTTGCAGTTTTTCTTTTCAATTAGTAAACTGAGTTAGATTAGCATAGATAACATTCTCTCTTTTAGCTTACTGAATACATGCTCCAATTTTCATAATATGGCACACATCTTGCATTATTGGGAAGGTTTGCTTGTACTGAACTTAGGTTATGTATGTAAGTTAGTCCCAATTTAAAACAATTAGGATGGTTTTAAAACAATTAGGATGGTAATAACATAATTGGTATCAATGAGGACAACAAAAGGCACTATTAATCATCCACTCAGAAGCAAAATCACCGATAATAAAACCACGAAACGTCAAACAACCCTTTGAAACCTACCCACTGAAACTAAAATCATCAGATGAGTTGAGAGTTGCTCACCTAGCATTGACAATGTTTCCTGCATTGAGCTCCACCATTTCCTGAAATCCAACAGCAAAGATATCTGGTGGGCAGCTCTCATTATCTATGTAAAGAACAAAACGGACAATCAAATTTTGCTTCAAATTACTATAATCATCATTCAGATCTACAGGAACACGCATTATTTTTCAAATCATTTATGCCATTGATCTAAAACTTAACAAAACTTTAATGATTTGATATCCAGATCTTATTTGAACTAGTGGTTAAATTGATTACCGCAGGATATTGGCGTCTGCGATTAAACTACGCCTGTTGACTGCAATGCAGGCACAGCACATAAAATCCATGCTGCCTGCTGATTAATATGATTGCTCGGGAAGCCACGTTGTCATGCTGAATATTGGCTGCACGCAATAGGAGCGAGCCTGATATGGGGAGTGTACAATGCTACTTAAAGGCAACCAGCACCTCAAAGGGGAGGTGTATTGTGCCTGCAAATCCACTGGAGTTATTTCTGTGCAGTGACATGCATCAAGGTTCTCAGATGCAACACTGGAGGCTTTGGTGCAGGAGGAAGGACATGCAGTATCTCCGGGGCGGTGCTGATGCACAGGCAGTGGGAGGATGTTGCCGATAAGGTGAATGCGAGGAGCATAGCTGCAGTGCAGGAAGAAGTTCAATAATCTAATAATCAATCATCAAGGTAAGAACAATCTTAAAAAGTCATCTCACAACAGCAACAGCACTAACAGCCTCATCAACTGCTAAATACACAGCACTCCCATCCCCATCTGCAATCTTTGACAATCAGTATAGCACAGTTCCATTAATCATTGAATCTTACAGCACATAAGGAGGCCATTCGACCTGTCAAGCCTGTATCGGGTCTTTGAATGAGCTGTCCAATTTAGTCCCACACCACAGCTTTTTCCCCATAACTCTGCAAATTAGTCCTCTTCTTGTACATGTCCAATTGCCTTTTGAAAGTTCCTGTGGAATCTGCTTCCATCACTCATTCAAGTAGTGCGTTCCAGGTCTTCACTCTCTGTGTGAAATAGATTCTCATTTCCCCGCTAGTTCTTTTGTCGATTATTTTAAATCTGTGACCTCTGGTTACCAACCGACTTGCCAGAGGAAACAGTTTCTCCTTACTTGCTCTAGCAACACACTTCATAATTTTGAAAACCTCCTCTGCTCTAAGGAGAACAATCCCAGCTTCTCCAGTCTTTCCATAGAACTGAAGTCCTCATCCTGGTAAACCTCCTCTGTACCTTTCCCAAGGCCTAGACATCCTTCCTAAAATACGGCACCCAGAATTGTACACAATACTCCAGCTGAGGCTTAACCAGTGATTTATAAAGTTTTAACACAATTTCCTTGCTTTTATATTCAATGCACTTATTTACAAATCCAAGTATCCCATTCGCTTTCTTAACCATCTTATGAACTTTCCTTGCCACCTTCAAAGATTTTGCATGCCCCTCAAAATAGTACCATTTAGATTATACTGCCTCTCCATATTGTTCCTCCCAAAGTTCATCATTTCACACTTCGTCACATTAAATGATATCGGTCATGTATCTGTATCTGTCAGGGGTATGGTAGCCTAGTGGTTGTTACTGGACTAGTAATCTAGAGACCTGGACTAATGATCTTTGTTGGAGATAGTCATTGCCTGGCACTTGTATGGCACGAATGTTACTTGCTACTCATCAACCCAAGCCTGAATGTCGTCCAGGTCTTGCTGCATGCGGGCATGGACTGCTTTATTATCTGAGGAGTTGCTAAGTGGAACTGAACACTGTGCAATCATCAGTGAACAACCCCACTTCCACATTATGATGGAGGAAAAATCATTGATGAAGTAGCTGAAGATGGCTGTGCCTAGGACACTGCTTTGAGGAATTCCTGCAGTGATGTCCTGTGGCTGAGATGATCGGCCTCCAACAACCACAACCTTTGTGCTAGGTATGACTCCAGCCAATGGAGTGTTTTCCCCCCCGATTCCTATTGACTTCAATTTTACTAGGGCTCCTTGATGCCACACTCGGTCAAATGCTGCCTTGATGTCAAGCTGTGGCTACAGCAATTGACATAGCTTGGTAACCACATGCTTGGTGAAGCAAAGGTGCCTCACACATTGCTCCTCATTGAAATCGAGGTCAGAGATGTGCTCCCTGAAGACTCTCGATGTATACGGCCTCCTGCAGAGTGCACAGCCCCTCCTCCTCCCATTTCTGGCAGCTCGTCCTGCTCTGTGATGTCTTCCTTTATGCTCACAGTCTATTCCCAGAGGCAGCCCGACCAAGCTACCCATATCTGGAGCTAGATAATTTGTGAAGGGAACAACAAGAGTGCAAGAGCAGGCGGACTTCTCTCTGCAGACAAACTGAACTTTGAACAATCAGCAGAAATTGCCCAGAAGTCAAGCAGCAGCCAAAAGTAATAATCCAGCAATTTACCTGCAAGTGCTAGGGCCTTCACTCTGGCTACCATCATGACCTGCTAAGCGAGATCAGCTTGTGGCATCCGCTTCACTGGGGCTTTTCAAAGTGGCAATGGCGACCTGCACCAAGGTAATAATTTCCCTCCTCCAAATCTTGCCAGCGTGCAATCATTTCACGAGTGCTCCATTTCCCATACCTTGTGGACCACTTGCCATACCTCTGGAGCCTCTTATCAACAAGTACAGACATTGATGACGAGATTCAACATTGCCTCCAGTGCAGCCTTTGGCCACCTGAGGAAAAGAGTGTTCAAAGACCAGGCCCTCAAATCTGCCACCAAGCTCATGGTTTACAGGGCTGTAGTAATACCCACCCTCCTGTATGGCTCAGAGACATGGACCATGTACAGTAGACACCTCAAGTCGCTGGAGAAATACCACCAACGATGTCTCCGCAAGATCCTACAAATCCCATGGGAGGACAGACGCACCAACATTAGTGTCCTCGACCAGGCCAACATCCCCAACATTGAAGCACTGACCACACTTGATCAGCTCCGCTGGGCAGGCCACATTGTCCGCATGCCAGACACGAGACTCCCAAATCAAGCGCTCTACTCGGAGCTCCTTCACGGCAAACGAGCCAAAGGTGGGCAGAGGAAACGTTACAAGGACACACTCAAAGCCTCTCTGATAAAATGCAGGATTGGAAGATTATGGGCAGAGCCTCCGCAATTTTCACTCTTACTTCCCTCAGCATCCTAGGATGCATCCCAGCAGGACTGGGTGACTTCTATATTGAGTGCTGCCAACCTTTTAAGTGCCTCCTCTGTATCTTTTATTATCCAATTCAATTTCTCTACTACCTCCTCCTTTATTACTACATTGACAGCATCCTCCTCTTCAGTGATTATTAATATTTTTCCAAGAATTTATTCATTTTTATTGCTCTTGATTTATTTGACGAGCTGTGGAAGATTGACAGGTCTTTGTACAAGGTAATGCTAGGTAGGTTAGCCATCCCAAGCTTTTAACAATGATACCTTTGCTTTGCTGAACACCTCCGTTCAATCTGCAAGCATGACCCTGAGCTTCGACTTTAATTCTCCATGCCACTCTGGCCTTTCCGTCCTTCGCCTCCTACACTGGTAGCTCAAGGAACAGCATCTCATCTTTCTATTAGGCACTTTACAGCCTTCCCAGCCTTAACATCGTTTTAACAACTTTAAATCTTCACCACTGCTCCCATTTTCTCGGCCATCAGGTGTTGGTAATGGAGGATGGCTGCAGCAGAGCTGCTGGGAGTGGGGGATGTGTGGGCTGGTGCTTGGGGTGGGGTCCCCTATCGGTACATGGCTAGTGAGGTGGCCTGCACCCCTGGGATCTACCTACCTTTCTCCGCCACAATCTCAGGCTACACGAGACTTCTCCCCTTTGCCAGATTTTTCATGCTTCCCTCCTTATCTGTTATTCTGCCGTAACCATTTACACCTCTAGACCCATCTTTTGTTTCTTTACTTTTCCCATTACCATCTCTTTTTGCTTTGCTCCATCTTCCATTTAGTCATTTAATCTCTCCCTGCCTATCACAGACTTTCCCTTTTGTTCTTTCCTCCCTCCATCCCTCACTCCCCTTTTCGCTGGCTCTGTATTTGCTTAAAAGCTGTCCATCTCGAACATCTTTCAGTTCTGACAAAAGGTTATCGACCTGAAACATTAACTCTGTTTCTCTCTCCACAGATGCTGCCTGACCTGCTGAAAGTTTTCCAGCATTTTCTGTTTTTATTTCAGATTACTAACAGCTACAATATTTTGATTTTGTTTTAACAATGATACTCTGCCACCAACTGCAAAAGATTTGCACAGTAGCATGGCGAATTCAGCTTTTCCTCCCTTGTTATGGGGACATTCGAGGTGCCCATGTCTCCCTGAATGAATGCTTAAAATAGGAAATCACCAAGTGAAGAACTGCAGCTCAAATCTTCGTGCCTTGTACCACAATACATTGGAGCTTCACATGTTGCAGCACGGTGCCAACCTAAAATGTAGAGTTTTTGAGAATACACATCAAGAGGATGTTGTTGTTCTGAGTTTGCTAGCTCAGTCCTCAGTAATACTGCAGCACATGTTTCTATACCAGCTTTGTTCTTCATTGTATTGCTTCTGTCTGTCTGTATTTCTAGACACTCACACTTAAATCTGAAATTCCCGTAGGAAACTATAGACCAGTTAGCCTAACATCTGTTGTTGGGGAAAATGCTGGAGTCCGTTATTAAGGAAGCAGTAGCAGGACATTTGGAAAAGCATGATTCAATCAAGCAGAGTCAACATGGTTTTACGAGAAGGAAATCATTTTTGACAAATTTGCTGGAGTTCTTTGAGGATGTAACGAGCAGGGTGGATAAGGGGGAACCAGTGGATGTGGTGTATTTGGATTTCCAGAAGGCATTTGATAAGATGCCACATAAGAGGTTACTGCACAAGATAAAAGTTCACAGGGTTGGGGTTAATATATTAGCATGGATAGAGGATTGGCTAACTAACAGAAAACAGAGTCGGGATGAATGGGTAATTTTCCAGTTGGCAAACAGTGACTAGTGGGGTGCCACAGGGATCGGTGCTGGGTCCTCAACTATTTACAATCTATATTAATGACTTAGATGAACGGATTAAGTGTAATGTAGCCAAGTTTGCTGATGATACAAAAATGGGTGGGAAAGAAAATTGTGATGAGGTCACAACAAATCTGCAAAGGGATATTTAGACAGGCTAAGTGAGTGGCCAAAAATTTGGCAGATGGAGTATAATGTGGGAAAATGTGAAGTTATTCACTTTGGCAGAAATAATAGAAAAGCAAATTGTAATTTAAATGGAGAAATATTGCAAAGTGCTGCAGTACAGAGGGACCTGGGGGTCCTTGTGCATGAAACACAAAAAGTTAGTATGCAGGTACAGCAAGTAATCAAGAAGGCCACTAGTCACTGTTGGCCTTTATTACAAGGTGGATAGAGTATAAAAGCAGAGAAGTCCTGCTACAGCTGTACAGGGTATTAGTGAGGCCACACCTGGAGTATTGCATACAGTTTTGGTCTCCGTACTTAAGGAAAGATATACTTGCATTGGAGGCTGTTCAGAGAAGGTTCACTAAGTTGATTCCGGAGCTAAGGGGGTTGACTTATGAGTAGGTTGGGCCTATACTCATTGGAGTTCAGAAGAATGAGAGGTGATCTTATTGAGACATATAAGGGGGCTCGACAAGGTGGATGCAGAGAGGCTATTTCCACTCATAGGGGAAACTAAAACTAGGGGACATAATCTCAGAATAAGGGGTCGCCCATTTAAAACTGAGAAAAGGAGGAATTTATTTTCTCTGACGGTTGTAAATCTATGGAATTCTCTGTCCCAGAGAGCTGTGGAGGCTGGGTCATTGAGTATATTTCAGGTGGAGATAGACAGATTTTTGAGCGATAAGGGAGTAAAGGGCTATGGGGAGCGGGCCAGGAAGTGGAGTTGAGTTCATGATCAGATCAGCCATGATTGTATTAAAGGATGGTGCAGGCTCGAGGGGCCAAATGACCTGCTCCTATTTCTTATGTTCTTATGTAATTTAAATAAATTGTAACATTAATTCTGTGAATGAAGAGTTGGGAATACTGAACATATTCAGGTAAGTATAAGTTTGAAAAGTGAAGTTCTGCAGCTTACCCTGGAATTTGGGATTTTCATTCTGTTTGAAAGCATCAAGTAACCATCTACTGAGCTCCACAATACTGAGCATGTTGCTTCTGAACTGTTTACCACCATTTACATTCCAGGTCCCCATGCTGATGCGAGCACACTTGACATTGGTGTATTCTATCTGGCGTTCACACATAGCTTGCAAAATCCCAGGAGGTGCTGCAGGACAATGGGACAATTAGAAATCATTTCATATTACTGATCTTTGATTAAAGCACAGGACATCACCATGGATGAAAAAAGCAGGAGAGAAGTCAAGGTACATTAATGACAGGCGTTTCACAGTCTTGAAAGTCATGGGAAAGAATAGGTTACAGTAGGAAACAGTGTGAGAAGTCTGTCATGAACACGGCTACTTACTGAAAAGTGCGCTGCTGTCCATCAGCATCCTCGCCTTATCTGCATAATCTTCACTGTAAAAGTCCCCCATGAGAAGCATATCAATAGCTTCCTGTTTAGCTCCATCAAAGAAATTGGCCTGGATCGTTCTGGACATAGAGCGTGCTCCATCCTTTACCTTGACGGATATAAGTACTTTATTAATGGAGTTTATAGCAACAGTTTCATCCTAATCCAATTTGCACAGTTCCTAACCTTTCAGGTCAGCTTAGCTCAGTTGGTAGCACTCTCAGCTGAATCCAAAGCTTATGGAATCATACCAGACTTGAAAGCACAATCTGGTTGCAATACCGAGGGACTGTTGCACTGTTCGAGGTGCCATCTTTTGAATGAGGCCAAGGCTGTGTCTGCCTGTTCAAGTGATGCAAAAGATCCCATGGCACTATTGGAAGGGGAGTAGGGAGTTCCCCCAGTGTCCTGACCAATAATCCTCCCTCAACCAACATCACCAAAAAATGATCATCATTCATTTGCTGTCTGTAGGAATATGCCGTGCTGTAGTCACCTACGTAAAAACAGCGACTGCATTTAAAAAAGTATAGTCATAAAGTGCACCTTGAAGATGTAATAAGATACTATATAAACACACAATCTTTTTTTCTATGTCAGAAATGATCCATAATCCTCAATAATGCAGATTCAATCACTCCATACATATAGGGGGCATTTTCAATTCACGTAGACATAAGTTTTGCCTTTAAAAGGCCCAAAATTCATGCCTTCATAAATTTGCATATACTATTAACAGATTACCAAGTTCTGCATATAAACCATCACAGATCAGTTATTGGCCCCAATATTAACACAGTGACGGGAACAGAGAGCGGGGGATCAGATAGCAGGCGTCGAACATGCAACATCACGGGACGCGTGGGAATGTCCGATTTCAACGGAGATGCCTCATTATCATTTTATTTCCGGATTTCGTTTCTGCACTGCACGAGTGGGCGTGACACGGACACACATGGTGCAATTTAAAGGCCCAAGTTCCGGGATGAAACGGAGGAGGAGGTTTACAGGGTCTGATAGTAAAACAGTAATGGGGAAGTGGTAAATGAGTGCAAGAGGAGGAAAGGCTGCTCCCAGATTGCTAATGTGTCTCTGGATGTGCTGCTGGCAGCAGTAAGGAGCAGGAGGTGGTGCTGTTCCCATCCGATGTGGAAAAGAACCTGCTGCCACACCAAGAACGCGGGCTGGAGATGCCAGAGGAGATCAGAAGCAGGAGTGTGACTGACTCCTAGGTCATGGAGTCAGTGCCACAAACAGTTTAATAACCTGACCAGGTCAGGAAAGGTGAGCTAACTTCCAGATGCTGCACTGCAACCGCTGTCACTTTGCCTTGTCAGTCCTACTCCATTCACGTCACTCCTCAGGCCCACATAATTCCAATGAGGCAGAGTCAATGCACCTCCTGTCACCGACTGCTTGGCATGGTCACCTCCTGTTTTCTTCCTCCACCATGGCCAGTGACCACAATTCTCATATGACCTCAGTCACCTCCAAGCACTCTCAGCACACATGCTGAAATGCCACTGTTAGCACAATCCTAAGGCATGTGCTTGATTCTCACCTTCACCATTTACACATTCCTCAGATCCGCTCATGGGTATGTTGTGCCACACTTGCAGGAAAAGAGCGTAAAAATGCCAGGGAGAGGGCGAGGATCAGTGGAGGATCCCAAGTAATTGTAGAGATTTCTCCAGCGGAGGAGGCACTTGACATCAGCGGGATATCAAGATCCCTCAGTGTTGAGGCTGGCGATCCAGTGGAGAAGGGCAACAAGATTAAACTTTCAAACTCGTATCTCCCACAAAGCAACTTCACTTTCAGTGGGCCTCACAACATTGACAACCCTTATGAAGTGTTTCATTTGAAGATCAACAGTCTCAGTCTCAAAGTGCTATCCCTTTCTTCTTGCCTCCTTATAAAGATCAAGAGCCCCTGACGGGCAAGGACGGAGACTTCTCAGAGGAGCGGATACCTTCTGAGGTTGCACCATCACATGACACAAATGTAACAGTTACCAACACAGATACCAGCAGCTTGGTTGGTCCACATGGACAGATAGATGGGATTACACTTGGTTAATCTCATGGCACAAGTGAGCAAGAGCAGAAAATGGTGGAAAGGAAAGCTGATGGGATTACACGCCAGAGAGCACTATCTTCTCCAAGCTCTGCTGATCATGACAGAGATGCAGAACCCCATGGCCAGCACTGAAAAGGAGAATGCTGGAGGCACAGCAGGAACTGACTCAGGTATCGGCAGACCTGCCAGGCACATTGTCCACAGTAGCAGAGAGTCTGGAAGAGTCCAACTCAAACATAAATGGGGTGATGCTGCAAGGCTTTTCAATTCTGCAATCCACCATGGGGCATGTAACAAGCTCTATGGAAACTGTAGCCGGCCGCTCAGGAGTCAGTGCTGACAGCCGTCTTACAGGCTCAGAAGGTGGCTTGCAGACTCTGGCCACGTGACTCGACCGAATTTGACAAGATTGTAAACCGACTAGATCAAGGCTTCCAAGGCAACACTGATTTCCTCAACTTTGTTCTCTCGCAGGACTGATGTGTCATTGCACCAGGGGATGGATGATGCTGGAGAGGGTGAGGCAAGTGCAGATGTTTCATAGAACATCTCATCCATTCTCACCCCCACAACCAATACCCAACATGGTGCCTCCACTCCAGCTGGTCCACACTGCCCCTGCAAAAGTGCAGGAGAAGCAGTCAAGAGCAAGGTCCTCACAGGCTCTAAAACCCAGAAGTCGTTGGCCAAGTGCAACTCAGGACACTGAGAAAGGTGAACAGCAGCCTGCCACCATCTCTACCAAGCGACAGGGGCAGAACTATGTAGAAATGGTGGGCATAGGAAGAGAAAGAATATATAAGCCAGAGTGTTAACACATGGATGTCACATTTTTTTTTTGTTAATCCAATTAATTTGCTCACTATTAAAAGTTAGCGGCAAGCACAAATGATTTCAAACTTGAAAAAAATTCACCATTTGCACTCTGGGAAGGAAGTGGAGCACTAAATCAGGTGCTCCACTTCCTTCTTGGAGTGTAATCGACAGCAGGCGGTGCGGTGAGGGGAGTTCAGCAGCGCTGCGCACTGGGCCGAGTGGCGCTGCCGCGTTGAAAGGTTCCTTCCTTCCCTTAAAGGGAAAGGCTATCGCTGCAGGCTTTGCAAAATAAAATCAAATTACTTGGACCCACGACAGCAGCCGCGATCCTGCACGATCAGCCCGGCAGTCAAGCAGAGTGCCGGGCTGATCGATCGCAGGCAGGAATCCACGAAAAAAGCAGGAAGAAAAAAAAAGGTACTTTAAAAAAAAAAACTTACCTTGGCCACCTCACCTTTAAGCATTGTCCCCGAAGCGGCCGACCGCCCGATGCACGCCTTCTGCGGCTGTCGGTGTTTTGGGGGCGGAAGGCAATTTCAGGTCCGGGGCTCTACCAGGGTGGTGCGCACGGTGATGATGTCACAATCTCTGGGCAAAGGAGATCGGGGCCCCATGCCGTAGCACTGTGGCAAATCTCCCGCCGAATATGGCAGGAGTCATAGAAACATAGAAAATAGGTGCAGGAGTAGGCCATTCGGCCCTTTGAGCCTGCACCACAATTCAATAAGATCATGGCTGATCATTCACCTCAGTACCCTTTCCTGCTTTCTCTCCATACCCCTTGATCCCTTTAGCCGTAAAGGCCATATCCAACTCCCTCTTGAATATATCTAACGAACTGGCATTAACAACTCTCTGCGGAAGAGAATTCCACAGATCAACAACTCTGAGTGAAGAAGTTTCTCCTCATCTCGGTCCTAAGTGGCTTACCCCTTATCCTTAGACTGTGACCCCTGGTTCTGGACGCCCCCAACATTGGGAACATTCTTCCTGCATCTAGCGTGTCCAGTCCCGTCAGAATTTTATATGTTTCTATGAGATCCCCTCTCATTCTTCTAAACTCCAGTGAATACAGGCCCACTTGATCCAGTCTCTTCTCATATGTCAGTCCTGCCATCCAGGGCATCTGTCTGGTGAACCTTCATTGCACTCCCTCAATAGCAAGAACGTCCTTCCTCAGATTAGGAGACCAAAACTGAACACAATATTCCAGGTGAGGCCTCACCAAGGCCCTGTACAATTGCAGTAAGACCTCCCTGCTCCTATATGCAAATCCCCTAGCTATGAAGGTCAACATGCCATTTGTCTTCTTCACTGCCTGCTGTACCTGCATGCCAACTTCCAATGACTGATGTACCATGACACCCAGGTCTCGTTGCACCTCTGCCACCATTCAGATAATATTCTGCCTTCATGTTTTTGCACCAAAGTGGATAACCTCTTTTTATCCACATTATACTGCATTTGCCCATTCACCTAACCTGTCCAAGTCACCCTGCAGACTTTAAGCATCCTCCTCACAGCTCACACCGCCACCCAGCTTAGTGTCATCTGCAAACTTGGAGATATTACTCTCAATTCCTTCATCTAAATCATTAATGTATATTGTAAATAGCTGGGGTCCCAGCACTGAGCCCTGCGGCACACCACTAGTCACTGCCTGCCATTCTGAAAAGGACCCGTTTATCCCGACCCTCTGCTTCCTGTCTGCCAACCAGTTCTCTATCCACATCAGTATATTACCCCCAATACCATGTGCTTCAATGTCATCGCCGTGCCCGGTCACAAAGCCATTTGGGCCCCCCAACGGGAGGAGCAAAGGCACCCAATTTGACCCCCAATGATTCCACAGATCTTTTTTCTCATCTACACGCTGCCACTCGACAACATTATCTGAAAACACGTTGGGTAGCACAGGTACGCTGGCAACACCCAGTTTGATCTCACCACCACCTGTTCTGACCCCTTCATTGTCTTTGATTTGTCAGACTGCTTGTTCAACATCCAGCACTGAATGAGCAGAAATTTCTTCCAACTAAATATTGGGAAGACCAAAACCATTGTCTTCGGTCCTCTCCACAAACTCCGTTCCCTAACCACCGACTCCATCTCTTTTCCTGCCAACTGTCTGAGGCTGAACCAGACCGTTCACAACCTTGGTGTCATATTTGATCCTGAGATAAGCTTCCCAACACATATCTGCTCCATCACCTTTACCACCTACCCCCACATCTAACATCGCCCAATTCTGACCCTACCACAACTCATCTGCTGCTGAAACCCCATCCATGCCTTTGTTACCTCTGGACTTGACTATTGCAATGCTATCTTGGCCGGTCTCCCATGTTCCAGCCAACATAAAGTTGAGCTCATCCAAAACTCTGCTGCCAATGTCATAACTTGCACCGTCCCATTCACCCATCACCCCTGTGCTCGCTGACTTACATTGGCTCACAGACCTTCAATGCCTCGACTTTAAAATTCTCATCCTTGTTTTCAAATCCCTCCATGTCCTCTTTCCTCCCTATTGCTGCATTCTCCTCCAGCCCTACAACTCTCCAAGTCTCTGCGCTCTTCCAACTCTGGCCTCGTGCGCATCTCCAATTTTAATCGCTCCACCATTGGTGGCTGTGCCTTCAGCTGCCTCGGCCCTAAGCTCTGGAATTCCCTTCCTAAACCTCTCCGCCTCTCTCTCCTTCTTTAAGACGTTATCTCTTTAACCAAGCTTTTGGTCACCTGTCCTTATATTTTTCCTTATGTGGCTCGGTGTCAAATTTTGTTTGATAACGTTCCTGCGAAGTGTCTTGGGACATTTTACTACATTAAAGGCGCTATATAAGTGTAAGCTTTTGCTGTTGTTGTACCCCCTTTAAATTGTGGCAATAGGGTGCAGCCAAGGCAACCAAGACAGATGATCCATAGGTTTTTATACATTACTCTCTAGTAATATTAAGTAATTGAATTCCCTCCAATTATCTCCGTCTCTTCTGAAGGAGCTGACATCCTGGGGTAGGATTCAGTGGAGGCCAACTGTACTCAGGGCCTTATTGGAGTGGACATACTGGAGTGGACATTCTTCATGTACAATTGTAGGAACAACAAACGGCAGTTGCTTAAGCAGCTATAGAATAGAATCATAGAAATTTACAGCACAGGAGGAGGCCATTCCGGCCCATCATATCCGCGTCGGCCAACAAAGAGCTATCCAGCCTAATCCAACTTTCCAGCTCTTCGTCCATAGCCCTGTAGGTTACGGCACTTTAAGTGCACATCCAAGTACTTTTTAAACTGTGGTGAGGGTTCCTGCCTCTACCACCCTTTCAGGCAGTGAGTTCCAGACCCCATCACCCTGTGTGTGAAGAAATTTCCCCTCGTATCTCCTCTAAACCTTCCCCCAATTACTTTAAATCTATGTCCCCTGGTTGTTGACCCCTCTGTCAAGAGAAACAGGTCCTTCTTATCCTCTCTAACCAGGTCCCTCATAATTTTATACACCTCAATCAGGTCTCCCCTCAGTCTCCTCTGTTCCAAAAAAAACAGACCCAGCATCTCCAATCTTTCCTCATAGCCAAAATTCTCCAGTCCAGGCAGCACTAAATAGCTACACTTACACAATTTTCAGCAAGACTCACTGGATAATGAGTAGGAACCCTGGCTAACTACTTTTTCCGAACCCAGGGTGGAATGAAATCAACTGTAGTACTGCTAATGTCTCAGTCTGCAGAGACCAGGCACTATACTTGAAACATTTTGGTCTGTCCGGCTCAGGTTACACTGGGCAGTGCATTTACCAATTGATGGGGAGCCTAAATAATGGATTTTTATAAGTGACTTGCTCTGAAATGGCAAAAAAAAAACTTTATTGCATAAATAGCCTGGTTTAAAAAAAAACATTCTTAAAATGCACTCCATTTATATTACCTTCATTTTTCCCTCTCGTGCACGACTTCCTGTAAAGATCTTGCTTAAATTATGTCCATTCAATGACCACATTGTCTTGTAGAATTCCACAAAACGTTCCACTACAGTCTTCTTACTCGCCATTCCCAGGCTCTCTAGCTGGCTGTACAGAACCTGTGAAGAGCAAAGAGCGTGACTCCAGAGAAACGTAACAGCCTCGACAGCTTTGTTTCAAGTATCCAACAAATGTTAGCTGAAATTATTTTTATGGTCCTCATTTTTGACTGATCTTTATTTTCTAAATCGCCACAGGACATAAGCTGAGTACACAGTCCTCAGTCAATGCTGTGTTTAAGCTTGGTGGGAGGCAATAGACAATGACCCATATGACATCTTTTGCCCCTGTCGGGAAATGCATTGCATTTGCATGTTCCGACAGCATGGTGGAGGGCAGGAACGCGCTGTGGGGAAAACTGGGCGCAAACCTATATCCTACTGCACTGTGCCATTAACAGGTTGGAGAGGAGCTACATGTAAAATACAGATACACACACACACATATATTATATATGAAAAGAATCTTTGCTTGTAAGAGATTCTAAATGTAGTGTTATTTTACAAGATTTATACAAATTCATGATTTTAAGGGGGTGAAATTGGTCACCGCGGGAGAAGAGATCTGGGGATTGGCATCCACGATTAACCTGCGCCCGTTGATTGCAATGTAGATAGCACATAAAATCTGTGCTGCCTGCTAATTAATAGGATTTCTGAGTGCAGCCAGTGCTTCCACGCTGTTCATTGGCTGCGCGCATGAGGAGAGTTCCCGATATCGGGAGTGTGCACAGCGCTACTTAAAAGCAGCCAGGACCCCTAAAGTGCATTGTGGCTGCAAATTGAATGGAAATCGTCTGCGAGGTTAATTGGCAGAAGCTGGCAGAGAATGTGCACCAAGGTTCTCTGCCGCTGCACCACAGGTCTTGGTGCAGGAAGTAGATAGCAGGAGGGACATTCTGTATCCCTTAAGGAGGTTGGAAACCTTTCAGGCACCTGATGCGCAGGCAGTGGAGGAGGTTGCCGTTGAGGTGAATGCGAGGAGCATGGTGCCTTGGATGTGGATGCATTGCAGGAAGAAGTTCAATGATCTGACCAGAGTTATCAAAGTAAGAACAATTTTTAAATAGCTTCTCATAACAGCTGCACCACCCATAGCCTCATCAACTGCTGAATTCACAGCACTCCCATTCCCCACAACCGGTGACAATTAGAATAGCACAGTTCACCCTCACACATTAAGCATAGTTACACATACTTGGCAGCTATTCAATCATGAGAGCCACATTACCCAACCATCTTACAAGACTCTCACTAACACATTTCCCTTTTTTTTTGCAGGAGGAAGTGGTACAGAAGGCAACAGACTGCCACCAGTGGAGGAGTACCGCGACTGCACATCCTTCCCCTCCATGGAGGAGAAGGCGATCCCCATAATGGGAAGAGGCAGAGCAGAGGCCGTGGCCACTGGTGACGCTGGAGGACACACCGAGCAGATTCTCTCTCTTCTCACTTCTCCCTCAGCCCACACACTCTGCATGACAAGCTGCAGATGATGCTGACAGGTACTTCTTCCTCCATGCTCTCCCTGCACCACAGCCTAACTCTTGTCCCTTTTTCATTTCAGCTCGCCAGGATGTGGAAGTCCCTCAGTCAGTGAAGGAAGATCATTTGGCCTCACTCCCTCAGCCGCCAGCACACGTACAGACACTGTGCGGAATTTAGAGCCTAATGGGCATACACCAAGAATTGCTTGGTGCACTGGGAAGCTTGCTGGAGAGCTTGCACACAATGTCACGGAGCATGGTGTCCACCTCCAACCTGCTGTAGGACTTCGCACAGGGCTTGGAGCCCATCCTTGGTGCAACTCATGACAAATCAAACAACTTCCATCGCAGCACAAAATGCTGCATAAAAGCTCAGATGGTTGCCATCTCCTGGTTCTGGGTGCCTCTGTTGAAAGGAGCTACCAGGGGATCGCAGAACTCTATTCTCCAACAGAGCACTAAGCGTGCTGAAGCACCACAGCAGGAGAGTGGGATTGGCTCCATGGAAGAACAACCTGCTCTCCTTTTTCAAGATGACAACATATCTGGTCCCACACCTGCCACTTTGCCAGTTGCCTTGCATCATGCCGGTTAGCCAGACAGTGCAGAGCAACTCAAAGTCGTCCTCCACGGTCAACTGCACACACAATGGAAGCTCAGCTGCCTTCAAGCCCACAAGCTCCAGCCATTGGGGAAGCACCTCATAGGAGCACCAAGATAATTCAAGGAATACGAAAAATAGGCACTAAGGTAATGCACAAGGCAGAATAGTTCCATTTTGTGTACAGTTTGAGATTATTGATTTGCTAAATTTTGTTTTGGATTTGCAGTTGGTGTTGGCTTTTTACGTTTAAAGTCAATTCAGGGGAAAACCAATTAGTATTGAGTAGAAGCGTGAGATGGTGGTTGTAAGAAAATAAGTTCGGAGAGTGGGACTGCAGGTAAACGGGGTCTTGGAGTTGTGGTTAGTGGTGAAAAATGGGCATTATGCGGTCCAATTTAACCCCCTAGGTCTCTACACTATCAGGCAGATAAGACAGCCATCAACGGAGGTCCCAACAGCAAGCAGCTCCAAAGAGTCCAACATGTATCGGTATCCTTCCTTATCATGGATGTTGCTCAGTGATGTCCAGGTGGATACTTGCAGACTAGCCAAATACTGCTGCCCAAGCTTAATACTTTGATATGCAATAATGTAGTACATTCCAGACCATATTAACTCGCTGAGTAAAAATTAATTCTCCTCATCTCCCTCTGGCTTTTCTGCCAATTATTTTAAATATGTCCACTGGATACGAACCCTCCTGCCAGTGGAAACAGTTTCTCCCAATCTACTCTATTAAAATCCCTCATAATTTTCAACACTATCGTGCTGCATTATGGGCAGTTTTTTGCTGCAGACTTATACCCATTAGGAAGTAGGTTGAGGCTACCCAAATGAATTTCACTCAAGAAACTTAAGCTTGGAAAGAAAGAAGATCTTTACCTGGACACGAAAAGTGAAAGTGTGGTATTCTTTGATTATTTTATTTATTTTCTGATGCTATTTTTCCCCACAGCATTTACTTTCACCTATTTTTTGGACTCTAAAGCTGGTTTTCTACTGAGTTCTGATTTGGATGAATTCCTTGTCTGTCTAACCTACTCGTTGGAGTTCAGAAGGATGAGGGGTGATCTTATAGAAACATTTAAAATAATGAAAGGGATAGACAAGATAGAGGCAGAGAGGTTGTTTCCACGGGTCGGGGCGACTAGAACTAGGGGGCACAGCCTCAAAATACGGGGGAGCCAATTTAAAACCGAGTTGAGAAGGAATTTCTTCTCCCAAAGGGTTGTGAATCTGTGGAATTCTCTGCCCAAGGAAGCAGTTGAGGCTAACTCATTGAATGTATTCAAGTCACAGATAGATAGATTTTTAACCAATAAGGGAATTAAGGGTTATGGGGAGCGGGCGGGTAAGTGGAGCTGAGTCCACGGCCAGATCAGCCATGATCTTGTTGAATGTGGAGCAAGCTCGAGGGGCTAGATGGCCTGCTCCTGTTTCTAATTCTTATGTTCTTATGTAATGGCCATGACAGTATTCATTTTATATTCTGATCTCTTGATCTGCAATATATTTTGTTATTCAATTTTGAATCTGGTATAATCTAATGGCTAGAGGTTAGATACGAGCAGAAAGTTGCAACGGAACATTGCTAGATTAAGTGAGTGGGCAAAACTGTGGCAGATGGAGTTCAGCATGGGGAAGTGTGAGGTCATCCACATTGGACCCAAGAAAGACAGATCAGAGTATTTTCTAAATGGTGAGAAGCCAGGAGCTGTGGAGGAGCAGAGAGATTTCGGGGTCCAAATACAGAACTCACTAAAAGCTCGTGGACAGGTACAAAAAATAATTTTAAAGGTTAATGGAATATTGGTCTTTATTACATAAGAACATAAGAAATAGGAGCAGGAGTAGGCCATATGGCCCCTCGAGCCTGTTCTGCCATTCAATAAGATCATGGCTGATCTGATCATGGACTCAGCTCCACTTCCCTGCCCCCTCCCCATAACCCCTTATCATTTAAGAAACTGTCTATTTCTGTCTTAAATTTATTCAATGTCCCAGCTTCCACAGCTCTCTAAGGTAGCGAATTCCACAGATTAACAATCCTCAGAAAAAATTTCTCCTCATCACTGTTTTAAATGGGCGGCCCCGTATTCTAAGATCATGCCCCCTAGTTCTAGTCTCCCCCATCAGTGGAAACACCCTCTCTGTATCCACCTTGTCAAGCCCCCTCATAATCTTATACGTTTCGATAAGATCACCTCTCATTCTTCTGAATTCCAATGAGTAGAGGCTCAACCTACTCAACCTTTCCTCATGTCAACTCCCTTATCCCTGGAATCAACCTAGTGAACCTTTTCTGAACTGCCTCCAAAGCAAATATAACCTTTCATAAATATGGAAACCAAAACTGCATGCAGTATTCCAGGTGTGGCTTCACCAATACCCTGAATAACTGTAGCAAGACTTCCCTGCTTTTATACTCCATCCCCTTTGCAATAAAGGCCAAGATTCCATTGGCCTTCCTGATCACTTGCTGTACCTGCATACTATCCTTTGGTGTTTCATCGAGGGGACTGGAATATAAAGGGGTGGAAGTATTGCTGTAGTTATATACAGCTGTGGTTAGACCCCACCTGGAGTGCTGTGTCCAGTTCTGGGTACCACACCTCGAAGGATATATTGGCCTTGGCGGGGAGGGGGGGGGGGGGTGCAGCGCTGATTCACCAGAATGATATCAGGGCTAAAAGGGTTAAATTATGATGACAGGTTGTATGATTATTCTTGTATTCCCTGTCGTATTGAAGATTAAGGGATGATCTAATTGAGGTGTTGAAGATGATTAAAAGATTTGATAGGGCAGATTGAGAGAAACTAATTCCTGTGGTGGGGAGTCCAGAACAAGGGAGCATAACCTTACAATTAGAGCTAGGCCTTTCAGGGGTAATGTCAGGGAACACTTCTTTCACAAAGGATTGTGGAAATCTGGAACTCTCTTCCCCAAAAAGCTGTTAAGGCTACATCAATTGAAAATTTAATAACGGAGATTGATAAATTTGTTAGGCAAGGATATTAAGGGTTATGGAACCAAGGCGGGTAGATGGAGTTCAGATACAGATCAACCATGATCTAATTGAATGGTGGGACAGGCTCAAATTGCCTACTCCTGTACCTATGCTCGTATAATGTTATATATTAATAAAAAAAGCTCTATAACAATAAACCAATATCGCCTTCAAACTCTCCCTCAGTCAATTTTCCTCAATTACTAAAATAATTACCTCCAATGCCACGTAAGACTGGACACCGTTGGTTCGATCTAGACAATCAAGGCAGTTGGTTCTGAGCGTTCCTGACTGAAAACTTAAAAAAAATATATAGTTAATATTAGAAGCTTAAGTTTTACTTTCTGTAAAATAAATAGAAAGTTGTTCAGTCTTGAGGCTGCAAACTCCAATACCCCTCTGACACCAGAAGATGGAGTCAGCAGTATGCTGTTCAGGATCATATGCAGAAACAGACCAGCATCAATGGTATTGTAATTTATGGTAGCAATGAATTTTCAGCAATAGCGTACTTTTCTGAAGAACCAAGAATTTTCATGCTGTACCGGAAGATTTGAAAACCGAGATGATTATTGAACAAAGAGACTACTGACACAGAAGTGTGCATCAACTTCAGTCTTAGTTGCCACAACTATAAAGGGATATAAACCCAGTGACATAATTAATACAAATTTAAACATATGTCAAATGTTTAAATCATTAAAAAACATTATTTTAATTCTTGCACTGGTTAAAAAAAAACGCCGTATGCCTGCTTTTACCAGGCGTAAGGGTTTTAAGGGCTTTTGCTGGGCAGAAATTGGGCAAATAGCCCGAACTCTGCACCAGTGAAAGTGATGTTGCAGCAGATGCAAAGGATCAGTGCAAGCGAAACTTGACAGATCGCAGGTTCTGGGTTTTCGCACATGCGCAGCGCATACGGAAACCCGGAACTTGGGCCATTCTGAGCACTTATAACGGCGTACACTGTCCGTACGCAGTCATCAGCCCCAGAGAATCCGGGCCATGAGGTTCATTGTTGTCCTATTGTAAAATGGGAACCGGTGACAGGGACATATAGCTACAGTTTGCCCACACCACATTGCCCACATTGAAAATGGCATCCCTGGTAGGGCAACAGGAATGGAAATCAATTTAATATTTTTTTTAATGGAATCACCAAATTGTTGGTTTTAAATGCCCTCTGCTGCTCACAATAAGCAAGTAATATTGTTGGTTTTGTCCTATATATTTGAAAGAGGTTCAACAGTTTAAATGAGATAGCTAATTAATTACCTCTAGTTGTTTCCTATTATATTTAAATTTTATTAGAAAAATTAGTAAGGAAAGCGTGCTGTGCCCTAAACTTAAGTGTATCCCCTCCCTCCTCTAATGAAGACTGAGCCGAGATCTGGAACTCTGTGCACAAACATTGGTGCTCTGATTTGCCATACGATTGTCTCATTTGTTAGTAATATAACTTAATTGCCCAGAGAACTTACACAAAAACTGAACAGAAACTATATTCTTTATTACACCCTCAGTATAAATATTTGCTCAGCTAGTGTCAAAGTACTAAAATGAACACCAGTCGTACAAAGTCAGCCACAAACCAAAGAGTAACATTTATACTTGAAACCTGTGCCTTAAGTCAATATTTCCCTTTATAGATGAATAATTTTAACAATTATTTATAATTTACATTGAATTAAAAGGATTTATGAAAGGGAAATCATGCTTGACAAATCTTCTAGAGTTTTTTGAGGATGTAACGAGCAGAATGGATAAGGGAGAACCAGTGGATGTGGTGTATTTGAACTTTCAAGGTCCCACACAAGAGATTAGTGTGCAAAATTAAGGCACATGGTATTGGGGGTAATGTATTGACGTGGATAGAGAAGTGGTTGGCAGACAGGAAGCAAGAGTGGGAATAAACAGGTCCTTTTCAGAATGGCAGGAAGTGACTAGTGGGGTGCCGCAGGGTTCAGTGCTGGGACCCCAGCTATTTACAATATACATTAATGATTTAGATGAAGGAATTGAATGTAATATCTCCAGATTTGCAGATAACACTAAGCTGGGTGGCAATGTGAGCTGTGAGGAGGATGCTAGGAGGCTGCAGGGGGACTTGGACAGGTGATGTGAATGGGCAAATGCATGGCAGATGCAGTATCATGTGGATAAATGTGAGGTTATCCACTTTGGTTGCAAAAACAGGAAGGCAGATTATCTGAATGGTGACAGATTAGTAAAAGGGGAAGTGTAACGAGACCTGGGTGTCATGGTACATCAGTCATTGAAGGTAGGCATGCAGGTACAACAGGCAGTAAAGGCAGCAAATGACATGCTGGCCTTCATAGCGAGGGGATTTGAGTATAGGAGCAGGGAGGTCTTACTGCAGTTGTACAAGGCCTTGGTGAGACCACATCTTGAGTGTTGTGTGCAGTTTTGGTCTCCTAATCTGAGGAAGGACATTCTTGCTATTGAGGGAGTGCAGCAAAGGTTCACCAGACTGATTCCCGGGATGGCAGGACTGACAAATGAAGAAAGACTGGATCGACTAGACTTATATTCACTGGAATCTAGAAGAATGAGGGGGGATCTCATAGAAACATAACATTTTGATGGGATTGGACAGGTTAGATGCAGGAAGAATGTTCCCAATGTTGGGGAAGTCCAGAACCAGGGGTCACAATCTAAGGATAAGGGGTAAGCCATTTAGGACCGTGATGAGGAGAAACTTCTTCACTCAGAGAATTGTGAACCTGTGGAATTCTCCACCACAGAAAGTTGTTGAGGCCAGTTCGTTAGATATATTCAAAAGAGAGTTAGATGTGGCCTTTACAGCAAAAGGGATCAAGGGGTATGGAGAGAAAGCAGGAATGGGGTACTGAAGTTGCATGATCAGCCATGATCATATTGAATGGTGGTGCAGACTCGAAGGGCCGAATGGTCTACTCCTGCATCTACTTTCTATGTTACAACTGGCTATGGTCTGAAACCTGGAAGCAATCCAATATTATATGATGATTAGGTGTGCCGCATGATATCAATGCCAAGTTGATGATCATCTCCACCTCCTTCTGAGGTCCCCACCACCACAGAAGCCAGTCTTCAGCCAATTCAATTCCCTCCCCGTCATATCAGGAAAGATTATGGGTCCTGACAATATCCCAGCTGTCTTGCTCCAGAAGTAGCTGCGCCTCTAGCCAAACTGTACAGCTACAACGCTGGCATCGACCTGACAAAGTGGAAAATTGCCCAGGTATGTCCTGTCCACAAAAAGCAAGACAAATACAATCCGGTCAATTACTGCCCGATCAGCCTACTCTCAATCATCAAAAAATGATGGAAGGGGTCATTGACAGTGCCATTAAGCAGCACTTACTCACCAATAACCTGTCCACCGATGCTCAGTTTGGGTTCTGCCAGGACCACTCGGCTCCAGACCTCATTACAGCCATGGTCCAAACATGGACAAGAGAGTTAAATTCCAGAGGTGAGGTGAGAGTGACTGCCCTTGACATCAAGGCAGCATTTGAGCGAGTGTGGCATCAAGGAGCCCTAGTAAAACTGAAGTCAATAGGAATCAGGGGGAAAACTCACCACTGGCGTGAGTCATACCTAGCACAAAGGAAGATGGTTGTGGTTGTTGGAGGTCAATCATCTCAGTCCCAGGACATCTCTGCAGGAGTTCCTCAGGGCAGTGTCCTAGCCCATGTCCTAGGCCCAACCATCTTCAGCTGCTTCATCAATGACCTTCCCTCAATTATAAGGTCAGAAATGGGGATGTTCACTGATGATGGCACAGTGTTCAGTTCCATTTTCAACTCATCAGATAATGAAGCAGTCCATGCCTGCATGCAGCAAAAGCTGGACAACATTCAGCTGATAAGTGGCAAGTAACATTAGCGCCAGGCGATGACTATCTCCAACAAGTGAGAGTCTAACCACCTCTCCTTGATATTCAATGGGATTACCAATGTCAAATCCCCCAACAAATTAACATCGACCAGAAACTTAACTGATCCAGCCACATAAATACTGTGGCTACAAGAGCAGGTCAGAATCTAAATATTGAGCAGCTAGTGATTCACCTCCTGACTCCCCAAAGCCTTGCCATCATCTACAAGGCACAAGTCAGAGGTGTGATGGAATACTCTCTACTTGCCTAGATGAGTGCAATTCTAACAATACTCAAGAGCCTCAACACCATCCAGGGCTAACCAGCCCACTTGATTTGCACGAGGATATGTAAATGTAAATGCTAATTTAAAGGAACTGTGCCACACATTTTTCATTCATCTGTTAAAGTTTAATAAATACCTCCTCTGATGAATCAATTGGCAACTACATTGCACAGTGTGGAAGTGAACCGGGTCCAATCCCAGTCTGCACTTTCAGCTGAATGCAGTCCAGAGTCAGCAGAGAAGGTTAAGAGGCTATTTTTCGAGGTGTTCAAAATTATGAGAGCATTTGATAAAAATAAACTAATTCCACTGGCAATTGAGTCAGTAACCAGAGGACACATTTAAGACAATTGGCAAAAGAGCCAAAGGCAACATGGAGAATTTTTTTTACACAGCATGTTTTAATGATGCGGTATGAACTGCCTGAAATTGTGGTGGAAGCAGATTCAATAGTAACGTTCTAAAGGGAATTTGATATATAATTGAAAAAGAAAAAATTACAGGGCTGTGGGACTAATTGGATAGTACTTTCAAAGAGCTGGCACAGGCATGATTGGCCAAATGATCTCCTTCTGTGCTGTAAGTTGTGGTGTCAGCTGAGTGTCAGCAGGTAGCACCCTCACCTCTGAGTCTGAAGTTTGTGGGTTCAAGTCCCACTCCAGGGACTGGAGCACAAAAAAAATAATCTAAACGGACACTCCAGTGCAGTGCTGAGGGAGTGCTGCACTGTCGGAGGTGATATCATTTCGGATGAAATGTTAAACCGAGGCCTGGTCTGCTTTCTCAGGTGGACGTAAAAGATCCCATGGCACTATTTTGAAGAGGAGCAGGGGAGTTATCCCCGGTGTCCTGATCAACATTTATCTTCAATCAACATAACAAAACCAGATTTTCTGGTCATTATCACTTTGCTGTGCGCAAACTGGTTGCTGCGTTTCCCACATTACAACAATGACTACACTCCAAAGATACTTCATTGGCTGTAAAGCGCTTTGAGACGTCCAGTAGTCGTGAAATACGCCATATAAATGCAAGTCTTTTTAAGATTTTATGAATTACACAGGACTATAATCACAAGGCGGAGGATGAAGAAATCTGCCAGGGTTTTTGCTCCAGATCACTATCCAATGATATCTGCTGGACAGTGCAGGTGCAGAGGATGGCTGAGGGCAGGATCCCCATGGTCACATAGGCCGCCAAGAATCACTGTCTAATGTCATACATGAAGAACGGCTACTTGAGAGGGGTACCAGCAACGTTCCCTCTGAGCTGTGCGGCAATGCAATAATGGGAACGGTCCCGCGCAGACCATTCATCGGATTTTCCATCGGAAATACTGCGCATGAGCAGAATTTAAAGGGACCGCGCATTAAAACAAACAGGTTGCGCAGAACAAAGCGCAGCTCACGGGACATTGGGTACCAGAGGACTGTAGTCTAGCATGTGTCAGTACATGCAGAGAACTGAAGATTTGGGACTGGGCGATTAATCATTCTCATGCCACATTATGCAAACATTCTCGCATTGGGGTTAACTTCAGGAATTTGCTGTTTGTGTGCTCAGGTCACTGAGTTTATTGATTCAGGAGTTATGATTGGCCAGAACACAGGAAAAAGAGAGGAAAGTGTTACATATATGGACTTGTATTTATTCTGTACAGCCACCAGAGGGCTCATCCGCTGGAGTCCCAAGGGATCCCATAATCCCTTGGAAGCACAGATATTTAAGGAGGCTTCATAGGTTGGAGGGACACTCTGGAGACCTGCAATAAAAGACGAAGGTCACACTTTACTTTGAGCTCACAGTGTTCAGTCTGACTCTCCATACACAACAACTGGCTACGAGATACAGATAGCAAACCCAAAGATGCAGAGAACAGTAGGCATCCTGGAGAAATTCTTGGAGAGAGATGATTGATTGGGAAAATTTTGTGGAGCGACTCGACCAATACCTTGTGGCCAACGAGCTAGATGGGGAACAGAGCGCTGCCAAACGAAGGGCGATCCTCCTCACCGTCTGTGGGGCACCAACATATGGCCTCATGAAGAATCTGCTCTCTCCAGCGAAACCCACGGAGAAATCATACGACGATTTGTGCACACTGGTCTGACAGCATTTGAACACGAAGGAAAGCATTCTGATGGCGAGGTACTGGTTCGACATCTACAAAAGATCTGAAGGCCAGGAAATGGTGAGTTGTGTCGCCGAGCTAAGACGCCTTGCAGAACATTGCGAATTTGAAGGACATTGGGAGCACATGTTCAGAGACTTTTTTGTACTTGGCATAGGCCACAAAACTATACTTTGCAAACTTTTGACTGTAGAGACCCCAACCTTGAGGAAGGCAATAGCGATAGCCCAGGCGTTCATTGCCACCAGTGACAATACTAAGCAAATCTCTCAGCACACAAGTGCTGCTACAAGTACTGTGAACAAAGTGATGATATTTTCGAATCGTAATGTACAGGGCAGGTCACACATACCTGTAGCTGCACGTCCACAGATAACTCAGAGTCCACCATCAAGGGTGATGAATGCTAGGCCATTAACACCTTGTTGGCGCTGCGGGGGTGATCATTGTTTCCATTCATGCCGATTCAAAGAGTACGTTTGCAAGGGCTGTGGAACAATGGGACACCTCCAACGAGTGTGCAAGCGAGCTGCAAAGCCTATTAACCTACAAACCACTATGTTGCAGAGGAGGGCAGATCCATGGAGAATCACGATGAACCAGAGCCTCAGACCGAGGAGGCAGAAGTACATGGGGTACACACATTCACCACGAATTGTCCCACGATAACGCTGAACTCCCGGTGTCAATGGAGCTGGACACAGGCGCGAGCCAGTCCATCATGGGCAAAAAGACTTTCGAAAGTTGTGGTGCAACAGGGCCTCAAGGCCAGTCTTAACTCCAGTTCGCATGAAACTAAGAACTTACATGAAAGAACTGATTCCTGCAATCGGCAGTGCTACCGTAAAGGTCTCCTACGATGGAGCGGTGCACAAGCTACCACTCTGGGTGGTACCGGGCGATGGTCCCACGCTGCTCGGCAGGAGCTGGCTGGGAAAGATACACTGGAACTGGGACAACATCCGAGCGCTATCGCCCGCTGACGACACTTCATGTGCCCAGGTCTTAAACAAATTTCCTTCGCTGTTCGAACCAGGCATCGGGAAATTCCAAGGAACAAAAGTGCAGATCCACCTAATTCCGGGGGCGCGACCCATCCATCACAAGGTGAGCACAGTACCGTACAGGATGAAAGGGTAGAGATCGAGCTAGACCGGCTGCAACGAGAGGGCATCATTTCACTGATCTAGTTCGGCAAGTGGGCCAGTCCTATTGTCCCAGTCCTCAAGGGAGACGGCAGAGTCAGAATCTGTGGCGATTACAAAGTAACTATCAATCGTTTCTCCCTGTAGGACCAATACCCACTACCAAAGGCCGACGACCTTTTTGCAATGCTGGCGGAAGGAAAGACATTCACGAAGCTGGATCTGACTTCAGCCTACATGACGCAGGAACTGGAGGAATCATCGAAGGCCCTCACCTGCATCAACACGCACAAAGGTCTTTTTGTTTATAACAGATGCCCATTTGGAATACGATCAGCGGCGGCGATATTCCAGAGAAACATAGAAAGTTTACTGAAGTCAGTCCTGCACACCGTGGTCTTCCAGGACAACATCTTGGTCACAGGTCGGAACACAGTCGAGCACCTGCAGAACCTGGAGGAGGTTCTTAGTCGACTCAACCGCGTGGGGTTCAGCTTAAAACGATCGAAGTGCATTTTCCTGGTGCCTGAAGTGGAGTTCTTAGAAAGGAGGATTGCGGCGGATGGCATCAGGCCCACCAACGTAAGACGGAGGCAATCGAGAACGCACCGAGGCCACAGAATGTGATGGATCTACGGTCGTTTCTGGGACTCTTGAACTACTTTGGTAACTTCTTACCAGATCTCAGCACACTGTTAGAACCACTGCATGTCTTATTATGAAAGGGGGCCGAATGGGTTTGGGGCAAAAGCCAAGAAAATGCCTTTGTAAAAGCGAGAAAATTGTTAAGCTCAAACAAATCGCTTGTGTTGTATGATCCATGTAAGCGTTTGGTACTAGCATGTGACGTCGGGTGTGTATTGTAACAAGCTAATGATTTTGGGAAACTGCAACCAGTTGCTTATGCATCCAGGAGTCTGTCTAAGGCTGAGAGAACCTACAGCATGATTGAGAAAGAAGCGTTAGCGTGTCTCTATGGGGTAAAGAGAATGCATCAATACCTGTTTGGGCTAAAATTCTAATTGGAAACTGACCATTAGATCCCCGTTTTCCGAGAGTAAAGGGATAAATACCAATGCATCGGCCCGCATACAACTACGCCATCCGCCACAGGCCAGGCACAGAAAACTGCACCGATGCTCTCAGTAGGCTGCCATTGCCCACCAAGGGGGTGGAAATGGTGCAGCCCGCAGATCTAGCCATGGTTATGGAAGCATTTGAGAGTGAGCAATCACCCGTCACTGCCCGGCAGATCAAAACCTGGACAACCAGGACCCCTTATTATCTCTAGTCAAAAGCTGTGTGCTTCACGGGAGCTGGTCCAGTGTCCCAGTGGAAATGCAGGAAGAGATAAAGCCATTCCAGCGGCGCAAAGGTGAAATGTTTATACAGGCAGACTGCCTTCTGTGGGGCAATCGAGTAGTGGTCCCCAAGAAGGGCAGAAACACCTTCATCAATGACCTCCATAGTACCCACCCAGGCATCATAATGATGAAAGTGATAGCCAGATCCCACGTGTGGTGGCCCGGTATCGATGCGGACTTCGAGTCCTGCATTCACAGATGTAATACATGCTCGCAGTTAAGCAATGTACCCAGGGAGGTGCCGCTAAGTTAATGGTCTTGGCCCTCCAAACCATGGTCTAGGATACACGCGACTATGCAGGCCCGTTCTTGGGTAAAATGTTCCTTGTGGTTGTAGACGCGTATTCCAAGTGGATTGAATGCGAGATAATATCGGCTAGCACGTCCGCTGCCACTACAGAAAGCCTGCGGGCCATGTTTGCCACACATGGCTTACCCGATGTCCTGGTGAGCGACAATGGGCCATGTTTTACCAGTGCGGAGTTCAAAGAATTCATGACCCGTAACAGGATCAAACATGTCACATCTGCCCCGTTTAAACCAGCGTCCAATGATCAGGCAGAGAGAGCAGTGCAAACCATTAAGCAAGGCTTGAAGAGGGTAACTGAAGGCTCATTGCAGACTCGCCTATCCCGAGTCCTGCTTAGTTACCGCACGAGACCACACTCACTCACTGGGATCCCACCTGCTGAACTGCTCATGAAAAGAGCACTTAAGACAAGGCTCTCGTTAGTTCACCCTGATCTATATGAACAGGTAGAGAGCAGGCGGCTTCAACAAAGTGCATACCATGATAGCGCAATTGTGTCACTCGAGATTGAAATCAATGATCCTGTATTTGTATTAAATTATGGACAAGGTCCCAAGTGGCTTTCCGGCACTGTCCTAGCCAAGGAGTGGAACAGGGTGTTTCGGGTCAAACTTTTAAATGAACTCATTCACCGGAAACACTTGGACCAAATCAAACTCAGATTCGCGGACTATCCTGAGCAACCCACCTTGGACCCTACCTTTTTTGATCCCCCAACATACACACCAGTGGCAACCGGCACCACAGTTGACCACAAAGCAGAACCCATCATCCACAGCAGCCCAGCAGGGCCCAACACACCAGGCAGCACAGCAAGGCCAGCTGCACAGCAGCCTAGCAAGGGCCCAACAAATGATTCAACAACACCAGCTTGCACACCGAGAAGATCAACCAGGGCAAGAAAGGCCCCAGATCGACTCACATTGTAAATAGTTACACTATTGACTTTGGGGGCGGGGTGGGGGGCAGAGGATTGTTATTAATGTGGACTTGTATTTACTCTGTACAGGCACCAGAGGGCTCATCCCCTGGAGTCCCAAGGGATCCCATAATCCCTTGGGAGCACAGGTATTTAAGGAGGCTTCACAGGTTGGAGAGGCACTCTGGAGACCTGCAATAAAAGACTACGGTCACACTTTACTGTGAGCTTACAGTGTTCAGTCTGACTCTTTCTCCATACACTACAGAAAGGACACGAGTCTAAATACATGCCAAGAGGATATCAATGGTTAGTGTTAATAAAAGGAGTCACTTTAATACTGATTGCACTGGAAAGAATCCTTTTTTGCAAGTTGGCATCTCGAGGTACAGGGATCGCCTGCAATGGTAGCACTTGGAATTCAGGGAACATGCCCTCCCCCCGCCCCCGGGGCCGGCCCTCCCCCCACCCCGAGGATGGGCCAATTGTTTTCAGTAAAGGATGCTTTCAAGTGTGACCTGTGACAGCCTTGTTTAAGGACCTTAGAGGTCAAAATTCGATACTGCCGCTTTTGAGGAGGTGTCACCGCATGAGTGCTGATTTTACCATCAGGTGTGAGGTGCAGGCTCTGTTGTAGGGCACTTCTAAAGGCAAAGGCACCTGCTGGGCATATGTATGTACGTGTGTATAAAATGGCTGCTAGATATAAAATGGCTGCCAGAGATTTTGCAAAGCATCAGGGGAACTCAACTTGCTGATCTGGCCACATTCCTAGGTAACTGATACAACTGCGTTTCTCACACAGGCACACACAATTAACTCAAAATCAGCACATTCCAAAACCCAGACCAGATGTCTCTGCCCAATGGTACAGAATGGAACTCTGTAATTGTATTAAGATAAGAAAGCTAGGCTCAGGCAGAACCCAAGGACAGTAGAGATAAGGGGGTCTGGAGAACATCACGAGGGCATGAGATGATCACCCAGTCCCCTGGTGACTGGGGGGGCCAACTCCATTGGTCCAGAGGAATCGATTTGTAATCTATACTCATTATGATTGGATTTAATCCAACCGAAGTAAGCTGTGTAAGCTGTTGTAAAACATATAAGTATCGATGAACTCCTTTGTTCAGTGGAGAGAAGTGCCTGGAGTAACCCAGAGGCTTCCTCCCCGCCGGCGTAATAAAGACTGTTTTGAAATTGGAACCGACCCAGTGTGGCAAGTGATTCTTCCAGGAAAACATTCTGCTAACAGGCTCCAACTGCCAAATTCAGGTTTTACGCCCAAAGGTGAGAGAGCAGCACTAAAAAGTGGCGTTGCACACTCATCCTTGGGCAGGAGCTCAGGAGACCGACTGAATTTTGCATCGGGAGGCTGTCACCATGCTCGCTGGAAAACGGGAAGAAAAAACCAGTGGGAAGGAGAACATTTGCAGAGAAATTACAAAGAGGTGCAAGAACTATAAAACAGTAATAATGGGGGATATCAGTGATCCTAATATAGACTGGGATAGTAAGTGTCAAGGACAGAGAGGGGGAAGAATTCTGAACTGTGTTCAGGAGAACTTTCTTGATCAGTACGTTTCCGGTCTAACGAGGAAGAAGGCATTGCTGGATCTGGTTCTGGGGAATGAGGTGAGTCAAGTGGAGCATGTATCAGTAGGGAAACATTTAGGGAACAATGATCATAGTATCATAAGGTTTAGGTTAGCTATGGAAAAGGACAAAGAGCAATCTAGAGTTAAAATAATTCATTGGAAGAGGGCCAATTTCAGTAGGTTGAGAATGGATCTGGCCCGGGTAAATTGGAATCAAAGATTGTCAGGCAAAACTGTAATTGAACAATGGGCTGCCTTTAAAAGAGGAGATGGTTCGGTAACAGTCGAGGTACATTCCCACGAGGGGGAAAGGTAGGGCAGTGAATGTCAGAGCTCTTTTGGATGACGAAAGAGATAAAATAAGATAAAGCAGAAAAAAAGGGGCTTATGACCGATGTCAGGTTGAGAATACAAGTGAGAACCAGGCTGAATACAGAACGTTCGGCGGGGAAGTGAAAAAGGAAATAAGAGGGGCAAAGAGAGAGTATGAGAATGTTGTTGAATGGCGGTGCAGGCTCGAAGGGCCTACTCCTGCACCTAATTTCTATATTTCTATGGCTGAGGTACTAAATGAGTACTTTGAATCTGTCTTCATGGAAGCAGATTTTGCCAAAGTCATAGTGACTTTTTGATAATTGATAAAGAGGCACTAAAACAAGAAATGCAAAAACAATAGGGCAGTAATAGTGAGGGGTTTCAATTACCCTAATATTAACTGGGATACTATCAGTGTAAAAAGGTACAGAGGGCACAGAATTCCTAAATTGCATTCTGGAGAACTTTTTTAGTCAATACATAGCATGATGAACAAGAGGGAGGGCATAGAAACATAGAAAATAGGTGCAGGAGTAGGCCATTCGGCCCTTCGAGCCTGCACCACCATTCAATAAGATCATGGCTGATCATTCAACCTCAGTATCCCTTTTCCTGCTTTCTCTCTATACCCCTTGATCCCTTTAGCCATAAGGGCCATATCTAACTCCCTTTTGAATATATCTAACAAACTGGCCTCAACAACTTTCTGCGATAGAGAATTCCACAGGTTAACAACACTGAGTGAAAAAGTTTCTCCTCATCTTGGTCCTAAATGGCTTACCCCTTATCCTTAGACTGTGACCCCTGGCAGTTCTGGATTTAGCGTTAGGGAATGAAGCTTTGCAGGTGGAAGGGAATGAAACTGGGCCGGTGGAAGGAGTAGCAGTGGGAGAGCATTTTTGCGGTCGTGATCATAATTCAGTTAGTTTTAGCATAATTATGGATAATGACAAAAAAAAAACAGGAGTAGGAGTTCTAAATTGGGCGAAGGCCAATTTTACTGGGCTGAGAAATGATTTAGCAAAAGTGGACTGGAAACAGTTACTTGAAGGTAAATCAGTGCCAGAGCAGCGGGAGGCATTCAAGAGGGAGGTATATAGAGTTCAGGGTAAACATGTGCCCACAAAGAAAAAGGGTATAACTGCCAAATTTAGAGCCCTCTGGGTGACCAGGTGCATTCAGGGTAAGATAAGGCAAAAAAGGGAAGCCTATATCAGATATTGTGAGCTCAATACTGCAGAAAGCCTAGAAGAGTATAGAAAGTGTAGAGGTGAAATTAAGGAAATTAGGAAAGCAAAAAGAGGGCATGAAAAAATACTGGCAAGTAGAATTAAAAAGAACTCAAAGATGTTTTACAATTACATAAAGAGCAAGAGGATAACTAAGGAAAGAGTAGGGTCTATTAGGGACCAAAATGGTGATCTATGGGTGGAGGCAGAGGAATTGGGTAAGCTACTAAATTAATACTTTGCGGCCGTCTTCACAGAATGGGGGGATGATGCCGATGTGGAAGGTCAGAAGGAAGATAGTGAAATATTGGACGGGATAAACATTGAGAGAGAGGAAGTTTTAAGTAGATAAATCGCCAGGACTGGATGAACTATATCCGAGGCTACTAAAAGAAGCAAGGGAGAAAATTGCAGAGGCTCTGACCACCATTTTTCAATCCTCCCTGGCTACACGAATTGTGCCAGAGGATTGGAGAACTGCTAACGTTGTACCGTTGATAAAAAAGGGAGGAAAGGATAAACCGAGTAATTACAGGCCAGTTAGTTTAACCTCTGTGGTGGGCAAATTACTGAAATCAATTCTGAGGGACAGTATAAAACTTCATTTAGAAAGGCACAGAATAATCAAACACAGTCAGCATGGATTGTTCAGGGAAGGTCGTGTCTGACTAACTTGATTGAATTTTTTGAGGAGGTAACAAGGAGGGTTGATGAGGGCAGTGCGTTTGATGTAGTGTATATGGATTTTAGCAAGGCTTTTGACGAGGTCCCACATGATAGACTGATCAAAAAGTAAAAGCCCATGGGATCCAAGGGAGAGTGGGAAATTGGATAGAAAATTGGCTCAGTGGCAGGAAGCAAAGGGTTATGGTTGAGAGGAGTTTGTGACTGGAAGGCTGTTTCCAGTGGGGTTCCACAGGGCTCAGTACTCAGTCCCTTACTTTTTGTAGTATATATTAATGATTTAAACTTAAATGTAGGGGGCACGATAAAGACATTTGCAGATGATACAAAGATTGGCCGTGTGGTTGACAGTGAGGAGGAAAGCTCTAGACTACAGGAGGATATCGATGAACTGGTCAGTTGGGCAGAAAAGTGGCAAATGGAATTCAGTCCTGAAAAGTGTGAGGTAATGCATTTGGGGAGAGGCAACAAGGCAAGTGAATACACAATAAATTGGAGGATACTGAGAGGTATGGAGGAACAGAGAGACCTTGGAGTATATGTCCACAGATCCTTAAAGGTAGCAGAACAGGTCAATAAGGTAGTTAAAAAGGCATACGGAATGCTTTCCTTTATTAGCCGAGGCATAGAATACAAGAGCTGGGAAGTTATGCTAGAACTGTATGCAACACTAGTTAGGCCACAGTTTGGGTACTGCGTGTAGTTCTAGTCACCACATTACAGGAAGGATGTGATTGCACTAAAAAGAGTGCAGAGGAGATTTACAAGGATGTTGCCAGGACTGGAAAACTTTAGCCATGAGAAAAGATTGGATAGGCTGGAGTTGCTTTCCTTGGAACAGAGCAGGTTGAGGGGATATTTAAATCGAGGTGTATAACATTATGGGGGGCCTAGATAAAGTGGATAGGAAGGACCTATTTCCCTTAGCAGAGGGGTCAATAATCAGGGAGCATAGATTTAAAGTAGTTGGTAGAAGGATTAGAGGGGAAATGAGGAAACATGTCTTCACCCAGAGGGTGGTGGGAGTCTGAAACACACTGCCTGACAGGGTGGTAGAGGCAGAAACCCTCATCACATTTAAAAAGGTAATTGAATGTGCACTTAAAGAACCGTGAACTACAGGGCTACGGACCTAGTGCTGGAAGATGGGATTAGGCTGGGTAGCTCTTTTCGACTGGCACGGACACAATGGGCTGAATGGCCTCCTTCTGTGTCGTTACATTTCTATGATTCTAGAAAGGCTGGCTATATTTAAAGTAGATAAGTCACAATGACCGGATGGGATATATCCTAGGTTGCTGAGGGAAGTAAAGGTGGACATTGCAGAGGCACTGGCCATAATCTTCCAATCCTCCTTGGTGGTGCCAGAGTAATGGAAAATTGAAAATGTTGCACCCTTTGTTCAAAAATGGGTGCAAGGATAAACACAGCAACTACAGGCCAGTCAGCTTAACCTCGGTGGTGGGAAGCTTTTAGAAACAATAATCCAGGACAAAATTAACAGTCACTTGGACAAGTGTGAATTAATCAAGGGAAACCAGCACAAATTTGTCAAATGAAAATTGTGTTCGACTAATCTGATTTAATTTTTTGATGAGGTAACAGAGAGGGATGATGAGGGCAATGCGGTTGATGTGGTGTACATGGATTTCAAAAGGTGTTAGATAAAGTGCCACATAATAGGCTTGTCAGCAAAGTTGAAGTGCATGGAATAAAAGGGACAGTGGCAGCATGGATATGAAATTGGTTAAATGACAGGAAACAGAGGGAGGTGGTGAATGGTTTTTCAGACTGGAGAAAGGAATACAATGGTGTTCCTCAGTGGTCGGGACTAGGACCACTGCTTTTCTTGATATATATTAATGATTTGGACTTAGGTGTACAGGGCACAATTTCAAAATTTGCAGATAACAAAAATTGGAAGTTTAGTGAACAGTGAGGAGAATTGGGATAGACTTCAAAAAGATATAGACAGGGAATGGGTCGACACATGGCAGATGAAGTTTAACTCCGAATTCTAAGTGCGAAGTGATACATTTTGGTCGGAAGAACGAGGAGAGGCAATATAAACTAAAGGGTACAATTCTAAAGGGGGTTCAGCATCAGAGACTTGGGGGTATATGTGCACAAATAGTTGAAGGTGGCAGAGTAGGTTGAGGAAGCCGTTAAAAAAGCATACGGGATCCTGGGCTTTATAATTAGTGCATAGAGTACACGGAAGTTATGATGAACCTGTATAAAACACTGATTTGTCATTAACTGGAGTACTGTGTCCAATTTTGGGCACCACACTTTAGGAAGGATGAGAAGGCTTTTTGATAGGGCACAAAACAGATTTACAAGACTGGTTCCAGGAATGAGGGACTTCAGTTACGTGGATAGACTGGAGAAGCTGGGGTTGTTCTCCTTAGAGCAGAGAAGGTTGAGAGGAGATTTGATAGAGGTGTTCAAAATCATGAGGGGTCTAGACAGAGTAGAGAGAGAGAAACTGCTCCCATTGGCTGCAGGGTCGAGAACCAGGATACAGATTTAATGTGATTGGCAGATGATTCAAAGGCGACATGAGGGAAAACTTTCTGCGCAGCGAGTGGTTATGATCTGGAATGCGCTGCCTGAAAGGCAGATTCAATTGTTGCTTTCAAAAGGGAATTAGATAAGTACCTGAAGGAAAAAAGTTTGCAGGGCTACGGGAATAGGGCGGGGGAGTGGGACTAGCTGAAGTGCTCTTGCAGAGAGCCGGCATGGGCTCAATGGGCTGAATCGCCTCCTACTGTGCTGTATTGATTCTATGATTCTAACCTTTATTTATTTTTTTGCTAAAAATCAGGTCCAGAAATGCATGCACAATGCATCCATGACATTAGGATGACATGAACAGCATGGACATCAGATATTCACCCAGTTGCTTTTTAATGTATAGTTGGTGACCATTTCAAGGGCTCAATTTTCCACATGGGTGATTTTTGGTGCAGTTGAAGAGGTATGTCAGATTTTCTTGGAGCCCAAATGTGCCAGAAAAAAAGTTTAGAGTTTCGCCAGAATTAAGTTTGCATTTGGCGCGGCACACATTGGCCTTAAGTTCTGTGGGTGGAGCTTAAGGCCTGCGCCAAAAGCTGATGTTGCCAGGGTACATAAGAACATAAGAATTAGGAGTAGGGCATTCGGCCCCTCAAGCCTGCACTGCCATTCAATGAGATCATGGCTGATCTTCTACCTCAACTCCACTTTCCTGCACTATCCCCATATCCCTTAATATCCAAAAATCTATCGATTTCTGTCGTGATTATAGTCAACGACTGAGCCTCCACAGCCCTTTGGGGTAGAGAATTCCAAAGATTCACCAGCCTCTGAGTGAAGAAATTTCTCCTCATCTCAGTCCTAAACAGCCAACCCCTTATTCTGAGACTGTGACCCCTGGTTCTAGACTCTCCAGCCAGAAGAACCATCCTCCCTGCATCTACCCTGTCAAGCCCTGTAAGAATTTTGTTTATTTCAATGAGATCACCTCTCATTCTTCTAAACTCTAGAGAATAAAGGCCTAGTCTACTCAATCTCTCCTCATAGGACAATCCCCCCATCCCAGGAATCAATCTGATGAACCTTTGTTGCACTCTCTCTATGGCAAGCATATGCTTCCTTAGGGTAAGGAGATCAAACCTGTACACAATACTCCAGATGATGTTTCACCAGGGCCCTACATAAGTGCAGTAAGACATCTTTACTCTTGTACTCAAATCCTCTTGTAATAAAGGCCAACATACCATTTGCTTTCTTAATTGCTTGCTGTACTTGTATGTTAACTTTCAGTGATTCGTGTACAAGAACACCCAGGTCCCAATCTCTCACCATTTAAAAAATACTCTGCTTTTCTATTTTTTCCTAATGAGGGACGTTCTGAAGGGCTGAGGCTGGAATCTGCTGAAGGGCTGAGACTGGGCTGGAAACAAAAAGTGACACTACTGCTATCCCAGGCTGACAGGACCCCTGACCCCCACCAGTGCCGCTCCTATCCCGGGCTGAATGCCTCCCTCCCCCCCACCACCGGTGCCGTGTCTTCAGCTCGGCTAAAACAATAGTGTCTTCTCTCCAACGATTTTCTCTTCTCTGCGCCAATTTCCTTAAGTGTAGGGAAGGTTTTTAAGAAGGGTGCAGTGCGCGTTTTTGAAAAATATCCTACTTGGCCAAACTTGCTTAACTGGCCAGAGGTGACGCACCCGGCAGGTTCCGCCCCCAGTGATGGCAAAAAATTGGGAACTAAAAAAATTGGATGTACCTTCTTTAGAATGGCGCAGAAACTTTGGCGAAACTTGCAGATTTTTGTCTGCTTAAAAAAAAGCATCGTACTCTTTTTTTAAAATGACGCAGAATGATGGCCAAAATTCAGCCCCAAATATCTACCACTCAAGGGAAAAGAATATTTAATTTAATTACATCAGTAAAAGTAAATCATTTATTGAAGCCTATTTATTAAAACACAAATGCAGTCTAGGTTATCACAGTGGTTAACTGGAAGATGCAACTTGGTTGTTCACTGTACTATGAACGAAATTTCATAGATTCATATATAGGAATGATACATGGAATTCACTGCTAGTATAGCTTACTCAGAGCTCTGTAAAAAATAAAACGTCATAATCGACACATGCAATCTTAGTCAATCAAGGACAAAGCAGCCGCTTGATTGGCACCCCATCACCACCTTCAACATTCACTCCCTCCACCACTGGCGCACCGTGGCGGGCAGTGTGTACAATTTACAAGATGCACTGCAGCAACTCGCCAAGGCTTCTTCGGCAGCACCTCCCAACCTTGCAGCCTCTACCACCTAGAAGGACAAGAGCAGCAGGTGCATGAGAGCACCATCACCTGCAAGTTCCCCTCCAAGTTACACACCATTCTGACTTGGAAATATATCACTGATCCTTCATCGTTGCTGGCTCACCACCACCTTCTCGAAGGCAATTAGGGATGGGCAATAAATGCTGGCCTTGCCAGCGATGCCCACATCCCAGAACGAATAAAAAACCCCACAAATGATATGAATTTAGGGCATATCTGGAATTTACATAAGCATGTATCTAATGTATGCGTGCATTGTGCACCTGGGTACAATGTCATTTTGATTATTACGTGTGTTTCTAGTTCATTTATTGCTGCTACAATCCTATTTGAATGATGGAATTCGAACTAACTAGTCAACACAAGGTTCTATGTTGGATTCTAGTCACGAGAAACTAAAGTGCCAGTTTATTGCAGACCAGGTCAACAACGGTTTACATAAATGCTAATCATCCATGTTTTATGTTTACATTAGTTACTTGTGGAATCAAAGTTTCCCAGACCTCCTCAGGTTCCACGATGGGTGGCCTCTGGGTTCTTGGAATTTCTCACGCAACATCTGCTGTCGCGAAACCACTCGCAAAGATACTCAACTACAGGGGACCCAAACTTTATACAGTAAATGCAATATTTGTAGAAGCCATGTGATCAGTTGTCATGTAATCAGATGTCACATGGTCAGATGTCATGTGCTCAGAATGTCACATGATCAAACCTCCAGGAACGCCTCCAACCAGAGTTGGCAACCCTACCCACCCACCATCTACCATTTACAATCAATATTAATGACTTGGATGAAGGGACCGAGTGTAATGTAATCAAGTTTGCTGATGATACAAAGATGGCTGGGAAAGCAAATTGTGAGGAGGGCACAAAAAATCTGCAAAGGGATATAGGCAGGCTAAGTGAGTGGGCAAAAATTTGGCAGATGGAATATAATGTGGAAAAATGTGAGGTTATCCACTTTGGCAGAAAAAAATAGAAAATTAAATTATAATTTAAATGGAGAAAAATTGCAAAGTGCTGCAGTACAGAGGGACCTGGAGGTCCTTGTGCATGAAACACAAAAATTTAGTATGCAGGTACAGCAAGTAATCAGGAAGGCAAATGGAATGTTGGTCTTTATTGCAAGGGGGATGGAGTATAAAAGCAGAGAAGTCCTGCTACAACTGTACAGGGTATTAGTGAGGCCACACCTAGAGTACTGCATACAGTTTTGGTCTCCGTATTTAAGGAAGGATATACTTGCATTGGAGGCTGTTCAGAAGGTTCACTAGGTTGATTCCAGAGATGAGGGGGTTGACTTATGAGTAGGTTGGGCCTATACTCATTGGAGTTCAGAAGAATGAGAAGTGATCTTATCGAAACACAAGATAATAAGGGGGCTCGGCAAGGTGGATGCAGAGAGGATATTTCCACTCAGGGGAAACTAAAACTAAGGGATATAGTCTCAGAATAAGGGGCCGCCCATTTAAAATTGAGATGAGGAGGAATTTCTTCTCCGAAGGTTGTAAATCTATGGAATTCTCTGCCCGAGGGCTGTGGAGGCTGGGTCATTGAATATATTTAAAGTGAAGATAGACAGATTTTTGAGCAATAAGGGAATAAAGGGTCATGAGGAGCAGACAGGGAAGTGGCGTCAAGTCCATGATCAGGTCAGCCATGATCTTATTAAATGGCAGAGCAGGCTCGAGGGGCCAAATAGTCGACTCCTGCTCCTAGTTCTTATGTTCTTAATGACGTGATAATTGTTAATCAACCTCTCTAGCCCATTTAGATCATTCAATCCCATTCCTGCATGTAGTCAATTACTGTTAGAGATTTTATAATGTCAAACTTCAATTTTTTTTCTTACTTTTCCTTTGTCTTTTCTCTCTCTCTTAATCCAATCTTTCTTTCCCTCTGATTTGACTCTAATCATCATCATCATAGGCGGTCCCTCGAACGAGAATGACTTGCTTCCACAAGAGTTCACAGATATTTCAATGAAGGACCCGATGTTCCAGTCCTGAACTCCAATGAGGGGGTGGAAGATGCCCCTGCGTGAATTTTTTTAACGTGCGGTGACCGTTGCACATCAGCCACCACACGGCCTTTATCCAGTGGCAAGGGTTGAACCAGGACGACTGGAGACCTGCTCTGCTGCACGGACCTAATGCGCGCACATATCGCAGTATGGGCAGGCACGTGCTGCCTCTGGGCCATCGGCTCTTCTGGGCCCCGTACCCTCATTCGCCGCACTTTCGGCCATGATGTTCCAGGGCTTGGCGCTCCAGCTCTATTTATAGCCCCGACCTGCGGTGGTGTTCTCACACAGGTTGGAACGGCCCACGATGATTCTAATGCATCCTCGTTCTCCATCGTTCCTCTGTTTCTGACTCAATCATTAAATCCCATTGGTTAAGGAGATACTCTGTTGGTCCTGCACCATTCTAAGTTTGCATTTCCAGCAAGTTACAGCACACAAAAAAAATTGATTCGAAGGGTGCAGGGAAAAGCCTAACTAACGCAAGATCTGGCCCATGATATCTGACACACTTATTTCACACTGAATGTCACGTTGTGCTGCAGATTCAAAATAATCTTAAAAAAATAAAGCCATACGGAGCCTGAAATTTTAAATAGTTCCAACTACATTCTGATTCACCTTAGCTAAATAGGTATAAGCTGTAAGTAGCTACAATTTCTGAACTTGTCTTTGTGGAGCAATGGCCTTAAAAGAAAAGGACAGGTTAATAACTAAATACCACAATGGTGGTCCAAATGTCAGACTGCTCGAGAGCAACCCCAACAAACATTAACACTGCCCTTTCCCAAATACATCCGTCTCATTTGTAAAGAAATGAAAAGGGATGCAGGGAACAGCATCAGCCCTTATACATGGCCTTCTTTGACCTTACAAAGGCCTTTGACACTGTCAACCGTGAGGATCTATGGAGGGTCCTCCTTCGTTTCGGATGCCCCCAAAACTTTGTCACCATCCTCCTGCTCCTGCTCCACCACGACTTGCAGGCCATGATCCTTACCAACGGATCCATTACAGACCCAATCCACGTCTGGACCGGGGTCAAACAGGGTTGCATCATCGCCCCAACCCTCTTCTCAATCTTCCTCGGTGCCATACTCCACCTCACAGTCAACAAGCTCCCGGCTGGAGTGGAACTAAACTACAGAACCAGTGGGAAGCTGTTCAACCTTCACCGTCTCCAGGCCAGGTCCAAGACCACCCCAACCTCTGTTGTCAAGCTACAGTAAGTGGACGACGTCTGTGTCTGCGCACGTACAGAGGCTGAACTCCAGGACATACTCGACGTATTTACTGAAGTGTACGAAAGCATGGGCCTTACACTAAACATCTGTAAGACAAAGGTCCTCCACCAGCCTGTCCTCGCCACACAGCACTGCCCCCCCCAGTTACCAAGATTCACGGCGCGGCCCTGGACAACGTGGACTATTTCCCATATCTCGGGAGCCTCTTATCAACAAGAGCAGACATTAACGACGAGATTCAACACTGCCTCCAGTGCAGCCTTTGGCTGCCTGAGGAAAAGAGTGTTTAAAGACCAGGCCTTCAAATATGCCACCAAACTCATGGTCTATAGGGCTGTAGTAGTTCCTGCCCTCCTGTATGGCTCAGAGACATGGACCATGTACAGTAGACACCCCTCAAGTCGCTGGAGAAATACCACTAACGATGCCTCCGCAACATCCTACAAATCCCCTGGGAGGAAAGACGCACCAACGTTAGCGTCCTCGACCAGGCCAACATCCCCAGCATCGAAGCACTGACCACATTTGGTCAGCTTCGTTGGACAGGCCACATTGTTCACATGCCAGACACGAGACTCCCAAAGTAAGCGCTCTACTTGGAACTCCTTCATGGCAAACGAGCCAAAGGTGGGCAGAGGAAACGTTACAGGGACACCCTGAAAGCCTCCCTGAAAAAGAGTGCAACATCCCCACTGACACATGGGAGTCTCTGGCCAAAGACCGCCCTAAGTGGAGGAAGTGCATCCGGGAGGGCGCCAAGCACCTCGAGTCTCGTTGCCGAGAGCATGCGGAAATCAAGCGCAGGCAGCGGAAAGAGCAAACCTGACCCACCCACCCTTTCCCTCAATGACTATCTGTCCTACCTGTGACAGGGACTGTGGTTCTTGTATTGGACTGTTCAGCCACCTAAGGACTCATTTTTAAGAGTCCCTAAGGACTCGATTCCGAGGGACTGCCTACGATGATGATGATTGTAAAGAAAGACATTGGTATTGAATTCAAAAAGTAATTATATACACAAGTATTTCCTAAATACAAAGGCACAGCATTTGCTGGTGTGGGGCATCTCGTGGTGTGCGCTACATGAATTGGATTTTTTCCCACCACCACTCAACTCAAATTATTTCTGCGCCGCAAACTGCTGGAAATGAGAGGTCGACAGAGGCAACTGGGACCTAACGGCTGGACCAACAGTCTATCTCTCTTTAACCAATGATATTTGAGGATCGAGAACGAAACAGAGCAAACAATAGAGAAGGATATATGGCAAATTACAGGCAAATTAGATGCAGAAAGAGAAATAGAAAATGGGAAAGAAAGAATGGATTGAGAGACAGAGACACAGACGGACAGACAGACAGACACAGGAAGGAAAAGAAAAAAAAATATCAAAATTTTAAATGCGAGACTCCACCGTTTCAATTGTTCCCTTTCTGGGCTTCAAAGGTCGAGTGACATGTCAAGACTATAAATTACCCATTAATAAGGTCCTTACGCTGCCAAGTACCAGCCCTAACTTTCTGCTGACATTTTAATTCGTATTTACGGTGCAAATCCAGCAATTTCTTAAAACTCATGGGTATGTTGATGGTGAGTGTAGTGCCGCAAATCGTCCAGAAATTTGTGGTGATTCGCAACTCACGCCATATCTCTACTTCGCCACAAATTGCTGCTTTTAAAAAAAACGCACTAATAATGGCATGTGCATTAAACTCACTTATTTTCCCAGCAAATTCATTTGCAATCCACTCTTCCCAAGTTCTGCATTCTAACCTCAATCCACGACTGATTTCAGTGCAAAGATTGTTTTGGAAAGGTGAGACTGGTTGAGCTGCAATAAGAGAATTAGCTTCACGTTTGTGTGTCCTACAGGGATAATAAATTGGTTACGTTAATGTGATATGAATTGTATTTGATGAGGCATTGACTGCTGATCAGACAGCCTGCCGTCCAGCCCTGACTTTGAAATGTTCTCATCAACAAGAATCAATCCTGATAAATATAAATAAAAACCTTTGAGTTTAAATGGCTGAACTAACTGTTACTACTTTTGAATCATCTCAAACATAGTGGAATGATTGGTAGTCACACCAAAACTGAAACTAACCACCTATCTTGTGTGTATTTGTACCCTGTGGCTGCATTGGGATCTGCCAGTTTAGGTTTATGACACTGTGGCTGACCTTGCCCACAATTGATCTCCCTTGGCCCTATCTGAATACCAGATTTAAAACGTTTTCACTTTTTAATTTTTTTTTTAGAAAAGTCAGCGACAGGTCCAGATCTTTCTACTCGAATGCTGCACATTGTGTGCTTTAGTGAGTGAACCGTCGATGTTAAAAATCTGTGACATTTGCATAGTGGGATCTGTATACACTTAATTTCTTTAAAAGGTATATGGTACCCAAATTTAAAATAGAAAATATTTATTGTAGGATGTAAATCTCAAATAACCCAAATCAAGCAGCACGATATAGAAGGAGCTATGCGATCCCACAATCAACGGATCAGATCAAAGCTCTGAAATCCTGCCACATCCAGTCTTGAATGATGATGGACCATTAAACAACTAACGGGAGGAGGTGTCTCCATGAACAACCCCATCCTCAATGATGGCAGAGCCCGGCCCATGAATGCTAAAGACAAGGCTGAAGCGTTTGCAGCCATCTTCAGCCAGAATGGATGATCCATCTCAGCCTCATCCTGAGGTCCACACCATCACAGGAGCCAGTCTTCAGCCAATTCAATTCACTCCACGTGATATCAAGAAATGGCGGAGTACATTGGATACAGCAAGGCTTCAGGCCGCGACAACATCCTGGCCTGAAGATATGCGCTCCAGAACTAGCCGCACCTCTAGCCAAGCTGTTCCGGTACAGCGACAACTCTGTGGCAAACTGCCCAGGTATGTCCTGTCCACAAAAAGCAGGACAAATCCAATCCGGCCAATTACCGCCCCATCAGCCTACTCTCAATCATCAGCAAATGGAAAGTGTCACGACAGTGCTATCAAGCGGCACTTACCAATAATCTGCTCACTGATGCCCAGTTTGGGTTCTGCCAGCACCATTCGGTTCCAGATCTCACAACAGCCTTGGTACAAACATGGACAAAAGAGTTGAATTCCAGAGGTGAGGTGAGAGTGACTGCCCTTGACATCAAGGCAGCATTTGACAGAGCCCTAGTAGGAGCCCTAGTAAAATTGAAGTTATGGGAATCAGGGGAAAAAACACCCCACTGACTGGCTACCTAGCACAAAGGAAGATGGGTGTGGTTGTTGGAGGCCAATCATCTCAGCACCAGGACATAGCTGCAGGAGTTCCTCAGGGCAGTGTCCTCGGTCCAACCATCTTCAGCTGCTAATCAATGGTCTTCCCTCCCTCATAAAATCAGAAGTGGGGATGTTTGCTGATGATTGCACAGTGTTCAGTTCCATTTCGCAACTCCTCAGATAATGAAGCAGTCTATGCCCGCATGCAGCAAGAACTGAACGACAATAAGGCTTTTAGCTGATTAGAGGCGATGACCATCTCCAACAAGAGAGCATCTAACCACGGCCCCTTGACATTCAACAGCATTACCATTGCCGAATCCCCCAACATAAACATCCTGGGGGTCATCACCAGAAACTTAACTGGACCAACTACATAAATACTGTGGCCTACAAGAGTAGGTCAGAGGCTGGGTATTCTGTGGCGAGTGACTCACCTCCTGACTGCCCAAAGCCTTTCCACCATCTACAAGGCACAAGTCAGGAGTGTGATGGAATACTCTCCCCTTGCCTGGATGAGTGCAGCTCCAAAAAACATCAAGAAGCTCGACACCATCTAGGGTAAAGCAGCCCATTTGATTGGCACCCCACTCACCACGTTAAATATTCACTCCTTCTACCACCGGCACACCGTGGCTGCAGTGTGTACCCTCTACAAGATGCACTGCAGCAACTTGACAAGGTTTCTTCGACAGCACCTCCCAAACCATTGACCACTACCACCTAGAAAGACAAGGGCGGCAGGCGCATGGGAACACCACCACCTCCGACTTCCCCTCCAAGTCACACACCATCCTAACTTGGAAATATATCACCGTTCCTTCATAGTTGCTTGGTCAAAATCCTGGAACTCCATCCTGAACAGCACTGTGGGAGTACCTTCACCACATGGACTGCAGCGGTTCCAGAAGGCGGCGCAACACCACCAAGGGCAATTAGGGTTGGGCAATAAATACTGGCCTTGCCAGCGACGCTCACATCCCAGAAACGATTAGAAAATACTCGAGATTCAATTCAGGGCACACTGTCAAAAGCTACATACCAGAATGAGCTGTATTAAAAAGGGAGCAAGAACAGTGGAGCAACTTATTGTCAGTATCACATTATAGAAACAGAAAATAGGTGCAGGAGTAGGCCATTCAGCTCTTCGAGCAGCACCAGCATTCAATAAGATAATGGCTGATCATTCCCTCAGTACCCCTTTCCTGCTTTTTCTCCATACCCCAAGATCCCTTTAGCCGTAAGGGCCATATCTAACTCCCTCTTGAATATATCCAATGAACTGGCATCAACAACTCTCTGTGGTAGAGAATTCCACAGGTTAACAACTCATCTCAGTCCTAAATGGCTTAACCCTTATCCTTAGACAGTGTCCCCTGGTTCTGGACTTCCCCAACATCGGGAACATTCTTTCAGCATCTAACCTGTCCAGTCCTGTCAGAATTTTATATGTTTCTATGAGATGCCCTCTCATCCTTCTAAACTCGTGAGTGCAGGCCCAGTCGATCCAGTCTCTCCTCATATGTCAGTCCCGCCATCCCGGGAATCAGTCTGGTGAACCTTCGCTACACTCCCTCAATAGCAAGAATGTCCTTCCTCAGATTAGGAGACCAAAACTGAACACAATATTCCAGGTGAGGCCACACCAAGGCCCTGTAAAACTGCAGTAAGACCTCCCTGCTCCTATATTCAAATCCCCTAGCTATGAAGGCCAACATACCATTTGCCTTCCCCACTGCCTGCTGTACCTGCATGCCAACTTTCAATGACTGATGTACCATGACACCTAGGTCTCGTTGTACCTCCCCTTTTCCTAATCTGCCGCAATTCTGCCTTCGTGTTTTTGCCCCCAAAGTGGACAATCTCACATTTATCCACATTATACCGCATCTGCCATGCACTTGCCCACTCACCTAACCTGTCCAAATCACCCTGCAGCCTCTTAGCGTCCTCCTCACAGCTCACACCGCCATCCAGCTTAGTGTCATCTGCAAACTTGGAGATATTAGACTCAATTCTTTCATCTAAATCATTAATGTATGTTGTAAGTAGGTGGGGTCCCAGCACTGAGCCCTGCAGCACCCCATTAGTCACTGCCTGCCATTCTGAAAAGGACCCGTTTATCCCGACTCTCTGCTTCCTGTCTGACAACCAGTTCTCTATCCACGTCTGTACATTACGCCCAATACCATGTGCTTTAATTTTGCACACCAATCTCTTGTGCGGGACCTTATCGAAAGCCTTTTGAAAGTCCAAATACACCACATCCACTGGTTCTCCCTTGTCCACTCTACTAGTTACATCCTCAAAAAATTCCAGAAGATTTGTCAAGCAAGATTTCCCTTTCATAAATCCATGCTGACTTGGACCGATCCTGTCACTGCTTTCCAAATGCGCTTCTATTTCATCTTTAATAATTGATTTCAACATTTCCCCCACTACTGGTGTCAGGCTAACCGGTCTATAATTACCCGTCTTCTCTCTCCCTTCTTTTTTAAAAAGTGGTGTTACATTAGCCACCTTCCAGTCCATAGGAACTGATCCAGAGTCGATAAACTGTTGGAAGATGATCACCATTGCATCCACTATTTCTAGAACCATTTCCTTACGTACTCTGGGATGAAGACTATCAAGCACCGGGGATTTATCGGCCTTCAATCCCATAAATTTCCCCGAACACAATTTCCTGCCTATTAAGGAATTCCTTCAGTTCCTCCTTCTCACTAGACCCTCGGTCCCCTAGTATTTCCGGACGGTTATTTGTGTCTTCCTTCGTGAAGACAGAACCAAAGTATTTGTTCAACTGGTCTGCCATTTCTTTGTTCCCCATTATAAATTCACCTGAATCTGACTGCAAGGGACCTATATTTATCTTCACTAATCTTTTTCCCTTCACATATCTATAGAAGCTTTTGCAGTCAGTTTTTATGTTCCCGGCAAGCTTCTTCTCATACTCTATTTTCCCCCTCCTCAGCTGAATTCTGAATTTCTCCCAGTCCTCAGGTTTGCTACTTTTTCTAGCCAATTTATATGCCTCTTCCTTGGATTTAACACTATCCTTAATTTCCCTTGTTAGCCACGGTTGAGCCACCTTCCAGTTTTATTTTTACTCCAGACAGGGATGTACAATTGTTGAAGTTCATCCATGTGATCTTTGAATGTTTGCCATTGCCTATCCACCGTCAACCCTTTAAGTATCATTTGCCAGTCTCTTCTAGCCAATTCACGTCTCATACCATCAAAGTTACCTTTCCTTAAGTTCAGGACCCTAGTCTCCGAATTAACTGTGTCACACTCCATCTTAATCAAGAATTCTACCATATTATGGTCACTCTTCCCCAAGGGGCCTCGCACAACAAGATTGCTAATTAGTCCTTTCTCATTATATATCACCCTGTCTAGGATGGCCAGCCCTCTAGTTGGTTCCTCGACATATTCGTCTAGAAAACCATCCCTAATACACTCCAGGAAATCCTCCTCCACCATATCTTGCTACCAGTTTGGTTAGCCTAACCTATATGTATATTAAAGTCACCCATGATAACTGCTGTACTGTTATTGCATGCATCCGTAATATCTTGTTTCATACTGTCCCCGACCTCACTACTACTGTTTGGTGGTCTGTACACAACTCCCACTAGGTTTCCTGCCCTTTGGTATTCCGCTGCTCCACCCATACAGATTCCACATCATCCAAGCTAATGTCCTTCCTTACTATTGCGTTAATTTCCTCTTTAACCAGCAACGCTACCCCACCTCTTTTTCCTTTCTGTCTATCCTACCTGAATGTTGAATACCCCTGGATGTTGAGTTCCCAGCCGTGGTCACCCTGGAGCCATGTCTCCGTGATGCCAATTATATCATATTCATTAATTGCTGCCGGTGCAGTTAATTTGTCCACCTTATTACGAATACTCCTCACATTGAGGCACAGAGCCTTCAGGCTTGTCTTTTTAACACACTTTGCCCCTTTAAAATTTTGCTGTAATGTGGCCCTTTTTGATTTTTGCCTTGGGTTTCTCTGCCCTCCACTTTTACTTTTCTTCTTTCTATATTTTGCTTCTGCCCCCATTCTACTTCCCTCTGTATCCCTGCATAGGTTCCCATCCCCCTGCTATATTAGTTTAACTCCTCCCCAACAGCACTAACAAACACTCCCTCTAGGACATTGGTTCCGGTCCTGCCCAGGTGCAGACCGTCCAGTTTGTACTGGTCCCACCTCCCCCAGAACCGGTTCCAATGTCCCAGGAATTTGAATCCCTCCCTTCTGCACCACTCCTCAAGCCACGTATTCATTTGAGCTATCCTGCAATTCCTACTCGGACTAGCACGTGGCACTGGTAGCAATCCTGGGATTACTACCTTTGAAGTCCTACTTTTTATTTAACTCCATCTCCCTAAATTTAGCTTGTAGGACCTCATCCCGTTATTATGTCAACAAAATAATGATTTCTTTTAAAAACATATTTGCATCTTTGCATTATGACATGAGGTGGGTAATTTTTTGTGCTCATGGAGTTGAGGATGTCAGTGGTGGCAAATGGATCACTTACCGACGCTTGTTGGCATCAAGCTCTTCCAGGACAGACATAGCATAAAAAGATGCAAAATTAGGAATCTCTCTACTCTTTTTCAACAATGTGCTTTATCTCCAAACATTTATTCTTTTCCAGCACGACACTGCATTTTGACATCAAGCTCATAATCGTTTCAGTGTGAATTTTTCCATTTCTCACATCAGTCCTCCTTATGGCCTCTCTGAGTAATATTGCAATTATCTCAAATGTCAAAAGTATGTGTGTTGTAGCATATGCCCACTAGAAACTGGATTTAGCCTTCCCAAGCTCCTATCATTTTGAACCCTTACAGCTATCAGAAGGTAAGGACCTTTATCGCAACACATCAATCTGAGCTAGCACAAACTCGGGTGTCTAGTGGAGTGCACCACCAAGCCGCTGTGTCAAACAATTTTTAGCAAGTGGTTGTTTCATCCAGAAGAAACATTTCTGAAGTTGTTAAATTATAGTAAGCATTTTACCCCTGCATTAATTAATTTCTGTTACATATCCCTATATTAATATGTGGGCTTTGTGGGCATGGTTCCTTGAACATTCTACATTGAATTATTTTAGTTAACCTGACTAAATGGCCCGTGTAAACCAAGCAGAAAAAAACAATTGTAATTGCATATGGATTATGCAGTTTCATAATTTCATCTGCAGTAGGGAAGTAAAATGATAAAACCTAAAGACTCACCAAAGACGTACATGCTCGCCACTGGTGAAGAAGCCAAAATTCTCCAGGTGTTCCTGTAGCTGAGGTTTTAGTAATGAGTGCAGCTTCTCCTCCTTCCCACCTTTCGCACAGTGGTAATAGTCAAAGTTTATCATTGGTGTGTCAGAGGCATGAGCAGAGGCCCACATTAGTTTCTAGTCAGAAAGGAAATAGAACTTATTCTGTGGTACTTTTAATCCCATAATATCTAGTTTACATTTATTGTACATCAGGGCATTGGGGAAGAACTGAAGGCGATCTAGGCACTTCTCCACAACGAAGGAGAAGGAAAGCAGAGAACCAACAGCACAGTGTGCAGTTAAGCCTAGGTTGTGCATCTCTGAGAACATTGCACATTGGCAGAAGTCTGACTGGAGGTCACACAGCCACCCTCTGGATGGATAAATTATATGACAGAAAAATCTGGACAGAGCGGAGGAGAATAATATTCTCAACAAAAAACTCTAAGCTCAGAAGTGCCTGTGTTAAAATTTCAGCCTTTCCAGCCATTCACATTTATATTCCAGAACTGGAGCTTCACAGGACAAATTCAATCCAACAAAAGCACGACTGATTTCACAGCTGTATTTATAGCCACTCCATCTTCTCACCCTTTCATCTAATGGAGATGGAACAAAGTCAATTAGGAAAGAAAATTCAGAATCTTTGAAACAAACAGGTGCAGAAGCTGAGCATCAGATGCATTCAGTTACAAATAATGAAGAAGAAATCAATTCTGCAGATTTCAGGGTGAATGGGCACTAATTACTACAGGCTTGTTTCAATCAGAACCCTTGCATCCACCAGAGAGTAAAAACATCCATCCATCCATCAGAATGGAGGTCAAACTCATCACCTGAAGTAGGACAGCAGTTAACCAAGCCACCATGCCAAACAATTTCTCATAACAGCATTTTTCCTGCCCAAAGGCAAATCTGAATGATAAATTCAGTTCAATATTCATTCTCCAAAGTTACACAGCATTGAGATTCAGCAGTAAGATAGTGATCAGCTCACAGACCAATCCACAATTCTGCAGTAAACACAAGATATTTTGTGCAGTTCTCCATTGATGGCAGCCATACCTTAAAAGCTCTGCTGAGGACCTCCTCTCCTCCCTTAATTTTTAACAGGTTGACAATGACTTGATTTCCATACTGCTCTCTCAGCAAAATCAAGTGTCTGAAACAACAATCAATTGCAACATTTTTACTGACTATATTGGTGTCTTTATAAGTTACAGAAAAATGAGCATTATATAAAGTCAGGTATATATCATAGATATAAATTTATGTTATAAATATATTTTGCATAATTTACGTTATAAATATATTTTGTATAATTATCAGCCTTCGCTCAATGGTAGCACTCTCGCCTTGAGTCAGAAGATCATAGGTCCAATGCTCATTCCAGGATTTGAGCACATAATTCAAGCTGGCACTTCAGTGCAGTATTGAGGAAGCACTGCACTGTCAGAGATGCCGTCTTTCAGATGATACATTAAACTGTCTGGCCTCTCAGGTTGGCGCAATAAATCTCACGGCACTATTCCAAGAAGAACAGCAGAGCTCTCCCGGTATCCTGGCCAATATTTATCCCTCAACTCATGCCTAAAACAGTTTAAACTAATTTGGCAGGGGAATGGGAACCAGGATGAAGCATCAAAGAGGAGAAACAAGATGCATAAAGGGCTAATGAGACAAACGGCATTAGAATACACAGTTGTCCAGAAGTAGGAGGGATCAGACAGGAGAGCAATGCTAAGCAGACTAGAGCAGGTTTGGAGTGCATGTGCGTAGATGCACAGAACATGGCAAATAAGGCTGGTGAGCTGCAGGCACAAGTTTCCACATGGGATTATGATACGTGGAAATAATGGAAATCTGGCTCAAACAAGGTCAGGAATCGGAATTTAACAGGACTTGGTATGGATCACCAAATAGTGGGAAGGAAATGGAGGAGCAAATTTCAGAAGATCCAGAAACAAGAATAGTGATAATAGGGGACTTCAATGATCTTAATATAGACTGGGGGCAAAAAAAGAGTATAAAAGAAAGGGTGAGGAGAAATTACTCAAAAATGTACAGGAGAACTTTCTTGATCAGTATGTTTCCAGCCCAACGAAGAAGGAAGCAGTGTTGGATCGAGTTCTGGGGGAATGAAGTGGGGCAAGTGGAGCATGTTTCAGTGGGAGAGCATTTGAGAAACAGTGATCACAATATTAGGTTTAGAGCAGTTATGGAAAAAGACAAGGAATATTCAAAGGTAAAAATATTCAACTGGAAGAGGGCTAATTTCAGTGAGTTGAAAAGGGATCCGGCCCAGGTGGGATTGACAGGTAAAACAGTAAATTAGCAATGGGAGGCCTTCAAGGAGGTTGTGTAGAGACTGGACACATTCCTATGAGGAGGTAAGGAAGGGCATCCAATGCTAGAGTTCACTGGATGAATAAAGAAATAGGGATTAAAATGAAACAGGAAAAGGAGGTTTATGATAAATGTCAGAATCATTTTACAATCGAGAATCAAGCAGAATACAGAAAGTGCAAAGGAGAACTGAGAAAGGAATTAAGAGGAGCAGAGTGTGTATATGTGAATAGATTAGCAGGTTAAATAAAAGGAACACTAAAATAATTTATAAATATATAGAGCAAAAGTGTCGTCAAGGAAAGGGCAAGGCTGATTAGGGACAAAAAAGGAAATCTTCTGTACTTTGCATCGGTCTTCACAAAAGAAGAGGATGCTGCCAATGTTACAGTAAAGTAGGAGGGGAGAGAAAAATTAGATAGGATAAAGATAGATAAAAGGTTGGCAGTGCTCAAAGTAGAAAAGTCACCCGGTCCAGATGAGACATATCTTAGATTGCTGAGGGAAGTAAGGGTGGAAATAGCAGAGGCTTTAGCCACAATCTTTCATCCTCCTTTGATATGAGAGTGGTGTCAGAGGATTGGAGGACTGCACATGTTACACCACTTTTCCAAACAACATGATTGAGTTCTTCAACACAATATGATGAAGGTAGTGTAGTTGATGTGTATATGCACTTTGAGGGTGTTGATAAAATGCCACATGATAGACGTTAGCAAAACTGAAGCCCATGGGAGGAAAGAGGCAGTGGCAGCATGGATACGAAATTGGCTAAGAGACAGAAAGCAGAGAGTAATGGTGAATACTTTCCGGAAATACTAGGGGACCGAGGGTCTAGTGAGAAGGAAGAACAGAAGGATAGCCTTATAAAGCGGGAAATTGTGTTAGGGAAATTGATGGGATTGAAGGCCGATAAATCCCCAGGGCCTGATGGTCTGCATTCCAGAGTAATTAAGGAAGTGGCCATAGAAATAGTGGCTGCATTGGTGATCATTTTCCAACAGTTTATCGACTCTGGATCAGTTCCTATGGACTGGAAGGTGGCTAATGTAACACCACTGTTTAAAAAAGGAGGGAGAGAGAAAATGGGTAATTATAGACCGGTTAGCCTGACATCAGTAGTGGGGAAAATGTTGGAATCAATTATTAAAGATGAAATAGAAGCGCATTTGGAAAGTAGTAACAGGATCGGTCCAAGTCAGCATGGATTTATGAAAGGGAAATCATGCTTGACAAATCTTCTAGAATTTATGAGGATGTAACTAGTAGAGTGGACAAGGGAGAACCAGTGGATGTGGTGTATTTGGACTTTCAAAAGGCTTTTGACAAGGTCCCACACAAGAGATTGGTGTGCAAAATTAAAGCACATGGTATTGGGGATAATGTACTGACATGGATAGAGAACTGGTTGGCAGACAGGAAGCAGAGAGTCGGGATAAACGGACCCTTTTCAGAATGGCAGGCAGTGACTAGTGGAGTGCCACAGGGCTCAGTGCTGGGACCCCAGCTCTTTATAATATACATTAATGATTTAGATGAAGGAATTGAGTGTAATATCTCCAAATTTGCAGATGACACTAAACTGGGTGGCAGTGTGAGCTGTGAGGAGGACGCTAAAAGGCTGCAGGGTGATTTGGACAGGTTAGGTGAGTGGGCAAATGCATGGCAGATGCAGTATAATGTGGATAAATGTGAGGTTATCCACTTTGGGGACAAAAACATGAAGGCAGAATATTATCTGAATGGCAGCAGATTAGGAGATGGGGAGGTGCAACGAGACCTGGGTGTCATGGTTCATCAGTCATTGAAAGTTGGCAGCAGGTACAGCAGACGGTGAAGGCGGCAAATGATATGTTGGCCTTCATAGCTAGGGCATTTGAGTATAGGAGCAGGGAGGTCTTACTGCAGTTATACAGGGCCTTGGTGAGGCCTCACTTGGAATATTGTGTTCAGTTTTGGTCTCCTAATCTGAGGAAGGACGTTCTTGCTATTGAGGAACTGCAGTGAAGGTTCACCAGACTGATTCCCGGGATGGCAGACTGACATATGAGGAGAGACTGGATCAACTGGGCCATTATACACTGGAGTTTAGAAGGATGAGAGGGGATCTCATAGAAACTTATAAGATTCTGACGGGACTGGACAGGTTAGATGCAGGAAGAATGTTCCCGATGATGGGGAAGTCCAGAACCAGGAGACACAATCTTAGGATAAGGCGTAGGCCATTTAGGACTGAGATGAGGAGAAACTTCTTCACTCAGAGAGTTGTTAACCTGTGAAATTACCTACCGCAGAGAGTTGTTGATGCCAGTTCATTGGATATATTCAAGAGGGAGTTAGATATAGCCCTTACGGCTAAAGGGATCAAGGGGTATGGAGAGAAAGCAGGAAAGGAGTACTGAGGGAATGATCAGCCATGATCTTATTGAATGGTGGTGCAGGCTCGAAGGGCCGAATGGCCTACTCCTGCACCTATTTTCTATGTTTCTATGAATGGTTGTTTATCAGACTGGAGGGAATTATACAATGATATCTCCCAGGGATCAGTATTGGAACTCTTAACATAATAAAATAATTTATAATTTCTAGACGAAATGAATCCATTGTCATGTATTTTATTACGTTCACGCTATGATAATACAAACTAAGTTTTCGTGGTTGGTTCTATCACCGTCAAATTTCAGCTGAGATGTGCACTAGCTCTAGCGGCAAAATCGTTTACCCGGAATAGCCCAATCCCCGAGGGACCCGTATACTCGAGAGTTGCCTGTACATCAATAGCCTGGACTTGGGTAACAAGGCATAATTCCAAAAAAGACTTCAAAAGGATATAGACAAAATTGTGAAATGGGGCAAACACAAGGCAGATAAAAATTAATCTGGAGAAATGTGAAGTGATACATTTTGGAATGGAAAAAATAAAGGCAATATAAATTAAATGGTACAATTTGAAAGGGGGTGTAGGAATTGAGATACTGGAGAAATCACATACAGAAATTTTTGAAGGTGGCAGGACAAATTGTATGCGGTTAAAAATGGATATGCAATCCTTGACTTTATAAATAGAGACAGAGTACAAAAGCAAAGAAGTTATAGTAAGCCTTCATAAACCCCAGGTTAAGCCTCAGCTAGATACTGTGTCAAATTCTGGGCACCGCACTTCAGGACAACAAGGCAGCCTTTGACTGAGTGTGGCATCAAGGAGCCCAAGTAAAATTTCCGTCAATGGGAATCAGGGGGAAAACTCTCCACTGGCTCCACTTAGCACAAAAGGAAAATGGCCATGATTGTTGGGGACCAATCATCTCAGCACCAGGACATCGCTGCAGGAGTTCCTCAGGGCAGTGTCCGCGGTCCAACTACCTTCAGCTGCTTCATCAATGGTCTTCCCTCCATCATAAGGTCAGAAGTGAGGATGTTCGCTGAGGATTGTGCAGAGTTCAGTTCCATTTGCAACCCCTCAGATAATGAAGCAGCTCATGCCCGGATGCAGCAAGAACTGGACAACATTCAGCCTTGGTCTAATAAGTGGCAAGTAACATTTGCACCACACAAGTGCCAGTCAATGATCATCTCCAACAAGAGAGAGCCTAACCACTTACAGTTGACTTTCAACAGGATTGCCATCAGCAAATCCCCCGCCATCAATATCCTGGGGGGAGAGGGGGGTGTCACCATTGATCAGAAACTTAACTGGAGCAGCAACATAAATACTATGGTACAAGAGCAGGTCAGAGGCTGTGCATTCTGCAGTGAGTGTCTCACCTCCTGATTCACCAAAGCCTTTCCACTATCTACAAGGCACAAGTCAGGAATGTGATGGAATACTCTCCACTTGCCTCAATGAATGCAGCTCCAACAACACCCAAGAAGCTCAACAGCATCCAGGACAAAGCAGCCCACTTGACTGGCTCCCCATCCACCACCTTAAACATTAATTCCCTCCATCACCAGTACACCGTGGCTGCAGCGTGTACCATCTACAAGATGCACTGCAGCAACTCGCCAAGGCTTATTCAACAGCACCTCCCAAACCCACAACCTCTACCACCTAGAAGGACAAGGGCTGCAAGTGTATGGGAACATCACCACCCACAAGTTCCCCTCCAAGTTACACAACCACCCTGACTTGGAAATAAATCGCCGTTCCTTCAACGTCACTGGGTCAAAATCCTGCAACTCCCTCCCCAACAGCACTGTGGGAGTACCTTCACCTCACGGACTGCAGTGGTTCCAGAAGGCAGCTCACCACCACTTTCTCAAGGGCAATTAGGGATGGGCAATAAATGCTGGTCTTGCCAGCAACACCCACATCCTATGAATGACTTAAAAAAAAAAAAAGGATGTCATACCTTGGAGAGGGTGCAGAGGAGATTTACCAGAATGGGACTTCAGTGGAGAGGCTAGAGAAGCTGAATAGATGAGGAGAAACTGCCTCCACTGGCAGAGAACACAGATTTAAGATAATTGGCAAAACATTCAGGGAGGAAATTATTTTTTTTGGGCTGCCTGCTGTTGTTATCTGGAATGCACTGCCTGAAAAGGTGGTGGAAGCAGATTCAATAATAACTTTGAAAAACAAATTGGACATATACTTGAAAAGGAGATCTTGCAGGGATATGGGAAAAGAGCAGAGAAGTGGGACTAATTGAATAGCTGTTTCAAAGAGTCATAACAGACACGATGGACTGAATGGCCTCCTTCTGTGCTGTATGATTCCACCTTTGAACCAAAAAATGCTGTGTACACAAGCTTACTAATGTCAGGGTGGAGTGACTACAATTCTCAGCCCAATTTTGCCGCCTAACGTTGAGAGAGCGGCGCTAAAAGTGGCATTGCACACTCATCCTCCGGCGCCAACGGAGCAGCATCTCAGGAAGCCGACTGAATTTCCCGATGGTAAAAGTTTCCAACAATTTCCCTCGCATACACCAACACTTCCCCACTGGTCCCATTAATACCTAAATGCTAAAAAAAATAAACATAACCACTCACCTTGATCCCTGGACACTACCGTCCCGGGATCCTCGGTGTCCCGCCAGCTTTCCCAGGCTGTACGAACGCCTGCCAGAAAGACCACCGTACCTACCTAATTTCGCAGCTGCGGCGGCAAGGTTACACGCTTGATTACGTCACCACGTGGGTGGCGGCAGAGCGCGCAGAGGAACATCTTGGCGCCATCTCCACTGTCTAACTAAATTTACCGTGAGCCGAGGAACCCAGTCGTCGCCGGCGGCAAGTACTTAGCCGCCCGTTAGCCGATCCTCTCCGGCGGTAACGGGTAGCATTAGAAACCGAATTTCGACCCCCGAGTATTAAAAGTGCTAAGGACACAGCAAAGTTTGGTTTATTTTCTAATCGGAAGATTATTTGATATGCAGACTCAGGATTGTTTGCATCATAGGACTGATTTTCAATAAAGCACATTACCTGTCGAAAGCAGGGGCAGCAGCTTCGAGACCTCGAGTCAGCCGCAGATGGTGAGAGCCAACCTGAAGAATTAAACAGAAAATCAAAGGGTGTCAGCAATCTTTCACATATTACAATCCGGCACAATCCTCCTCATTCTTTCCAATTTTGTGTCTTTTACTCCCTGCTCCCTCCTACTGGAGCATGGTTCTAAGCAATAAGCAATCCTCTGGAATATCAGTCCATTAGCATCAGTGTGTGTACCATCTACAAGATGCACTGCAGCAACTCACCAAAGCTTTTACGGCAGCACCTCCCAACCCTGCGACCTCTACCACCTAGAAGGACAAGGGCAGCAGGTACGTGGGAGCACCATCACCTGCACGTTCCCCTTCCAAGTCAAACATCATCCTGACTTGGAAGTATACCTCTGTCCCTTCATCGTTGCTGGGTCAAAACCCTGGAACTCCCTCCCTGTCAGCACTGTGGGAGTACCTTCACCACAAGGATTGCAGCGGTTCAAGGTGGCGGCTCGCCACCATCTTCTCAAGGGCAATTAGGGATTGGGCAATAAGTGCTGGCCTTGCCAGCGATGCCCACATCCCATGAATGAATAATAAAAAAGCTGGCCATTCAAATGTAGCCAGCATCAGAGCCGAGCCCCATTTCATCTCTCCCCTACTGCTGGAAAGTGCACCTGATGGTCACACATACTTTTCAGCAGTAATCACTCGGCAGTTTTGGGAGAGTGCCCTGCAGGGCAATGTACCCCTAAGGTGCACGGGTGCACAACCGCACATCAATCGGGAGGTCCCCGCAGGCCGCTCACAAGCTGTTGCCGTTGGAAGATACGTGCATGCACTGCCGTGCAACAAATTTAAAGGGACTGTGCACAAAAAAAAAAAATGAGGGAACGTCACTGCATGGTACTCACATTTCTACCTTTTTCATACAAATCACTCAAATAATTTCTGGAAAAAAAATCCATCTACAATTTTCTCAGTAACTAAAAGTTCTAATGCCCAAAATTGGGCATGGGGTGGGGGGGGGGGGGTTAAAAAACATTTTAAAAAATAAATAAATTACATATTTCATAATAACAATTATGTTTATCCACCAAATTGTCATGTGTGTCTTTTAATGCCATTGTTAAAATTTCTACTTGAAGCTCCCAGCCTCTCCGAATAGCCTGAGCTTGGTCATGTTTGCCCAGAGCTGTGACGATGTCAGCTGAAACCAGGTTGTGCAGTTTGAAAATGTATATTGCACCCATTTCCCAGGATGCATCCATCCCATTCAGCAGATGAACTGAACTGTGCTGGAATTATTTAAAAAGCTTCATTAAAGTAAAGTTTATATTGGCAGCATTTAAAAAAATATATAGGCTGTCTGTGTTTGTATGTGTCACAGGAGGAGGAGGAGGAGGCGAAAAAAATCGAGTGTTTTGCTGCAAGAAAAAAATGTTAGGTTGCTGTCAGGATATGCTGGGGGAGTGGGGGGGCGGCAGTTAGTGTATCCTGACTCATCAAGATCAATACCTCTCAAGATGAACTATTAAAATATGGTACTGCTGTTAAAGCAATGGATAAAACAGCTGTACTGCTTTCCTCATTTGAGGAGACTCACTACTGGAAATATGGGCCTAGAAATTGGGCCGCATAATGCCTGTTTTTCAGGTGCTACATTTGCAATCCAAACACTCAAAATGTCGCCCAAGATGCACGCGCACACTACCGATGGAAAATGTGCAATGCTTGGTGTAGGAGGGAGCGTCAGGAGATTATTGCATGCCGGCCAGATGTAAAGAAGGGAGCTAGTCACCTCGGTGAGTGTGCATTGCTGATTGCAGGCCACCATTGCCACTTTGGAAGGCCCCAGTGATTGGAGGATGCCCTCCTCCCATCTACCTCCTGCACCAAGGAGTGCAGTGCAGCGTCGAAGAACCTTGGTGCCTGCTCTCTCCCAGCTTCAGCCATTTCAGCTCACAAATAAGTTCCAATGGTTGATGCAGCCACAATGCACCTCCCCTTTAAGAGGTGCTGTTATCAATTAGCATCAGGATCTCTTCTAATGCCTCATCTTCTTAAGCGGTCCCTTGAAAGGGATGAGTTCAATGAGTTCACAGGTGTTTCAATGAAGGACCTAATATTCCGGTTCCGAACTGCATATTGAAGGGTATAAGATACCTGTGCGTGGATTTTTTTTAACGTGTGGTGGCCGTTGCACACCAGCCACCACACGGGCTTGACAGAGCTTGGTCTTGGTCCAGTGGCAAGGGTTAACCAAGACGACTGGAGGCCAGCTCTGCTGCACAGACCTAGTGCGCACACATATCGCAGTGTGGGTTGGCCCGTGCTGCCCCTGAGCCGATGCCTCTTCTGGGCACCGAACTCGAATCTCTCCTGAGCCCCGATCACATCACTCTGCAATCTCTCGCCACTCCTTCGCCCCGACCTCGCCGCTCCTGCTGTACCTGCCGCCCACGCTCCAATCACCGACCTGGACCTTGGTGACATCCAATCCAGTCGCCCTCTTCACAGCCGTCGCCCTCCCGGACCAGCTTGCGCTGCTCCCTAAATGCAGCCAATGACCAGCGCGGGTAGTGCTAGCTGCATGCAGAAATCATGTCAATGAGCAGGCAACACAGATTTAACATGCTGTCTGTATCACGATCCCCGCATCTGCTCTCCCACAGTAATCAATTTCACCCTCATGAACTAACCGTGATTAAGAAAATTATATGAATTTCAGATTTTTAGCAGATATCTGCAAGGATGCATGCCACATTCCTTGGATGGGCCCCAATCTTTGGTTCTCACTGCTTACACAACTCTTATCTATGGCTCCAAGCAGCCGATAGTCCATGATGGCACCCACACCCAACGAAGCTACCTCGTGGGCTAAACTAGGTCTACGTGATAGAGACCTTCATCTCCTCAGAACACCAGAACTGATGTGGTGAATTAGGAGGACTGGGCAGATATGCTAACTTCTCTTGCTAAGAAGGTATGGCTTTGTTGAAAGCTCAGATCTTCAGTATAGGTGCAGCAGATACTAATGGCCATCTGTTGCAACCCTCCCCATCTCCAGAAGTCTCAACGTCATCTTACCACTGGATTCAGGCATGGAGGGCAAAGAGAGCATATACTCATGCGCAAGTACCATTCATCCCATATTTCTGCTCCTGATCATTGCAATGTTTTGATTGTGGTTCAGCAATTCCACTCTTGTACCTGACATTAGTTATGATTAATGATCTGTGGACGAGAGATCATTCAGTTCTAACAGATTAAATATAAGCAAACTTGGTGTGCTTAAAAAACAAAGAAAATGCATTATGGATGGCAATGAATTAAATTTAGGTTCTGTTTTTCAAAGTATATTGAATACAGTGCACCCAGGAGTGTATTAAATTGCTCTCATTCAAACAAGACGGTTCAGATGAGAATAAACCACAAGAGCAAAGCTTGAAAATGCAATACTATTATCAGAAGTCACCAAATGAAGCTGCAATCTCCAGTCCCTCCCAGGTATTTCTTATTTTGTATAATTATATATTAACAGTGAAGATAACTCCATGTTTGAACCAAGAAAAACTAGACAAGTCCCATGTTACCTGTGCTCCGTGCTGCTCCCAAAATAATGGGACCGAACCTCGTATCTGGACAAAGGAAGACACTGCGTCATCCAAGTAAATGACCTAAGAACAAAAAAGAACCATAAGTTTGGACAGAAACAATAAAAATCCCATGACACATGTAAAAACATCCCAAACAAGGAGTCTAAATTTGCCCAGGAGTTGCTCCGTTTTTTTTGGAACAACTTGATTTTTCTGGAGTATCTTAAAAATCCCCATTCTGCACATTTAATTTGCACCAGTGTAAGTGAGTTAGTTAGGATTTTTTTTAGTTTAGTTTTTTTTCCAAAAGGGGGCATTACCAACCACCTACGCCTGTTTTGGCCATTTAAGCCAGTTTGGACAGCTAATAATTGCTCCAAACTAACTTAGGCCAGCGTATGTGGTCACTTGTGGCCGCACAGAAAACCCTTGAGGAGAATTAAGAAGTCAGCACAGGTAGCCAGAGATTTTTTTTTGGGGGGGGGGGGGTGAAGGGAAGTAGAGAGGACCTTGCAAAGTACTAAACACCTTCACAACAACATTCAAGAAGCATAAAAACCATCAATAATAAATAAAAAATAAATAAAAAATACAACTTAAGTCCTACCTTTATAACTCGGCCCAGGAAGTCAGCGGGCCTGCCGGTGCGAGAAGCCACTCGGCTGGGGATAGGTGCGGGTGGGTGGAACACCCGGGCGGGAGAGAGAGCACAGGAAACTGGCCACACACAACACACAGCAGGCTGGGTTTGCAGAACGTGGAGGCTGCAGGAATGAACCAGGCTGCAACAGGCTGGGGGGGTGGGGGGGCAGGGGGGTGGGGAGGTGGACAGAGAAAGAAGTCACATGACTGAAGGAGGGCAGGGGGGAGAACAAAAGACCTTTGGGTGTGGTCCATATACACCTTGGGGGGAGGGAGAAGAGCAAAACTTTGCTGTGCTACCATTTTTCACCTTCTTTGACCTTTGAAAGTTTAACTTTTACTTTAAGTATGGGTGGAGCAATATTAATGCCACAAATTTTGCAATGGTTCGGCATCATTATGTTACGTAGAAGAGAATTGATTAGAGCTCATCACATCAAGATCAGAGACCGTAGGCTGCTGGGCAGGAGGCCTTACCCACCTCAGCAATTTTGAGTCAGGCGTTCGTACGTGGACCTGAGTGAGGCAGATTGTGTCAGAAGACTGCGTTTCCGCAGAGAAGTTGCCCGTGAGATCTGTGAGTTGCTGAGACCAGATTTACAGCAGAGAAGCGGCAGGTGGACTGCCTTGTCTGTTGAAGTGAGGGTTACAGCTGCACTTTCCTTCTATGCCTCAGGATCATTTCAAGCTACAACTGGAGATGTGTGCGCCATCTTTCAACATGGAATACATGTCTCCATTCGCCAGGTCACGGCTGCACTGTATGCGCAGAGGAATGACTTCATCAAGTTCCCCATGACCGCCCAAGCAAACCATGACAGGGCTGTGGGGTTCTCAAGGATCGCTGGCTTCCCAAAAGGTACAGGGCTGCAATGATTGTACCCAAATCGCCTTGTGAGCACCTGTGGAGGATGCCGAGCAGTTCAGGAATAGAAAAAGCTTCCACTCCATTAATGTGCAGCTCTTGTGTGACGACATGCATCGTACCACGTCAGTCGATGCAAGATACCCTGGCAGCACCCACGATGCATCCATCCTATGCGACAGCATTATATCTGACATGTTTGAGTAGCAGCCAGAAGGGCAGAGCTGGTTACTGGGAGACAAAGGGTACGGCCTCGCCACCTGGCTCACGACGCCCCTATGTGGAACCAGGATGGAGCTGACCATCAATACAACATGTCGCACATTACGACACGCAGCATCATAGAGAGGACCATTGGCATCTTGAAACAGCGTTTCCGATGCCTGGACCATTCCGGAGGCTGCTTGCAATATTCCCCTGAGATTGTCGGTCAGTTCACTGTTGTGTGCTGCATGCTGCATGCTGCATAACTTAGCCATCATGAGGCAGCAGCAGCTGATAGTGGAAGACGACGACCCACCTGTGGTGAGAGTGGCTGATGATAATGATTTGGGAGATGCAGGTGACGAGCAGGAGGTGGTGGAGGAAGATGATGATGAGGGTGAGGAAACCATGCAAGTGCCTGAGGCCGGAGCATGATGTCGGAGTAGGGTGGGCCATCGTGCTCCTTTAACGATTGCTCAAGCCATGCGCCAGCAGCTCATCCGTGAGGGCTCAGCGACAACTGTTCCGCATAGACATGTCTATTTTTTGCCGTTGTTCCTAAATGTTATGTTGTGTTAATGGAACATGATTCAGTTTTAATGTAAAATATATTTTATTGAAAAGTTTACAATGTACTTCACTTTAGTGTAATAAAATAATTCTTGTATCAAACTTTACTTTAATATGACTCTTTAAGATCACTTATAAACTTGCAAAGTTACAAAACTTAGAAAAAAATGTCAATTTGAAAACAGTTACAACAGTAACATCAACAAAAGCAGCAAAGAAAGGTTGCACCCATCTCTCATCCACATCTCAGTGAATGTGCACTTCTTCATGGGGGTGGGGGGGCAGGTGTTAATGGGGAGGGCGTGGCTTGGGTCTCTACAGAGGCTGGTTCAGGAATTGCAGTGGGAGTTGCAGTTGATTGGCCTGGCTGTGTTCCCTTATTGCAGCAGCTAGCTCACAAGTGCCCTCCCTAATGGCCTGTGCCATCGTTTCCACTGCCTCTGAAATTACCTCCTTCATTTCCCGTGCCATTACTGCTATTTCTCCCGACAGTCCCGTTACCTCATCACCCACCCCACTGATGGTGTGTACGAGTGATTGGGTAAGGTCATTGCTCTCCGCACCCAATGCCATCATCTGAACCACATCTGTTCCATCCTGCATCGCAGGAGAGCGTGGTTGATTTCTCCTTCCCCTCACCCTGGGTCTGCCTCACGGCACCCCTCCAGTGCGAGGTGCAGGCTGGGACGGTGGGGCCCTGGGTGTTCCATGCTGCATTCCACCAACACTTGGAGTCAAAACTTGGGAAACCATGGAATGTCACATCAGAACTTAAAGCACTATACATGGATGGGGACGGGCTGAAACCAAAGAATGTTGCACCAGAACTCATGGAAGTGTTTGGCAACGCAAAGTCCTGTACCATGGCCTCAACCATATTAAATTCAACATTCTCCCCTCCATGCCTGCCCATCCCCCCCCCGCCCCAAGTTGGTCTGGCTCGTATGCATCTGAATCTTCTTCTGGATCTTCAGGATTGGTATCAGGTTCTGCAAAATATAACAGAACAGTCAAATGGTTAGCAGCACAGGAGGGGGCAGGATGGGTGGCATGAGTACTCTCACATATAGCAGGCCAGGCAGCAGGTTGTTTTGAAGGGCCACAATGAATTTTCAGGACTTAGCCTCTTCCTCGCTTGTGGGCCCAGCTTGTGCAGTACTGATGGTTTTTCTCCAGGTAGGACCCATCAAAACAGCGACCTTCTCTTCCAAGGGTGTCAGTTGGTGCAGATTTGGCGGGCTGTTCGAGTTCTTTCCCTTTTGTTGTGGGACAATTCTTCTGCAAAGATGAAAATGCAACTTTTTAGAGAGGGTGTCTTTCTGCTGGGTGGGACATATACAGCTGGTCACATTTACAATTGCAATTGCATTGAATAAATGAAAATATTACTTACACTAACGACTTGACCAAGGTTCTGCCATTTCGTTTTACACTGGTTTCCAGATCTCGTGGTATTCACCACTGCGCAGAAATCTTCTGCAACTTGGTTCCAGCGTTTCTTCATTTCTTTGGGTGGCACTTTTGTGCGACCTCTGTTGCTGGTATTCAGCTCTTACCATCTGTTCTCAATGACATTAACTAGTATCTCCACTTCGTCATGCAAGAAATTCTTCGTTCTTGGTGCACGTTGTTGCATTGCTGTATTGAATTGACACTCAGTGATTTTTCAAAACACACAGTCCTTATTTTGCATGTAGCAATGATTTTCACCTATGCAGCACTCCTTCTGGAACTTTAGCAGCAACACAGAGCACTCACTGATTCCAGCAGCTGATTTCTTCCACAGCACTCCTTCAGGCACCAAAAATCAATCAGAAGGCTTTCCCTTTAAAAATGGCCGATTGCCAATGTTATTCCCTATTGTGCATGCGCGAACGCTCCAATGCGCATGTGCAATGCTGCCGGCACTGTTACACGTGCTGGGCCCTAGCCCCACCCCCCACTGTAATTGCCACGCCTCACCAAGCACAAGGGCAGTCGACAGAGCGGGGAGAATACGGGGATATCTTTTTGGTGTCATTTTGAGCGTAGGAAGTCAGCGCACCTCACGTAAGTGCGCCGAAAAAAACGGAGGGCCAAATTTGGGTCCTAGATAACAGCAGCGAAATGAAATTATCAGAAAAGTTCTGTACTTCTACTTTAAAGTCTCTTAGTGTTTGAAATAAATATTAAGATACCCATGTTAAGAACATTTAGAGTTAAGAGCCTAGAAATGTCGGCGCACCCAAAACAGGTGATGGGTTCATTCCCTGATCCTGAATGTCTCGCTCACCCAGACCTAGTTTAGCCCATGAGGTAGCTTCCTTGGGTGTGGCTGCCATCATGGACTATCGGCTGCTTGGAGCCATAGATAAGAGTTGTGTAAGCAGTGAGGATCAAAGATTGGGGCCCATCCAAGGAATGTGGCATGCATCCTTGCAGATATCTGCTAAAAATCTGAAATTCATATAATTTTCTTAATCGCAGTTAGTTCATGAGGGTGAAATTGATTACTGCGGGAGATCAGGAGCCATGATCATGATACAGACAGCATGTTAAATCCGTGCTGTCTGTATCATGATCCTCGCTCACTGCAGATGCCTGCTCATTAACCGGATTGCTGCATGCAGCCAGCACTACCCACGCTGGTCATTGGCTGCAAGCATTAGGAGCGATCTCGATGCTAATTAACGACAGCACCTCTTAAAGGGGAGGTGCATTGTGGTTGCATCAACCATTGGCAATCAGTTGTGAGCTGAAATGGCCTAATTTCAATTGAGCCAGTCAACTGTCCAGAATTGCCGGCGAAATCGAGACTGAAGATCAGATAAATGGATACGTGGATAAGTGTGGGCGATTGGGCCTCGGGGTGGGCGATTGGTGGCCAGGATCGGTATTGGAGGGCATTGTGGGTGACGAATGGTTGCCAGGTGAGAGGGATTGGTGGGGATTAGGGGGAAATTGGTAGTGGGGGAGGGTGGAGAAAGGGCAGCTGCAGCTGGCAGCAGCCTTGTGGATGGGAGGAGCACTCCTTCTGCTCCCAGCTCCAAAGTCAGGTAACTATGGGGTCTAATCCTACATAACAGTACTTAAGGCACAGAAATAGGCCATTCGGCCCAATAGATTCGTACCGATGTTTAGGCTCCACACGTGCCCGAGGTCGTAAAAGGCGCTATATAAATGCAAGTGTTTCATTCTTTTCTTTCTTTATGTTTAAAATACCTGTTCTGTTTCAACAAAGTTTGACACATGCCCATCGTCGTCAATTCCTCGTATGTAGAACCTGGCGCCAGCTCGTTCACAGCTGAGTCGCGAGATCAGGCATGCCTTTGCCTTCTTTTCCGTAGCATAGGCCGTGCGGATCTCTACCACACCACAGATCACCTTCAGTAGCCAATCAGAGCAGTTTACCTGGTACTGCTTGAGATGTACGTGTAAAGTCCGATTCCTATAATCAAGTTACACAGACAAACAATGAGTAGAAATTGTCTGCCATTTTTCAGAGGAAAAAAAAGATCAAGCCGATTATTCCCCTCCCCTGCTTTCAAAGACAGTTGGCACAGAACCTCATTCACTGGCATCGGCAATCACTACTCCTTCAACACATTATTACCAATAGGCAGCAAATTCCAATGCCAAATTTTAGAAATTAAATTCACTCCCCATCAAACAAGAGTCAGTAGAGGAATGTCCCATGCAAACTGCTGACAATCAATCTTAACTGGATCAGCCACATAAATACTGTGGCTGCAAGAGCAGATCAAAGGCTGGGTATTCTGTGGTGAGTCACTCACCTCAAAGCCTCCCTGATAAAGTGCGACATCCCCACCGACACCTGGGAATCCCTGGCCAAGACCGCCCAAAGTGGAGGAAGTGCATCCGGGAGGGCGCTGAGCACCTTGAGTCTCGTCGCCGAGAGTGTGCAGAAATCAAGCCAAGGCAGCGGAGAGAGCGTGCGGCAAACCAATCCCACCCACCCCTTCCCTCGACGACTATCTGTCCCACCTGTGACAGACTGTGGTTCTCGTATTGGACTGTTCAGCCACCTAAGAGCTCATTTTTAGAGTGGAAGCAAGTCTTCCTCGGTTCCGAGGGACAGCCTATGATGACTCACCTCCTGACCAACGATCCTCCAAAAGTGCGTGGGCATGTGGTCGTGCATCAATCGGGTGGTCCCGCGCAGCCACTCAGCAGCTGTTGCCGCTGGAACATACTGTGCAAGCATGGCCGCACAGCAAATTTAAAGAGACCGTGCACAAAAAAAAAATTAGAGGGACATTGCTCCTGACTCCCCAAAGCCTTTCCACCATCTACAATACACAAGTCAGGAGTGTGATGGAATACTCTCCACTTCCCTGGATGAGTGCAGCTCCGACAACACTCGAGAAGCTCAACACCATCCAGGACAAAGCAACCCGCTTGATTGGCAGCCCATCCACAACCTTCAACGTTCACTCCCTCCACCAGCGGTGCACCCTGGCTGCAGTGTGTACCATCTACAAGATGCACTGCAGCAACTTGCCACGGCTTCTTCGGCAACACCTCCCAAACCCACGATCTCTACCACCTAGAAGGACAAGGGCAGTAGGTCCATGGAAACACCACCACCTGCCAGCTCCCCTCCAAGTCACATACCATCCTGACTTGGAATTATATCGCCGTTCTTCTAAAATGGCGGTGCAGTTCCCATTAAAGGGGAGGACCTACTGCCGCTGCCGCCATGTTTTTTTTCGGCCGACTGCCATTTTGGGCAGACAATTATGCCCCCCCGGTTCGGCCGGGCCACCAACAGACAGCCTGGCACCCCCTCTTGGGTGCCAGGCCACAGGCTGGCCAAAGCCCTCTCTGGTGGCCCAATGGTCTGACCTTAAAGAATCGCACAGGCTCTCCCCTTTAGGTGAAAGGGAGTGCCGTGGTGACGCACCAGCATGATGACGTCATCAGCGCTACGCTGATGACCGACAGCAGCAGACTCTACACCCGCCCCCAACTTCCGCCCCTCTAGACTGCGAACTTCTGCTTACCGACTTCCAGTCCGCCGAGAAAAAAAGCCAAAGAGCGGAATTTCACTCATGAGGCCACTGCATCCACCACACTGGTAAAAAAACCCAGCAGAAACAAGGTAGTGCACTCCGTTTCCAGCGGTGGGCAATTTTGGCCCCAAAAAATCTGCAAAGGGATATAGACAGGCTAAGTGAGTGGGCAAAAATTTGGCAGGTGGAGTATAATGTGGGAAAATGTGAGGTTATCCACTTTGGTAGGAAGAATAGAAAAGCAATATATTACTGAAATGTAGAGAGACTACAGAATGCTGCGGTACAGAGGGATCTGGGTGTCCTCGTACATGAAACGCAAAAGGTTAGTATGCAGGTACAGCAAGTAGTTAGGAAGGCAAATTAAATGTTGGCCTTTATTGCAAGGGGGATGGAGTATAAAAGCAGGGAAGTCTTGCTACAGCTGTACAGGGCATTGGTGAGACCACACCTGGAGTACTGCGTACAGTTTTAGTCCCCTTATTTAAGAAGGGATATACTTGCATTGGAGGATCACTAGGTTGATTCCTGGAATGAAGGGATTGTCTCATGAAGAATGGTTGAGCAGGTTAGGCCTGTACATATTGGAGTTTAAGTGATCTTATTGAAACATGTAAGATTCTGAGCAGGTTTGATAGGGTAGATGCTGAGAGGATGTTTCCCCTCGTGGGGGAATCTAGAACTAGGTGGAATAGTTTCAGAATAAGGGGTCGCCCATTTAAAACGATGAGGAGGAATTTCTTCTCTCAGAGGGTTGTGAATCTTTGGAATTCTCTACACCAGAGAGCTGTAGAAACTAAGACAGTGAATATATTCAAGGCTCAGATAGACAGATTCTTGAACTACAGGAGAGTCAAGGGTTATGGGAAACAGGCAGAAAAGTGGAGTTGAGGCCAAGATCAGATCAGCCATCAGATCTTATTGAATGGCAGAGCAGGCTCGTGGGGAAAATGGCCTACTCCTGCTCCTATTTCTTATGTTCTTACACAAAGGTGAGGTTACAGACCTCCCCTGTAATCATCCATTATTACTTCAAAATCAAAAGCTACATCACAGTATTTTCAACATTTTCCTCAACACAGCAAGGGCAGCCTTTGTCTATTGCAAGTATAGAAATGTAGAGATGACATGCTGAATAAAAACTTTCATTCTAGATGTGTATTAACATTTTTGTTCAAGAATTTTGAATTTCAAATGAACTGCAATTTCTCTAATAATATCTCCACATGGTAAAATGGGCAGACACATAGCAGGTGAAATTTAATGCAGTGAAATGAGATGTAATGAGATTTTAGAAAGAAGAAGAGGCAATATCAATTAAATTATACAATTTTAGAGGAGGTGCAGGAGCAGAGAGACCTGGGGATTCACATACATAAATCTTTGAAGGTGGCAGGACATGTTGATAAGGCTGCTGAAAGAATTACGAGATCCTGGGCTTTACAAATATAGGTAGAGAGTACAAAAGCAAGGAAAGTATGGTAAACCTTTTTAAATCACTGGTTAGGTCTCAGCTACAGTATTGTGTCCAATTCTGAGCACCACACATTAGACACGAGAGGGTGCAGAATGGTACAGGGGTGAAGCATTTCAGTTATGTGGAGACACGAGAAACTGGGATTGTTCTCCTTAGAGCAAAGAAGGTTAAGGGGAGATTTAATAGAGGTGTTCAAAATAGTGGTTTTGAAAGAGTGTCTGAGGAGAAACTGATTCCACTGGCAGGAGGGTCGTAACCAAAGGACACAGATTTAAGATAATTGGCAAAAAATCCAGGGAGGAAATGAGGTGATTTCTTTTTAATGCAGCGAGTTGTTGTGATCTGGAATGCATTACCTGAAAGGGTGGTGGAAGCAGATTCAATAGCAACTTTCAAAAGGGAATTAGGCATATACATAAAAAGGAAAAAGGGCTATGGAGAAAGAGCTGGGGAGTGGGACTCATTGGACAGCTCTTTCAAAGAGCTAGCACAGGCACGATGGGCCGAATGGCTGTTTTCTGTGGTCTATGATTCTGTGAAAAACAGGAGGGGAACCCAAGGACATCATTTTGGCTCCGCTCTTCCGCTTGAGTTGCAAGGTTAAAGTTAAGTGCAATGGGACCAAGTTTCGGCCTGAGTTGCTGCTGTTTTTTTTGGAGCAACTGGTTTAGAATAGAGTATCTTAGAAATTGCAATTCTCGGCATTTGGTTTGCTCCAGTTCTAGTCAGTTAAAACAGTTTCAGTTTGGAACAGATTTTATTTTTCAAAAGGGGGCGAGTCCAGCCACTTACGCCCGTTTTGAAAGTTTAGGCAGTGAAAACTTACTCCAAACTAACTTAGAATGGAGTAAGTGTAGATTTTTGTACGCTCAGAAAAACCTTGCCTACACTTAGAAAATCAAGCGTAGGTTACAAATCAGGCATAGGGAATGGGGGGGGGGGTTTAAAGGGTAGTTTACAAACATTAAACACTTCAGTTTTACAAATAAAGAGCCATCATCAATAATAAATGATAAATACATCAATAAATCAACCAATAAATCAATCAAAAAAAATTAATTCAAATTTTTTTTTTTTTAAATCAATAAATAAATAAATTTCTACTCACCGACTGCAGCACCGGGAACCCTCCAACAGCGTGCTGGGACGGGGCCCCCCCAGTGTGTGTCTCTCTCTCTGTCTGTCTGTGTGTCAGTGTCTGTGTCTATATGTTTCTGACAGCGAGGGGTGGGGGAGAGGAGAGGGAGGGATGGGGGGAGAGGAGAGGTGGGGGAGGGAGGACTGGGGGGAGAGGAGAGGTGGGGGGAGGGAGGAGTGGGGGGGAGGGAGGGGTGGGGGGGAGAGGAGAGGTGGGGGGAGGGAGGGGTGGGGGGGAGAGGAGAGGGGGGGGGGGAGAGGAGAGGGGGGGGAGAGGAGAGGTGGGGGGAGGGAGGGGTGGGGAGAAGGAGGGAGGGGTGGGGAGAGGCAGGAAGAAGTGGGGAGAGGGGGGGGGGGAGAGGGAGGGGGAGGGGAGAGGGAGGGAGGGGGAGGGGAGAGGGAGGGAGGGAGGGGGAGGGGAGAGGGAGGGAGGGGGAGGGGAGAGGGAGGGAGGGGGAGGGGAGAGGGAGGGAGGGGGAGGGGAGAGGGAGGGAGGGGGAGGGGAGAGGGAGGAGGCTGAACGGGACCGGCGGATGTGAAGAAGCCGGGCCCAAGACTTCGGGCGGGGCCCACCCCAGCAAGATGCCAGGCGGGCACCGCCGAAGGAAGAGTGAGCGGAGCGGAGTTAAAGATAGGTGGCCGGGGGAAGCCGGAGCCGGTGGGGGGGGGGGGTGTGTGTGTGTGTCGTTGGAGTCGGAGCGGGAGCAGGAGTGGGGGGTTGTTGGAACGGGAGCTGGGGGGGGGGGGGGGGGGGGCGGTCGTCGGAGCGGGAGCTGGGATGGGGCGTTGAGAGAGTCAGCTGAACAGGGGAGGAAGCTGGAGCCAGAGCAGGAGCTGAACGAGGGAGGTGCAAGCTTGATCCTCGCAGCCCCAGTGAGCCCATTCGGCCAGGGCTAGGGGCTGCGTGCTTCGAGCTCCTCCCACACAGTTTCGGGCGCCTGGAGCTACTACACATGCGCGCCCACTGTGCAGAGGTCCCGGCATGGATTTCAGCGCAGGGACCTGGCTCCACCCCCCACAGCTCGTGCTGCGCTGCGCCGAGCTCCAAAGGACCTGCAGGGAGCCGGAGAATCTGCAGGTATTTTTTAGGCGCACTTTCAGGTGCGAAAAATGGGCGTCCAGATCAGGGCTGCGCCGTTTTAGGCACGGCCCGAAACTTGGGCCCAAATAACTACATGAATACTGCAGGCAGAAAGGTAAAGAATTATCCGTTATCAGCTATCAAAGAACTGTAATCCCATTGGTTTGCTGGAATGCCCACACTGGGCAGCAAGAATGTGATTATGCTCCACCTTTAACATGAACTGAGTTAGCAGCAGTGTCATATCAGTCTTTTTCAGAATTCAGATTTGGTGATGGGAAACAGCATTGGTGACCAACAGCAGAGACATGGAGAGAGAAAGTGCATTGGGAAAAGATGGAGCATCAGGAGCTCGCTCGGGAAGAGAAGCAGCAACGGGGACTCACTTGAGAAGAGTGTATTGAGATTCACTCAGAGAACAGCAGCTTTTGGGGCACACTTGAGGGAATGGAGCAGTTTTTGGAATCAGACATCCCCTCACCTGCTGACACTGAAAGCTACCCATTTACACTGCACGTGGATGTCGGAAGCAACAGGCAAGATAAAACATGTGCGGCACGTGTCTTTCCCCACTTATGCTAACCTCGATAATGCTAACTTGCTTGCACTCTGTGCAGCATCCCTTTCAAACTTACCTCGGCCACTGACTGGAGACTGTCTTGAAACAAACAAAATACCAAAATGTGTGCACACACATTATTCATGCACACAACAGCAAGCATCGTACCTACACATGCGTGGTACAGTTTTAATCTCAGTGCAGTAGGGAGCGTTCTTCTGAGGTTGGAACTCTTTAGTTTCCATTCATGCAAGTTTGATAATCAATTATTTCTATTCACTGGAAAAAAATCTCTCGGATACCATTCCCATGCATCCAAATGAAAGAAAGCTCATCAGTTGTAACCTTACCTACACCGAGAGTATTATTTACACGCCAGTTTCTCCTTTAGTCATTCAACATGTACAGAGCTGTCGTGTGTATTTCAATTTCAGCCTACATTAAATTAATTACCTTCATTACCTTTACTAATGCAGGCTTCTCTAATGTTGCATTGACCTCACAGCACTGCTGGCAATGGCAGCCTACCCTTCATCGATACAGCTGTGAATTAAGTGACATGCTGCAAACAGCTTCCAGCAGCATGGATAGAGGTATCTATCCACCCACCCCCCCTGCGACACACTCAGCCAGCCCACCACCCATTCAGGTCGAACACGCGGGCCCCAATAATAACTCTGTGGTGTTTTCGGAGCGGGGGGGGGGCGCGAGCGGTGCAATATCGGGTGCAAAACCCGGAAGTCTCAGCGTATCGGATTGTGCAATTTCAACGGGTCACCTCATTATGGGGCAGAATTTCCGACATCCTGGCACACATGACTCCTGCGGATGTCCCAACGTGCACGCGCTGCGCGTCACAGGGAGAGGAGGCCTGTGGATTGGGAGTTCCAGCGTGCGCAGCAGCTTCAGGTAAGTGCGCATTTTATTTCTATTTTTTATTGATTTGCCCGTGGGAAGCCCTCCTCGGAATTTCTGCCCCTATAATTTTACTTCCATGTTTGGCGTATCCAGTGCGCGACAGCGGGCGTGGTGAGGATCCTCATAACGCGATCTCAACTGAAGCATTTAAAGGGCCAATCCAAGGATGGATTGTGGAGGAGTTAGGAGTTGCAGCAAATGGCAGAAGTATTGTGATTGATTCAGGACGGTCACGGGCTGCACCAAGTTTTAACAATGCATCGCTTAATGTACTGCCAGGTGCAGTGAGAAGCCGGAGAGAGATACCCTTCCCCAGCAATGAGGGGAAGAAGCCTTGCTGCAATGAAGTGGGCGTGGCTGCAGGTGGCCCAGGAGGTCAGCAGCAGGAGAATTGTACCACACTCCTGGCTTCAGTGCAGGAATCACTTTAATGACCTAAACAGTCAGAAAAGGGGAGTACAGTTACACGTTCATGCTGCAGAGGAGGAGTGTGATATTCTGGATGAAATAAATATAGAGAGGGGGGAAGTATGAAGGGGTTTAGCAGCTTTGAAAGTAAATATGTCCCCAGGTCCAGATGAAATGCATCCCAGGTTGTTGAGCGAAGTAGAAGAGGAAATAGCAGAGGCCTTGACTATCATTTTCCAATCCTCTTTGGATATGGGCATGGTGCCAGAGGATTGGAGGACTGCTAATGTAGTACCCTGTGTTTAAGAAGGGAAAAAGGGACAGGCCGAGTAATTACTGGCCCGTCAGCCTAACGTTAGTGGTGGGAAAATTATTGGAAAAAATCCTGAAAGACAGGATAAATCTGCATTTGGATAGGCAAGGATTAATTAGGGACAGTCAGCACGGATTTATTAAGGGAAGATCGTGTTTGACTAACCTGATTTAATTTTTTGAGGAGGTAACCAAGAGGGTCGATGAGGGTAGTGCGTACGATGTCGTATATATGGACTTTAGCAAGACTTTTGATAAGGTCCCACATGGTAGACTGGTCGTGAAGGTTAAAGCCCATGGGATTCAGGGCAAAGTGGCAAGTTGGATCCAAAATTGGTTGGAGGTAGGAATCAAAGGGTAATGATTGATGAATGTTTGTGTGACTGGAAGAATGTTTCCAGTGGGGTTCCACGGGGCTCAGTACTGGGTCCCTTGCTTTTTGTAGCATATATCAACGATTTAGATTTGAATATAGGAAGTATGATTAAGAAGTTTGCAGTCGACACTAAAATTGGCTGTGTGGTTGAGAATGAAGAGGAAAGTCATGGGCTGCAGGAGGATATCAATCTACTGGTCAGGTGGGCAGAGCAGTGGCAAATGGAATTTAATTCAGAGAATTATGAGGTGATGCACTTTGGGAGGGCTAATAAGGAAAGGGTATACACATTAAGCGGTAGGCCACTTAATAGTGTAGATGAACAAAGGGATTTTGGAGTGCTTGTCCACAGATCCCTGAAAGTAGCAGGCCAGGTGGATAAGGTGGTTAAGAAGGCACACGGAATGCTTGCCTTTATTGGCCAAGGCATAGAATATAAGAACAGGGAGGTTATGCTTAAATTGTATAATACTTTGGTTAGGCCACAGCTGGAGTACTGCGTGCAATTCTGGTCGCTGTATTATAGGAAGGACGTGATTGCACTAGAGAGGGTGCAGAGGAAATTTACTAGGATGCTGCCTGGAATGGAGAATATTAGTTATGAGGACAGATTGGATAGGCTGGGTTTGTTCTCATTGGAACAGAGGAGGTTGGGAGGAGACCTCATCGAGGTGCACAAAATATGGAGGGGCCTGGACATAGTGGATAGTAAGGGTCTATTTCCATTGGTGGAGGGGACTATTACGAGGGGGCATAGTTTTAAGGTGGTTGGTGGAAGGTTTAGAGGGGATTTGAGGTGGGGGCTTTTTTACGCAGAGGGTTATGGGGATCTGCAACTCGCTGCCTGGAAAAGTGGTGGATGCAGAAACCCTCACGGCTTTTAAGAGATGGTTGGATGGGCACTTAAACTGCCATAATCTGCAGGGTTACGGACCTAGAGCTGGTAATTGGGTTAAGACTAGATGGCCTTTTGTTGGAAGGCACAGATATAATGGTAAGTACTGCAGGGAATAGAATACGGCCAGGGTGATCTCCTGGACTAGTTTCAATCACCTGGATGGGTTGAAGAGGAATTTTCCCAGATTTTTTCTCCCTAAATTAGCCTGGGTTTTTAATCTGGTTTTTGCCTCTCCCAGGAGATCACATGGCTCCAGTTGGGGTTGGAGTGTAGATGTTTTTAGTATAAGGGGTGTCGTGTGAGGCGGACTGGTTGGGCTGGGTGCTCTTTGCCTTTCCATTACCGTTCATAGGTTTATATGTAACCTTTAGGGCTGCTGACCAAGGGTCGTGCGGCTCTTTGTCGGCCGGTGCAGACACGATGGGCCAAAATGGCCTCCTTCTGCGCTGTAAATTTCTGTTTCTGTTTACCTTTATCCTACTGTGCACATCACTTTTCCTTCTCAAGCCTACTCCATCATATTACTCCTCACACCCACATACCTTGAAAGTGTACCCGTCATTCTCATTTTATGCACTTCCTCATATTCCCATCTATCCACTCACCACTGTCACTCACCCACATCTTTATGCAATTTGATGCCTCTCCCTGATTGAACACATGCCATTACAATCACTCATAGGTCTATTCTTTACCCTGTTGCAGAAGAGAGCACAGACAAAAGGGAGAGGAACAAAGGGACCTGAAGGTATCAGGAAAGGTCGATAAGGTGGTTAAGAAGGCATATGGAATACTTGCCTTTATTAGCAGAGATGGGGGGTTATGCTTGAACTGTATAAAACACTAGTTAGGCCACAGAGTATTGTGTGCAGTTCTGGTTACCACGTTACAGGAAAGATGTGATTACACTAGAGAGGGTACAGAGGAGATTTACGAGGATGTTGCCTGGACTGGAGAATTTTAGCTCTGCGGAAAGATTGGATAGGCTGGGGTTGCTTTCTTTGGAACAGAGGAGGCTGAGGGGAGACCTTATTGAGATGTATAAAATTATGAGGGGCCTAGATAGAGTGGATAGGAAGGACCTATTTCCCTTAGCAGAGGGGTCAACAACCCGGGAGCATAGATTTAAAGTAATTGGTAGGTTTGGAGGGGATTTGAGGGGCAATTTCTTCACCTAGAGGGTGGTGGGGGTCTGGAACTCACTGCCTGAAAGTGTAGTAGAGGCAGAGACCCTCACCACATTTTAAAAGTACTTGGATGTGCACGTGAAGTGCCGTAACCTACAGGGCTATGGACCAAGAGCTGAAAAGTGGGATTAGGCTGGACAACTCTTTGCTGGCCAACGCGGACACGATGGGCCAAAATGGCCTCCTTCCATGCTGTTAATTTCTATGATTCTATGAGAGGGAAAGAACTGGAGGTGGCCCTCCACAGAGCCCGAGCATACAGTGGCACCAGGGATAGCTGCAGAGACTCTGCATTGGAGGCTGCAGCCTCTCCAAGCTCTGCTCTGCTGGACACAGATACTGTTCCCCTGGGACCATCTATCAAAAGGATAATCATTGAGGGGCTGCATAAAATCTGTGACATATTGGCAAGCCTTCTATGCATACTATCCACAATTGTAGAGACAATGGAGGAGTCCAACTCAAGCATGAGTGGGTTGGTGTCTCAGGGCATTGTGAGGATGTCTTCTTCCATGGATTGGCCAACTCCGTGGAACATCAATCATTGCAATCAAATGATTCCATACAGGCCTTGACCTGTGCAGACTCTGGATGCCAACATGTTTGATGCCTTAAATACGTTGACAGAAACTTTAGCCTTGGCCTTACAGCGCCGCACTGATTTGCACCAGCTGCTCTGCAGCAGAGTGGTAGGAGTGAAGTGCGGTTGGGCCATGAAGGATGATGGTGCAAGGGGACATGGAAGTGAGGACTCCACTCCAAATACTTCTGTTTCTCATCCGTTGCGAGCCCTCCCCACCCCACAGTCAGTACCCGACATACTGTCTCGTTATCCGATGGCCGAGTCTGCCCCCGCACAGGCGTAGGTGGAGTGGCCTTTGGCGGGGCCCTTGTGGGCTCCAAAACCCAGAGGATGTCAGCCGAGAACATCTCAGCAGTCAGAGCACAGATCTGAGCAGCTTGCCTCGATCTCTGCTCAAACCACAGGGGTTGCACCACGTAGGAGCGGAAGGGTAAGCTTTGTAGTTGCACAATGATATGCAGATGGGTGTATGACAAAATGTTTTGTAAAGTTTCCGTTGCTTACTAGAATCACATAAAATTCATTACTTTGCACCACTTTCCTGTGTTGTCCGTTCTTGGTTGCTGGTTGTCAATTTGCCTTTCCAGGTGTTTGTTGAGGAATGAGAAGACATGTCTTGATTGGGACAAATGGGGTATGAGCAATGGTGGTTGGTTAGTTATAGGACTGCTCTGTGTCAGTGGGATTGGAGAGGGAAAGGTGGGACAGGGGAAAACTGGATGTTGGATGTGACTGTTACATCAGCCCAGTGGTAATGACTAACTGAACCATACTGATATAAGGGAATCCCTGGCATACTCCCATACAGGCAGATTATTCAGTCTCCCAGTACAGTTCAGTCCAACGCTCAGACCTTCCAAACAAGTGGAGCACTCAATCCCTCCCATACAGGCAGTGTGCTGAGACCCTCTCTCCATTCCCGCGCTCCCCCCCCTCACCATACAGGCCTAGCACTCGTCCATTCATTCCACCGCACAAAATACACCGCCTCACATCTATATTGAAATTCATTTATCATTTGCACGACCATTCTGCAACTTTAGTAACGTCGCTTGTATTTTGTCGCAATTACTCCCCAATTTGGTGTCATCCGCAAATTTTGAAATTGTACTTGTTTTGTAGTCCAATATCGTTGACGTAAATAGTGAACAACATTGGTCCCAGCACCAATCCCTGTGGAACACCATTTCACACCTCCCGCTAGTCTGAGTAAAAAACATCAACGCCCACTTTCTCTTTTGTAACCAGCTTGTTATCCATTCTGCTACTTCCCCCTTATGCTGTAAAATTAGTCAGGAGTCTACTATGTGGTACCTCATCGAAAGGCTTAACTATTTCTTTATATATTCTTTGATATTTGGTTGCAATGTGATTGACTCTTAACTGCCTTCTGAAATGGCCTAGCAAGTTACTTAGTTGTAACAAACTGTTACAAAAAACAATAATAATAAAAACAGATAGACTACCTGGTATCGATCTCAGCACCGGCTACGGACATGACAAAGGCACACCCAGACCAGTCGAACATGCAAAGTCCTCCTCACCAACATCTGGGGACTTGTGCCAAAATTGACAGAGCTGTCACGCAGACTAGTCAAGCAACAGCCTGACATAGTCATACTCACAGAATCATACCTTTCAGACAATGTCCCCAACTCCTCCATCATCCTCCCTGGGTATGTCCTGTCCCACTGGCAGGTCAGACCCATCAGGGGTGGTGGCACAGTGGTATATAGTCAGGAGGGAGTGACCCTGAGAAGCTTCAACATTGACTCTGGATCCTAAGAAGTCTCATGGCTTCAGATCAAACATGGGCAAAGAAACCTCCTGCTGATTACCACCTTCTGCCCTCCCTCAGCTGATGAATCAGTACTCCTCCATGTTGAACATCACTTGGAAGAAATACTGAGAGTAGCAAGGGTACAGAATGTATTCTGGGTGAGGGACCAAGAGTGGCTCGGTGGCACCACTACTGACCCAGCTGGCCGGGTCCTGAAGGATATATCTGCTAGACTGGGCCTGCGACAGGTGGTGAGAGAACGAGGGAAATAACTACTTGACCTCGTCCTTACCAATCTACCTGTTACAGATGCATCTGTCCATGACAGCATTGGTAGCAGTAATCACAACATCATTGTGGAGACAAAGTCTCGTCTTCACACTGAAGACACCCTCCAGCGTGTTGTGCGGCACTACCACCATGTTAAATGGCACAGATTCAGAACAGATCTAGCAGCTCAAAACTGGGCATCCATGAGGAGCTGTGGGCCAGCAGCAGCAGCAGCAGAATTGTATTCCACCACAATCTGTAACTTCATGGCCCGGCATATCCTTCACTCTAACAGTATCAAACCAGGGGACCAACCCTGGTTCAATGATGAACGCAGAAGATTATAACAGGAACAGCATGAGGCGTACCTAAAAATGAGGTGCCAACCTGGGGAAGCTGCAACACAGGACTACATGCATGCTAAAAGGTGGAAGCAGAATACTATAGACAGGGCTAAGAGATCCCACAATCAACGGATCAGATGAAAGCTCTGCAGTCCTGCCACATCCAGTTGGGAATAGTGGTGGACAATTAAACAACCAATGGGAGAAGGAGGCTCTATGAATATCCTTAAAAGTGGAGGGCAGAGAAACCCAAGGCAAAGAACAAAAAGGGCCACTGTACAGCAAAATTCTAAAAGGACAAAGGGTGTTAAAAAATAAGCCTGAAGGCTTTGTGTCTTAATGCAAGGAGTATCCGCAATAAGGCGGATGAATTAACTGTGCAAATAGATGTTAACAAATATGATGTGATTGGGATTACGGAGACGTTGCTCCAGGATGGTCAGGGCTGGGAATTCAACATCCAGGGGTATTCAACATTCAGGAAGGATAGAATAAAAGGAAAAGGAGGTGGGGTAGCATTGCTAGTTAAAGAGGAGATTAATGCAATAGTTAGGAAAGACATTCGCTTGGATGATGTGGAATCTATATGGGTAGAGCTGCAGAACACCAAAGGGCAAAAAACGTTAGTGGGAGTTGTGTACAGACCTCCAAACAGTAGTAGTGATGTTGGGGAGGGCATCAAACAGGAAATTAGGGGTGCATGCAATAAAGGTGCAGCAGTTATAATGGGTGACTTTAATATGCACATAGATTGGGCTAGCCAAACTGGAAGCAATACGGTGGAGGAGGATTTCCTGGAGTGCATAAGGGATGGTTTTCTAGACCAATATGTCGAGGAACCAACTAGGGGGGAGGCCATCTTAGACTGGTTGTTGTGTAATGAGAGAGGATTAATTAGCAATCTCATTGTGCGAGGCCCCTTGGGGAAGAGTGACCATAATATGGTGGAATTCTGCATTAGGTTGGAGAATGAAACAGTTAATTCAGAGACCATGGTCCAGAACTTAAAGAAGGGTAAGTTTGAAGGTATGAGGCGTGAATTGGCTAGGATAGATTGGCGAATGATACTTAAGGGGTTGACTGTGGATGGGCAATGGCAGAAATTTAGAGACCGCATGGATGAATTACAACAATTCTACATTCCTGTCTGGCGTAAAAATAAAAAAGGGAAGGTGGCTCTACCGTGGCTATCTAGGGAAATCAGGGATAGTATTAAAGCCAAGGAAGTGGCATACAAATTGGCCAGAAATAGCAGCGAACCTGGGGACTGGGAGAAATTTAGAACTCAGCAGAGGAGGACAAAGGGTTTGATTAGGGCAGGGAAAATGGAATACGAGAAGAAGCTTGCAGGGAACATTAAGGCGGATTGCAAAAGTTTCTATAGGTATGTAAAGAGAAAAAGGTTAGTAAAGACAAACATGGGTCCCCTGCATTCAGAATCAGGGGAAGTCATAATGGGGAACAAAGAAATGGCAGACCAATTGAACAAGTACTTTGGTTCAGTATTCACTAAGGAGGACACAAACAACCTTCCGGATATAAAAGGGGTCAGAGGGTCTAGTAAGGAGGAGGAACTGAGGGAAATCTTTATTAGTCGGGAAATTGTGTTGGGGAAATTGATGGGATTGAAGGCCGATAAATCCCCAGGGCCTGATGGACTGCATCCCAGAGTACTTAAGGAGGTGGCCTTGGAAATAGCAGATGCATTGACGGTCATTTTCCAACATTCCATTGAGTGGAATGGAGTGGAGTGGAGGGTAGCCAATGTAACCCCACTTTTTAAAAAAGGAGGGAGAGAGAAAACAGGGAATTCTAGACCGGTCAGCCTGACCTCAGTAGTGGGTAAAATGATGGAATCAATTATTAAGGATGTCATAGCAGCGCATTTGGAAAATGGTGACATGATAGGTCCAAGTCAGCATGGATTTGTGAAAGGGAAATCATACTTGACAAATCTTCTGGAATTTTTTGAGGATGTTTCCAGTAAAGTGGACAAAGGAGAACCAGTTGATGTGGTATATTTGGACTTTCAGAAGGCTTTCGACAAGGTCCCACACAAGAGATTAATGTGCAAAGTTAAAGCACATGGGATTGGGGGTAGTGTGCTGACGTGGATTGAGAACTGGTTATCAGACAGGAAGCAAAGAGTAGGAGTAAATGGGTACTTTTCAGAATGGCAGGCAGTGACTAGTGGGGTACCGCAAGGTTCTGTGCTGGGGCCCCAGCTGTTTACATTGTACATTAATGATTTAGACGAGGGGATTAAATGTAGTATCTCCAAATTTGCGGATGACACTAAGTTGGGTGGCAGTGTGAGCTGCGAGGAGGATGCTATGAGGCTGCAGAGTGACTTGGATAGGTTAGGTGAGTGGGCAAATGCATGGCAGATGAAGTATAATGTGGATAAATGTGAGGTTATCCACTTTGGTGGGAAAAACAGAGAGACAGACTATTATCTGAATGGTGACAGATTAGGAAAAGGGGAGGTGCAAAGAGACCTGGGTGTCATGGTACATCAGTCATTGAAGGTTGGCATGCAGGTACAGCAGGCGGTTAAGAAAGCAAATGGCATGTTGGCCTTCATAGCGAGGGGATTTGAGTACAGGGGCAGGGAGGTATTGCTACAGTTGTACAGGGCCTTGGTGAGGCCACACCTGGAGTATTGTGTACAGTTTTGGTCTCCTAACTTGAGGAAGGACATTCTTGCTATTGAGGGAGTGCAGCGAAGATTCACCAGACTGATTCCCGGGATGATGGGACTGACCTATCAAAAAGACTGGATCAACTGGGCTTGTATTCACTGGAGTTCAGAAGAATGAGAGGGGACCTCATAGAAACGTTTAAAATTCTGACGGGTTTAGACAGGTTAGATGCAGGAAGAATGTTCCCAATATTGGGGAAGTCCAGAACCAGGGGTCACAGTCTAAGGATAAGGGGTAAGCCATTTAGGACCGAGATGAGGAGAAACTTCTTCACCCAGAGAGTGGTGAACCTGTGGAATTCTCTACCACAGAAAGTTGTTGAGGCCAATTCACTAAATATATTCAAAAGGGAGTTAGATGAAGTCCTTACTACTCGGGGGATCAAGGGGTATGGCGAGAAAGCAGGAAGGGGGTACTGAAGTTTCATGTTCAGCCATGAACTCATTGAATGGCCTGTTCCTGCACCTATTTTCTATGTTTCTATGTTTTTATCCTCAATGATGGCAGAGCCCAGCAAACGAGTGCAAAAGATAAGGCTGAAGCATTTGCAACCATCTTCAGCCAGAAGTGTCGAGTGGATGATCCATATCGGCCTCCTCCTGAGGTCCCCACCATTACAGAAGCCAGTCTTCAGTCAATTCGATTCACTCCATGTGATATCAAGAAATGGTTCCACGTGATATCAAGAAATGGATACTGCAAAGGCTATAGGCCCCGATAACATCCCAGTTGTCATGCTAAAGACTTGTGCTCCAGAACTAGCCGCACCTCTAGCCAAGCTGTTCCGGTACAGCTAAAACACTGGCATCTATCCAACACTGTGGAAAACTGCCCAGGTATGTCCTATCCACAAAAAGCAGGACAAATCCAATCTGGCCAATTACCGCCCCATCAGTCTACTCTCAATCATCAGCAAAGTGATAGAAGGTGTCGTCGACAGTGCTATCAAGTGGTACTTACTCATCAATAACCTGCTCAATAACATGCCCAGTTTGGGTTCCACCTGGACCACTCAGCTCCAGATCGCATTAAGCCTTGGTCCAAACATGGATAAAAGAGCTGAATTCCAGAAGTGAGATGAGAGTGATATCAAGGCATTTGACAGTGCGTGGCTTCAAGGAGCCCCAGTAAAACTGGAGTCAACGGGAATCAGGGGGGAAACTCTCCACTGGCTGGAGTGATACCTAACACAAAGAAAGATGGTTGTGGTGGTTGGAGGTCAATCATCTCAGCCCTAGGACATCGCTGCAGGAGTTCCTTAGGGCAGTGTCCTAGTCCCAACCATTTTCAGCTGCTTTATCAATGATCTTCCCTCCATCATAAATTCAGAACTGGGGATGTTCGCTGATGATTGCACAGTGTTCAATTCCATTCACAACTCCTCAGATAATGAAGCAGTCCATGCCACATTCAGCTTTCAGGCTTGGGCTGATAAGTGAGACTCTAACCACCGTCCATTGACATTCAACGGCATTGCTATCGCTGAATCCCCCACCAACATCCCGAGGGTCATCAGTGACCAGAAACTTAACTGGACCAGCCACATAAATACTGTCAGAGGCTGGGTATTCTCCAGCAAGTGTCTTACTTCCTGACTCCCCACAGACTTTCACCAACTACAAGGCACAAGTCAGGAGTGTGATGGAATACTCTCCACTTGCCTGGATGTGTGCAGCTCCAACAACACTCAAGAAGCTCGACACCATCCAGCAGCCGACTTGATTGGCACCCCATCCACCACCTTAAACATTCACTCCATCCACCACTGGCGCACCGTGGCCGCAGTGTGTACCATCTGCAAGATGCACTGCAGCAACTTGTCAAGGCTTTTTCGGCAGCACCTCCCAAACCCGTGACCTCTACCACGTAGAAGGACAAGAGCAGCAGACGCATGGGAACACCATCGCCTCCAAGTTACCCTCCATGTCACACACCGTCCTGACTTGGAAGTATATCGCCATTTCTTCATCGTCGCTGGGTCAAAAGCTTGGAACTCCCTCCAACAGCACTGTGGGAGTACCTTCACCTTACAGACAGCAGCAGTTCAAGGCGGTGGCTCACACCACCTTCTCAAGGGCAATTAGGGATGGGCAATAAATGCTGGCCTTGCCAGTGACGCCCATATCCCAGGAACAAATAGAAAAAAAATATTTTCAGACTTCCTGGAACTATTCTTGTAAATCTTTTCTGCACCCTCTCTAAGGCTTTCACATCCTTCTAAAAGTGCAGTGCCCGAAATTGGACACAATACTCCAGTTGAGGCCAAACCAATGTTTTATAAAGGTTCATCATAACTTCCTTGCTTTTGTTCTCTATGTCTCTATTTATGAAGCTCAGGATCCAATATGCTTTTTTTTTTAAAAAACGATTTTCTCAACCTACCCTGCCACCTTCATCAATTTGTACACATATAGCCCTAGGTCTCTCTATTCATACACCCGCTTTAGAATTGTACCCTTTAGTTTATATTGCCCCATCCTCATTCTTCTTACCAAAATATATCACTTTGCACTTTTCTGCATTAAATTTCATCGGCTACGTGTCCACCCATTCCACCAGTCGATGTCCTCTTGAAGTCTATCACTATCCTCCTCACTGTTCACTATACTTCCAAGTTTTGTCTCATCTGCAAATTTTGAAATTGTGCCCGTACACCCAAGTCCAAGTCAGTAATATATATGAAGAAAAGCAGTGGTCCTAGTACCGACCCCTGGGGACACCACTGTATACCTTCAACCAGTGCAAAAAACAACCGTTCACCGCTACTCTCTGTTTCATGTCACTTAGACAATTTTGTAACCATGCTGCCACTGTCCCTTTTATTCCAATGGCTTCAAGTTTGCTGGCAAGCCCATTATGTGGCACTTTATCAAACGCCTTTTGGAAGTCCATGTACACCACATCAATCGCATTGCCCTCATCAACCCCCACTGTTACCTCATCAAAAAACTCAATCAAGTTATTTAAACACAATTCGCCTTTGACAAATCCGTGCTGGCTTTCCTTAATTAATTCACACTTGTTCAAGTGACTGCTAATTTTGTCCTGGATTATAATTTCTAAAAGCTTCCCCACTACCAAGGTTAAACTAACTGGTCTGTAGTTGCTGGGCTTATCCTTGCATCTATTTTTGAACAAGGTGCAATATTTGCAATTCTCCAGTCCTCTGGTACCACCCCCATATCCGAGGAGAATTGGAAGATTAGGACAGTGCAATATCCACCTTTACGTCCCTCAGCTTCCTTGGATGCATCCCATCCGGTCCTGGTGACTTATCCACTTTTACTACAGCCAGCCTATCTAGTACCTCCTCTTGATCAATTTTTAGGCCATTCAATATCTCAACTTTCACTACGAATTTAGCAGCATCTTCCTTGATAAAGTCAGATGCAAAGTACTCATTTAGTACCCCAGCCATGCCCTCTACTTCCATGCATAGGTCTACTTTTTGGTCCCTAATCAACCCCACCCCTCCTCTTACTACCATTTATTATTTATATGCCCATAGAAGACTTTTGTATTCCATTTTTATGTTAACTGCCAGTCTATTCTCATATGCTCTCTTTGCCTCTCTTATTTCCGTTTTCCTTTCCCCTCTGAACTTTCTATATTCATACAGGTTCATACAGGTTCTCACTTGTATTCTCAACCTGACATTGCTTCATCTCATTATCCTTTTCATCATCCAGGGTGCTCTGACTTTAGTTGCCCTCCCTTTCACCCTCGTGGGAAAGTACCTAGACTGTACCAAAACCATCTCCTCTTTAAAGGCAGCCCATTGTTCGATTACAGTTTTTCCTGCCAATCTTTGATACATTTATCCGGACCAGATCCGTTCTCAACCCACTGAAATTGGCCCTTCTCCAATTAAGAATTCTTACTCTAGATTGGTCCTTGTCCTTTCCCATAGCTAATCTAAACCTTATGATACTATGATCACTGTTCCCTAAATGTTCCCCTACTGACACTTGCTCCAGCTGATCCACCTCATTCCCCAGAACCTCTCATTCTTCTAAACTCCAATGAGTAGAGGCCCAACCTGCTCAACCTTTCCTCATAAGACACCCCTTCATCCCAGGAATCAACCTAGTGAACCTTCTCTGAACTCCCTCCAATGTAAGTGTATCCCTCCTTAAATAAAAGGAGACCAAAACTATACGAAGTACTCTAGGTTTGGTCTCACCAATGCCCTGTACAGTTGTAGCAAGACTGCCGTACTTTTATATTCCACCCCCCCTTGAAATAAAGGCCAACATTCCACTTGCCTTCCTAATTACTTGCTGTACCTGCATACTAACTTTTTGTGTTTCATGTATGAGAACACCCAGATCCCTCTGTACCGCAGCATTCTGTAGTCTCTCTACATTTAAATAATATTTTGCTTTTCTATACTTCCGACCAAAGTGGATAACCTCACATTTTCCCACATTATACTCCATCTGCAAAAAATTTTCCCATTCACCTATCTATATCCTTTTGAAGACTCTGTGTCCTCCTCAAAACTTACTTTCCCATCTATCTTTGTATCGTCAGCAAATTTGGCTACAATACACTCGGACCCTTCATTCAAGTCATTAATAGAGATTGTAAATAGTTGAGGCCCCTGCACTGATCCCTGTGGCACCCCACTATTTACAGTTTGCCAACCTGAAAATGACCCATTTATCCTGACTCTCTGTTTTCTGTTAGTTAGCCGATCCTCTATCCATGCTAATAAGAACATAAGAATTAGGAACAGGAGTAAGCCATCTTGCCCCTCGAGCCTGCTCCGCCATTCAACAAGATCATGGCTGATCTGGCCGTGGACTCAGCTCCACTTACCCGCCCGCTCCCCATAACCCTTAATTCCCTTATTGGTTAAAAATCTATCTATCTGTGATTTGAAGACATTCAATGAGCTAGCCTCAACTGCTTCCTTGGGCAGAGAATTCCACAGATTCACAACCCTCTGGGAGAAGAAATTCCTTCTCAACTCGGTTTTAAATTGCCTCCCCCGTATTTTGAGGCTGTGCCCCCTAGTTCTAGTCTCCTCGACCAGTGGAAATAACTTCTCTGCCTCTATCTTGTCTATCCCTTTCATTATTTTAAATGTTTCTATAAGATCACCCCTCATCCTTCTGAACTCCAACGAATAAAGACCCAGTCTACTCAATCTACCATCATAAGGTAACCCCCTCATCTCCGGAATCAGCCTAGTGAATTGGCTCTGTACTCCCTCCAAAGCTAGTATATCCTTCCTTAAGTAAGGTGACCAAAACTGCACGCAGTACTCCAGGTGCGGCCTCACCAATACCCTGTACAGTTGCTAATATATTACCCCCAACACCATGAGCTGTTATCTTGTTTAGTAACCTTTTATGTGGCACCTTACTGAATGCCTTTTGGAAATCCAAATGCACTACATCTACTGGTTCCACTTTATCCACTCTGCTCATTACATCCTCAAAGAACTCTAATAAATTTGTCAAACACGATTTCTCGTTCATAAAACCATGCTGACTCTGCTTTATTGTATTATGATTTTCTAAATGTTCTGCTACTACTTCCTTAATAATGGATTCCAGCAATTTCCCAATGACAGATGTTAGGCTGACTGACCTATTGTTTCCTGCTTTCTGTGTCCCTCCTTTCTTGAATAGGTGCGTTACATTTGTGGTTTTCCAATCTGCTGGGACCACTCCAGAATCTAGGAAATTTTGGTAGATTACAACCAATGCATCCACTATCTCTGCAACCACTTCGTTTAAGACCCTAAGATGCAGGCCATCAGGCACAGGGCACTTGTCAGCATTTAGTCCCATTAGTTTGCCGAGTACTTTTTCTCTAGTGATAATGATTGTTTCCTCCCTCCTTTTGCCCCCTGATTTTCTACTATTATTGGGATGCTTTTAGTGTCTTCTACCGTGCAGATAGATGCAAAATATTTGTTCAAAGTTTCTGCCATTTCCTTATTTCCCATTATTAATTCCCCAGTCTCATCCTCTAAGGGACCAACTTTTACTTTAGCTACTCTCTTCCTTTTTATATATTGTAGAAACTCTTCCTGTCTGTTTTTATATTTCTTGCTACTTTACTCTCAATCTGTTTTCTCCCTCTTGATTATTTTTTAGTCATCTTTGTTGGTTTCTAAAATGTTCCCAATCTTCTAGCCTACCACAAATCTTTGCAACATTGTATGCCTTTTCTTTCAATTTGGTACCATCCTTAACTTCCCACTAGTTGGTGGCCTATAGAATGCACCTAGTAGTGTAATGGCACCTCTATTGTTAACTCTAACCAATAGAGTCTTTCCTTAACCCCCTCCAGGACATCCGCTCTCTCCCGCACTGCAATATTCTCCTTAATCAATACTGCCATCTCACCTATTTTCTTTCCTTCCCTATCTTTTCGGAACACCTTATAACCAACAATATTTAGTATTCAAACCTGTCCTTTTTTGAGCCAGGTCTACGTTGTTGCCACATCATCATATTCCCATGTGGCTATTCGCACCTGCAGCTAACCAACCTTATTTACCACACTTTGTGCATTCACGCACATGCACTGTAAACTTATCTTAGACCTTCTTGTATTCTTTCTTAGTCTGATGCCACCTAATACCATACTATTTTTTACTCTAATGCTATGTGTCTCTCCCAATCCTTTGTGCACCTGGTTTCTCTTTTCTAATGCTACATCCTGGTGCCCATTCCCTTGCCAGATTAGTTTAAACCCTCCCCAACAGCACTAGCACCCCCCCCCCCCCCAAAGAGAACATTGGTCCCGGCTATTGAGGTGCAACCCCACCTCTCCCAGAACCAGTCCCTATGTCCCAGGAATCTAAAGCCCTCACTCCTGCACCATCTCTCCAGCCACTCACTCATATGCTCTGTTCTCCTATTTATATATTCACTAGCTCATGGTATCGGGAGTAATTTGGCGAATACTACCCTCAAGGTCCTGCTTTTCAATCTCTTTCTTAGCTCCCTAAAATCGGCCTGCAGAACCTCATCCCTCTTTCTACCGATGTTGTTGGTACCGGTTTGGACCACAACCTCTGGCTGTTTATCTTCCCCCTGCAAATAGAGCAGAAATCCGATCTGAATTCTGCACTCCTCTAACCCTGTGGTAGTTGTAGAACCACTACTGCCAACCCTGCTTAGATCAGTCAACTCGCCGCATATGAGGAATGGAACCTGGGGCTTTGTGGTCGCTGTGGCTCCTTCCACACCAGGAGGCATTTTTACCCATGGAGCTGGGGAGCAGGGTCATGTGAGTATTTTAGGGAGATCACCATTTCCTCATACAACTAAATCAATTAAAACAGTAAGCTAACCAGAAAAACTTGTTTCCTGCCTCACGATCCTTTGCATATTGCTTCTGTGCACAGAGATTGAGATCAAAAGCCGAACCAGTAGTCGATGAAAAATAAAACATCCCGGAATTCAGCAGTTTCCTCAAGGCAGAGACTCGCTCTTCATCTGTTGTTTCTTCTTGAAGCGGAACAAAATCCGTTGTGGTAATCTTGCAAATGTCAGTGTCACGGATCCTCCCTACGGATGTACATCCTGTTATCAGGACCAGAAAGCAGAGTCTTGAGTCACCTGCAAATCAAGAGTACAGAGTTAACAACTCACAGCACTTAACAATGTAAAGAGAATTTACAGGAATAAGTAATAAACACCAGGTCCCTTCAAAACAATGGTTAGTAAGAGAAATACAAAAGCCAAGGTGTGGAGATGAACATTATAGAAGTGGAGTTTTAAACTCATCCAAAACTCTGCTGTTCGTATCCTAACTCACACCAAGTTCCTTCCCCGATCACCCCTGTGCTCGCGGTTGCCCTTACCTATCTCTGTAATGTCCTCTAGCCATACAACTCTCCAAGATCTCTGCGCTCCTCCAATCATAGCCTATTGCACATCCTGATTTTAATCACCCTCTCCCTCCCCTCCCCTCCCCGCCCCATTTCGGCCATGCTTTCAGCTGCCTAGTCCCCAAGCTCTGGTATTCCCTTCCTAAACCTCTGCATCTCTCTACCTCTCTCTCCTTCAAGATGCTCCTTAGAACCTATCTCTTTGAGCAAGTTTTTGGTCACGCCCTAATATCCCCTTATATGGCTCGGTGTCAAATTTTGTTTGCTAACGCTCCTTTGAAGTGCCTTGAGACGTTTTACTATGTTAAAGGCACTATATAAATACAAGTTGTTGCTGTTATAAGATAGAACATATTCAGTCAAAAAGGCAGTCAAAATGTAAGTTAATTACTGACTATCCATGCATTCAGAGCACTGTGAAGAGAGAAGACTGGATCTGGCCAGACTTGGGCAATTTTCATCTGGGCTTCCAGAGAGGAGAGAACATTAGCAAAAAAGGTTGTTGACAGAGGGAGGGTGAATGGATTACTGTCTATTTCCCTGGGAGGACAGATGCATCAACATTAGCGTCCTCGACCAAGCCAACATCCCCAGTATTGAAGCACTGACCACTTGATCAGCTCCGCTGGGTCCAGGCCACATTGTCTGCATGCCAGACACGAGACTCCCAAAGCAAGCGCTCTACTCGGAACTCCTTCACAGCAAACGAGCCAAAGGTAGGCAACGGAAACGTTACAAGGACACCCTCAAAGCCTCCCTGATAAAGTGCAACATCCCCACTGACACCTGGGAGTCCCTGGCCAAAGACCGCCCTAAGTGGAGGAAGTGCATCCTGGAGGGTGCTGAGCTCCTCGAGTCTCATCGCCGAGAGCATGCAGAAATCAAGTGTAGGCAGCGGAAAAAGCGAGCGGCAAACCAGTCCCACCCACCCCTTCCCTCAACGACTATCTGTCCCACCTGTGACAGGGACTGTGGTTCTCATATTGGACTGTTCAGCCACCTAAGGACTCATTTTAAGAGTGGAAGTAAGTCTTCCTTGATTCCGAGGGACTATGATGATGATGATGGATGATTGTACACAGTTAAGAGCAGCCATCAGTAGATTTTATTTGCACACACTTAGCTCGTGGTTAGACTTAATGTAGTGACCAGCTGCCCCATCCCTAATTTCCAGTTTCTGTCTTTTGAATCCTCACTCAGTGCACTAATTATAAGATTACACCATCTCGTTCTGAACTCCCCACCAGAGAGGAGTTCTCTCTATCTACCATAAAATCCTTTATTCATCTTAAACATCTCAATTAGATCACCCTTTAATCTTCTGTACTCAAGGGAATAAAAGCCTAGTCTACAGAACCTGTGCTGATAATTTAACCCTTTTAGTGCAACATTCTGGTGAATCTGCAACGCACCCCTCCGAGGCCCTGATACCCACAGATGAAAATTTTAAAATAGAGGCGTTGCTCCCAGAACTGAATGCAGTACTATAAATGGGATCTAGCCAAAGCTTTATATCCCTGTAACATGACTTCCATCCCTTTAAACTCCAATCTGCTCAGGATAAAGACCAACATTCCATTAGTCTTTTTAATTATTTATTGTCGCGGAGGAGGTCTCTGCCTCAGACATAGTGGCCAGGAGTGGGAAGCTGTGCTGAAAAAAGTTTAATCGTCTTTTGAGGGTCGTTAGAGTGAGTACAATTTTTATTGAGGCACTCCTTTATAACTTAAATTATATATCTGACACACTATTTGCTCTCATGCTGTTGCTGTCTCTCAGCACTCTGTGGGTTGCCTCCTAAAATGCATGACACATAGGTAGGCTTAGTTTGGCACCCTATTTGCCATGAATGACCTTTGCACATTATTAAGATTGCTTTCTGAAATCTCATAATTTCCTCATTTTGATGTCCTCCTGATGAACCATGTGCAAATTCCAAGGCCATTAAACAGAGGAGTGTATTACATTCAGACAGTATTGTACAATAGGTGGCTATGTGTGTGTGCCACAAGAGCAGATGGACCCTCTGGTAACCATTCCCATTTTCATCTTTGCAGGCAAAGAAATCCCATGACCGCCGAACAGTTGAGGACAGACAGCGGTCCGCCTCAGACCCAGTCACTTACCGACCGCGAGGAGTGAGCGGCAGGCCTCATCGGCATCTCAGGTCGGGCAACTGCCACTGGGGGTGCTGACCCCCCGCTTACATACTGAGGGTAAGTCCTGCACACTCCCTGGGCTGGGTTGGGGCAATGTGATGCAGTGTCTGTGGACTAGGGTTGGGGCAATGTGATGCAGTGTCTATGGACTAGGGTTGGGGCAATGTGATGCAGTGTCTATGGACTAGGGTTGGGGCAATGTGATGCAGTGTCTGTGGACTAGATATAATGGAGTCGCGGCAGTCCTTCAAATGCGTCTGTGCTATGTGACCTTACTCATGTCACCCACCCACCTCCTCTGCTGCTAACCACTCGTCTGTTGCTTCTACTTGCAGATGACCATCCACAGGCGCCGCATCCCTCAGATTAAGCCTCCATGTCTGGCCATCATGTGGAGGAGGAGGAAGAGGAATTCACAGATCAGCTGACTCTGGGGGAGCAGATGCAGTCTACACCTCTTTTTCTACCGGCAAACATCTTGTCTGAGGATGATCTAACTTTCTCGGGCTTCGAAACCTCTCAGGCTCCTGGGACTAGTGGCGTGCAGCAATGCAGTTCTGGGGTTGAATCACGCATACCATCTTTCCGGAGGGTGAGTCAGAAAAGTCTGACAGACAGGCAGACATGGAACAGGACATGGTGGGACTGTCCAAGGAGATCATCCAGCTCACCCGTCAGCTCCTTGATGTCCTGGGTAGGATTCCCGTAACCATAGAGAATCTCACTGCGACCATAACGGAGGTAGGATCGCAGACTGTCGGTGCAAGCCGCGAAACCTGTGAGGCCATCAGTGCCCACGAGGCTGGTGGCCTCCACCAGTGACACTGGAGACCCAGAGAGTGTGGCGAGCAGCATTTCGCAATATGGTGCATCACAGGCACAAGCTCTGCTTCAGCTTGGGCAGGTGATGCAGTCCATAAACCCTTCTGCCATATTCTCTGCATCCCCCAGTGTGACACCCAGACCCACACCACCGGTGACTGGCAACGCCGATGAAGAGGCTCGCCAGTCACAAGCCGAGCCTTCCACGGCACGAGCTGGTCCAGTGTGTTCCCAGGCGGCATCGCCAATGTCTCTCTCCCCAACACAGCAGTGCTCTGGCAACTTTGCTGCACGCCATTGTGGTGCCACTTTGGGTATAAAGAGCAGGCGAGGGAGGGGGTGGTAACTGGGGCAGGGATTGCTGCATTATGTTCTGCATTCTGTTGGTTATAATGTTGTTGTTGTTGTTGTTTAATCACACTGCTGGATGCAGATAATTTGTGTTATTTTATTAAAATTTCAAAGTTTGCAAATTATGTTAACAAAGTTATAAAAGTTTACAATGTTTGATAAATTCTTTTGTTCACCTTAACCATTCCTGTGTAGTGTCTCATTTGCAGAATAAAAGGGGGATTAGAGTGACCAGGCAACACTCTTAAAGCAAACATTCAATGATGAGCTGCTGACGCAAGGCTTTTGCAGCGGCAAAATTTCCATGTGGTGGGGGTGGTGGTGGCATGGGTTCCTCATCAGACTCCTCTTCCTCATCTTCCTCTTCCTCTCTCTCCTGAGGTGGTCCTGCAGTTCCCATTGGCAATTCCTGTCCCCTCATGATGGCCAAGTTGTGTAGCACGCGGCACACCACAATGAACTCAGAGACCTGCTGAGGGGAGTATTGCAGGGAGCCTCGAGAGTGATCCAGGCATCGGAAGCGCTGCTCGAGTACTCCAATTGTTTGTTCGATGATGTTGCTTGTGGCTGCATGGCTCTCATTATAGCAATGCTCGGCTACTGTCTGAGGGTTCCGGAGGGGGGTCATGAGCCAAGTGGCGAGCCTGTAATCTTTGTCGCCCAGCATCCAGCTCTGGCCTTATGGTTGACGCTGGAACATGCCTGAGACACTGCTCTCACGCAAGATGAAAGCACCATGGATGCTCCCTGGATATTGGGCATTGACTGCCATGATGCGCTGAGTATAATCGCAGACAATTTGTATGTTCATGGAGTGGAATCCCTTTCGGTTTTGGTAAACTTCTGGATTCTGTAAAGGCGCTCGCAGGGCGACGTGCATACAGTTAAGGGCACCCTAAATCTTGGGGAAGCCAGCAAATTGTCCAAAACCTACAGCCCTCTCATTTTGGATCTCCTTGGTCATTGGGAAGTTTCTGAAGTCCATCTTGCGTGCGTACAATACAGTAGTCACCTGACGAATGCTGCAATGTGTAGCGTGCTGTGAGATGGAGCAGATGTCCCCCGCTTATGCCTGAAAGGAGCCGGAGGTATAGAAGGCAAGTGCCACAGTCACCTTCACCTTGACAGGCAGTGCAGTCCTGTTGCCGCTGGTAGGCTGTAGGTCTGTCTGTAGGAGCTGACATATCTCGGTCAGCGCTTCTTTTCAGAAGCGCAGCTTTCCAGCGCACTGTGCCTCTGAGAGCTGCAGGTTTGAGCGATGTTCCCTGTAAACTCGTGGGGGTAAGACCTCCTCCCCATACGTCTGTGACCTCTTCGATTATGTTGAAAATGATCATCAATAAGCCTTCTTCCAAGCACGACACCGTATAAATATAGCAACCAGGAATAATGGCTGACATAGCATGGCCCCATTTTTAAAAATGTCCTTAAATGTCCTTTAAAACAAACTATAAACTCACATAAACTTCACAATGAAAAGTATGCAGTAACAGCGTTCTTCTCCCAATGCTTTTAATCACTCAGAACTCTGACTTTCTCCTCCGTTTCCAAGATGGCGCCGTTAGCACCTGGTGTGTCCGGGGTGTGATTGCTTTTTGCTGGTGGGTTCCCAGGCGGACACTAAATCGGGCGATATGCTCAAAAGTTCCGTCAAGGGCGCTAGCGCAGCATTGCATGATGATTTACGTCATCCAAACGGTGAAAACAGCGGGCGGGCGCTAAGTTTTAACGCCGCCGCAAAACCATTGGCGAAAGTTCCGCCCAGGCGCAAAATTTTGTGCGCCTCGTTTCAAGCCAAAAGAAATTGCTTTTGCCCCCTGCCCAGGTGCTAAACGGGACGCAAATGAGCCGAAATACCAGCCCCATGCCTTTATTTATAAAGCCTAGGATCCTATATGCTTTATTAACTGCTACCTTCAAAGATGTGTTCACAAACATAGGAACATAAGAAATAGGAGCAGGAGTAGGCCATACGGCTCCTCGAGCCTGCTCCACCATTTAATACAATCATGGCTGATCCGATCATTGACTCAGTTCCACTTCCCTGCCCGCTCCCCATAACCCTTTATTCTATTTTCGCTCAAAAATCTGTCTATCTCGGTCTTAAATTTATTCAATGTCCCAGCTTCCACAGCTCTCTGAGGCAGCGAATTCCGTAGATTTACAACCCTCAGAAGAAATTCCTCCTCATCTCAGTTTTAAATGGGCGGCCCCTTATTCTGAGACTATGCCCCCTAGTTTTAATTTCCCCTATGAGTGGAAATATCCACACTGCATCCATCTTGTCAAGTGGCGAGAGATCGAGGCAGAAAAGCGGCGGATGATCGGGGTGGAGGGGTCATGGCGGACGTGCGGCAAATAGGGTACGGGGCCCAGAAGAGCCGGGGGCCCAGCCCACACTGCGATATGTGTGCGCACTAGGTCAGTGCAGCAGAGCAGGTCTCCAGTTATCCTGGTTAACCCTGGCCACTGGATAAAGGCCTAGCTCGGTCAAGCCCGTGTGGTGGCTGATGTGCAACGGTCACCACAGGTTAAAAAAAATCCAGGCACAGGCATCTTCTACCCCTGGAGTTCAGGACTGGAATATTGGGTCCTCCATTGAAACATCTGCGAACTCATCCCTTTTGGTGTGGAAGCAAGTCATCCTCGTTCAAGGGACCGCCTATGGTGATGATGAGATGTTAGTGTAGACTTCCTTACTGAAGTGCAGACGTCTCACACACTGTTCCTCACTGAGATTCAGGTAGGAGAATTGCTCCCTGAACACCCTAGGTGGATATGGCCTCCAGCTGAGAGCCTTTCTCCCCTTCTTCTTCCTCCTCCTCCCCCCTCTTCCAGCAGCTTGTCCTATTCTGCGTGCCCTTTGCTCATTCTCCAATCATGCTGTATTCCAAGGGGAATTCCTACTAGTGCACCCATGTCTGGCAGCAAGTGGTTTGTGCAGAAGCCTTGAACACAAGAAAAAGTCCTTCAGCACCTGCCACATCACTCCCTGTAGACATTGGCAACCTTGAAACAACTAAAGAAAGCACCAAACACTTGTAGACGTGTAAAACAGCCAGAGTAAATCAAGTAGCAACTAACCTGTACGTACTTGATGATCCCTTTAAATAGTGTTAGTGGGGGCTGCCTGCACTGCAAACTTCCAGTGGGCATTCACTGCGTGCGTTAACATCCTCAGCAATATGGCCTCTGGTGCAATTCACCCCACAAGTGAGCGCTGATACCATTTTGGAATGCTAAGCACACTCAGAGATAAAGGGAGAGATGGAGAAAATGGGGGCAGAGAGCTGCCAAGACCTCACACATTTGTTCCTGTGCCTCAGTAGTCTCCTTTCCTTGGCTGGCCCATGGTGTTGTACATCTCTGTCCTGGTGAGCAGGGTTTAGAGAAAACGTCATTCTACGGGATGTATTCTGCTCCACTGTCCCTACCATCACTTGTGCTGCGAGACTCACCAGGTGAATGCCCATCTATCTAAATAACACACCCAAATTGCTAGTATCTGAATATTTGCGGAAAGCGACTACAGTGTGAATTGAAGAGGTTTGCTGAGAGGAGGTACACATCGAGCAACTTAGAGATGAGATGAGGATGAGGGTCATTGGCAGTATTGAAAGGAGAATGTGTTAGGAGTCAGGATGAGAGGTTGTGCATTGTACCGTTGCGATTGGTGCTGAGGAAAGTGATGATTGGGGTGAGGAGTGGTGTGAATGGTGCAGGAGGGACAAGAGAGAGCTGAAGGAGGTACACTGCAGGACATGGGTTAAGAAAGACCTTTCCTGACCTAGTGAGGTAATTGAAATGTTTCCTGCACTGGGTCCAGGACACTCCTGCTGCTGCTGACTTCCTCAGCCACCTCTGTCCAGGCCGCCTTTGTGGTGGCAGCAGGTTTCTTCTTCCCACTCGTGGGAAACAGCACATCTCTCCTGCCCCTCTCTGCACCCAGCAAGATCTCCAGGCAAATATCGGAGAACTTGGGGCCTCCTTCCCTCTCTTTCCAGCCACGGTACCAACTTCTAACAATACTTTGCACTCAATGTAATCCTGTCCCTCAGCCTCCCTTCAAGAGGTGGACCGAGGCTATAAATAGAGGCCTGGAAATGGTGTCATGTGGATGGGCGGACACCCTCCCACATGTCAATCAGCCAAGAAACACTGAAGTTTTACTTAAATCACGCCTGGCCCTATCAGCCAGGCCTCCAGTAAGAACGGCTGAGCTTGTCAGGGCACATCTTAACATGCTTTCTGTGACTCACTGTCCAATAAGATCTTAAAAATTCACTGAACACTGAGCCCAGACGTGCTTTGCATACACAAATTAAATTGCCAAATTATTCAGTTTCGAGTTTGAATTTAAAGTCTCAACTCAAATTTTATAAAATTTTTAAACAAATCTTTGAAAATACAACTTTCTTTTCTCTTCATACACTTCTGCAAGATTACGCACAGCATTTACTCACCGAGCTATCGGAAGCCAAGCAAATAAAATTCAGCAGTTACACCTTGGAAATCAGCCAAAAAAAGCAAATAAACTGCAGGCACCTACATACTTATTTGTGGGGTGTGGTAAATGACCTTACCTGGAAATTCCACACAATAACTGTGCTCCCATGTAGTATTATTGAAGTCATTGGTTAAAGTGGAGGATTACAGTATGAACCAGCTCTGTGCTAGGGTAGATTGAGGATCCGCTGTGTTATGTACTTGAAGGGGAGCTACAATTGGCATTGGTAAGTGGGGTGGGGGGGAATAAGTATTTACTTTTACATGTGTCACACTGGCAGTTTATTCAATCAATAACTGATAAACCACTGCTCTTGGCATTTATCCACAAACGGGAGTGCAACTAATTCTTTCCAGTATATCAAGGTCAAGCTGCTGACATTCAGACCTGCTCATACTGATCAAATGATTCGGGTTTGGCACTTACCAATGCCAATTGTAGCTCCCCTTCAAGTACATAACACAGCGGATCCTCAATCTACCATAGCACAGAGCTGGTTCATACTGTAATCCTCCACTTTAACCAATGACTTCAATAATGCTACATGGGAGC